>NC_079454.1:1185497-1537997 GCF_903798145.1 Danio aesculapii
TACAAAGATATAAGCTCTTCCAAACCCGAGTGAGCAGATTCAACTTTCCCTCCAAGTGTTTTATTGCACAATAACATGTGCAAAAGAAACTCAACGCACATCAGAAACAGTGTACTTCTCATAAAAATGTAATGGTATTGGCAACCGCTGCTTCATATTAGTTTAACCCATGTTTTTGAACAGAGATGTGAAGGTGATGCTTGCTGCACACATTCAAGCTTGACCTCATTTTAAAGAAGACATTTGTCTGATTTTAAATAAGGTGAAAAAAGCTCAAATGTTAAATAAAGCAAAAGTTATGTGCCTATACGTTTATGAAAATAACAAAACAATAATGTTAGTATATTATATATCAAATCTGTATTTTACAAAACCTGTTTTAGCCTAGAAATGACAGAGAAACAAGTAAATATGTTAATAAAGTATATACCAAATTTGAAGTTGATATCTCAAAATATGAACTTTCAGTACAATTTCGTTTGGCTGCAGTACCAGCCATGACCACCAGATTACATTGGTGACCATATAAGGGCATCCCCTGTTTCTATAATGTAATGTGTGTGTAATTTGTATGTATATAGCACATATATTGTGTATGTCCATACACCCAAAAGCCCTTTACATTCATGGGATGGATGGTCACTCCACACCACCACCAGTGTGCAGCATCCACTTGGATGATGCTCCGGCAGCCACAGGATAACAGCAGCAGTGCACTCACCACACACCAGCTATAGGTGGAATGGAGAGACAGTGATAGAGCAATGGGCCGATGAGGGGAATTTGGCCAGGACACCGGGGTAACACCCCTACTCTTTACCAGAAGTGCCATGAGATTATTAATGAACACAGAGAGTCAGGAGCTCGGTTTAATGTCTCATCTGAAAGACGGTGCTCACTGATAGTATATAGTGTCCCCTTCAGTTTGCTGGAGATCGGAGTTTCAATAGTCATGTCAAAGTAAATCAGCATACTATCATCTCAAAAACATTGCAAGAATCAGATGCTTTGTTTCCTGTGAAGAGAAACTTGTTCATGCTTTTATCAGCAGCAGGGTGGATTACTGTAACGGCCTCCTCACAGGCCTCTCCAAAAAGACAGCTCATCCAGAACGCTGCGGCCAAGATTCTGACCAGAACAAGGAAATCAGAGCACATCACGCCTGTCCTCAGGTCAAAGCAAGGTGAATCCGCCTTCAGCTACTAACAGCGCCCCCTACTGCTGGAATCAGCTTCCAGAAATGATCAGATGTGCTCCAACATTAGGCACATTCACATCAAAACTGAACACACATCTGTTTAGCTGTGCCTTTACTGAATGAGCACTGTGCTACATCTGACAGATCACACTATTATGTCTTTGGTTTCATTATTTTATAACCAGTTTAACACATTTTAATCTGTTTTTATCCGTTTTAAACATTTTTATTATTTTAATCGTTTAATTTTCTTGTTTTTTTTTTACATGTTTACGTAAAGCACTTTTAATTACCATTGTGTATGAAATGTGCTATATAAATAACCTCGCCTTGCCTTGATTATCCTTGCCGAAAAATAAATAAATAACCATTGCTTGGTAATATCTATAATAAAGGTCATGAAATATGAAAACTACACATTTTAGGCTTTGAAATGATATAAAGTTCCTCTTGATAGCTTTATGTTTTAGACTACAATGATGACATGCACTCTGAACGCTGGTGTGATCGTAGGCTTCAGAGACCAGCCAAGGCTGATCACACCGGTGTGATCGTACACATGAAAGAGTTAAAAATGGCCCTCTGAATCCAGCAGAACTATGTTGAGTACAGCTGTTAACCATGTACATGGAGGCATGGATATACGAAGAGCTGTTTCAGCCATCATTACGTCAGCAACCGCACTTATTCAACATCTCTGTTGAGTTTGACCATTTTGAAATCCATCCAGCCAATGGGATGTGGATAGACTGGGACTATTTTTAGGTGCTGCATAATATCAAATGTGTTCTGTTGTGATCTGCTACTATATTGAAAATAAAATGCCTTCGCCTACCAATACATCTCCAAGCAGAAGAAAATCCAGAAACCCCGAGCGATTCACGTGAACACACAAAATGAAGAGGGAAGTGAAAGAGCTAAGTGGTAGAGATGTGATTGAGCATAAGTATAGTCAGATGATGCACTATTATTAAGAGCATCTCAGCTGGTTAAGGACTAAGTGACTTTGTGATTGGGACTAATTTCTGCTCTTTTCTTGCCTCTGGCTTTCATCGCCCTTTTGTTTAGAGCTAGAAAAGTCACATAACATCCAATATAGGATTTTAACAAGAGCAATCCTTCCTGAGTGATGTTGACAGTATTTCCATACAGCACACGACTGCTTAAAGATACTGACACATTATCAGGCATGACAACAAAATGTATGAGTGAGACAGTAAAGCAAATGGTATACATTAGACATGTCTTTGTTTTTCTATTTAAATGTGTATTTAAGGATTAAACTAAACAACAAAAATAACAATACATAACTATCAAGCACTGACGGATTCAACAGTAAATATTACAAATCACATTTACAAAGCTGACTCTAGAAATGTCCTTTTCAGAGTGTGTCATTAGGACAAAACTGAGAATGCGTATTCATGCTTGACTGTTCTGTTATGATGCTTTTCTGCATACTGTCATGTGTAAAACACTAGCTGCTTTCTGAATGTTGTAGGATTTATTCTTTGTTATTAAATGCTACTATCATCAACTATCATGTCACAATTATCTCATGCACCAGAAAGAGGTCGAGATGTAATATTTTATATTGAACAAACTGTTTTCTACTATATAACGCCATATAAGAAAAGTAAATACAAAAATAAATAATTTTTTAAAGCGCAGTATGAAATGTTTAATAACATTTGTTTATACATGTGTCATAAATATCCGCACACACGCATAAGCATGACGACAAATCTGGCGATTAAAAAACGGATATTTCAAGCCTATTATAGATTAGTCTTTATTTATTGATTAAAACCGACGTGATTCTCTCTGACTCTTGTCTTTGGTGATGCGAAATAAGCTGGAAGACACATTTCACAGCCGTGATCAGCCCAATTTTACATCCTGAATATCAAACATGTGTTGATATGATCGGGGAGGCTCTTATGTGAAGATTAGGAATAGATTAGGGATAGAAATCTTTAACCGCCTCACAGACAATCTGCATCAAGAATCGAAACCGATCGAGGTCTTCGACAAGATTTCATCTCTGATTTTCGGCAGGTGAATATCAGGCATAAATCGGGCTAAATCTCCCGTAGTTTACAGAGGCAGCATGGCATGACATAGAAGAACGCTGGAGCTCAGACAGAGTGACCATCGGGTTATTGATTACCTCCCTGACGAAGGCCCTTCTTCCCCGATCACTCAGCTTAGATGGCCGGCCAGCTCTAGGAAGAGTCCTGGTGGTTCAAACATCTTCCACTTACGGATGATGGAGACTGCTGTGCTCATTTGAAACTTTCAGAGCAGCAGAAATGTTTCTGTAACCTTCCCCAGCCTTGAGCCTCGACAATCCTGTCTCTGAGGTCTACAGACAATTCCTTTGTCTTCATGCTTGGTTTCTGCTTTGACATGCACTGTCAACCCTGGGCCCTTATATAGACAGGTGTATGCCTTTTCAAATCACGTCCAATCAACTGAATTGAGCACAGGTGAACTCCAATGAAGCTGCTGAAACATCTCAAGAATGATCAGTGGAAACAGAATGGACCTGAGCTCTATTTACAGCTTCACGCCAAAGGCTGTCAATACTGATGTACATGTGATGTCTCAGCTTTTTTATTTTTAATAAATTTGCAACAATTTCAAAAACTCTTTTTTTCACATTGTCATTATGGGGGATTGTGTGTAGAATGTTGAGGAAATAAATCAATTTAATCCATTTTGGAATAAAGCTGTGACATAAAAACATGTGGAAAAAGTGGAGCAATACTTTCCGAATGCACTGTATGGGGAATAAAAAGTTATGAATACATTAGATATGCAAATTATAATGGGCAAAATGAGGGGGCTTAAATTGGGGTCATAAAGGTGTAGGAGCTGGGGCAGGCCTGTTGAATCAGGAACCAGCTGTGAAACACAAAGGTGGGAAGAAGCAAGGATAAAGGGTACAGCAAAATTTAGGGGCTTCAGACTGTCCTGGGGAGAGACTGCAGAATGCTCTCGGCTTTATTGGAAAATATTCCAATAAAGTCAATTCTTCTGATATTCATAACCTCCAGACAGAGTTTTATTAATTAATGGAACGGCCGGAAACCATTACAAAGACTAGCCAGCCTGATCTCACGAGAAAACGTAAGTATTTTACGTTTGTCAGTTTAGTGGCTAATTCATAATAAATACGAGTTTAGTCGTATGAAATTGTACGATTTTAAAAAAGAGGCGTGGTACCTAACCCCACCCCTAAACCCAACCGTCATTGGGGGGTGAGCAAATCGTACGAAAATGTATGAATTAGATCGTACGATTTCATACGAATTAGCCACTAAATTAAAAAGTTACGAAATGTCGTGAGATTGTGTTGGAGTAGCCGATATTTAGCTCTTTACACTTAACTTAACACTTTAACTCATAAAGGTTTTTTGTTGCTGCTGCTTGTTCAAACTACTTATTTAAAATGAGCTGAAACAACTCAATTCTTGAGATATTTTGTGGGACAACTTAATTGTTTTATGTTCAATCCACTTGAATTCGTTAGGTTAACTTAATGGATGTGTGTTGTTTTGAATGAGAGCCCTGCATTTTGTGCAGCGAGTAGACCGACAGGACATTGCGAAGCATCAAAGAAAGACGTGTGACATCGCTCTGCTATCAGCGAACACACACGGGGGGCTTCTGAAAGGGTTCAATGGGCCTTTCTTTTTGAAATGCTGAAGAGATTTGGATATGGCGGATTGGCTTGTGCTATAAAAAAATCCCTACAGCTGCAGGGCTGATCAACAACATGGTGTCAAAGTCGTTTAGCATTTCCAGAGGCAGGACTCCTCTGCCCTCTATATAATCGCTACTGAACCTTTTGTAGAGCATGAAATAGCCTTTGTGTTATTGATGTCTTACTCTGCCCTGACGCATCTAATCCCAGTCTTACCGACACATTTAGCAAAGCATCAGGCTGAAATACTAATAAGCTGAGAGATTCTTTGTCGTCATATGCAGAAATGCAGCAATTCTGTCACATTTCATCACACGTGCACCAGTTGTGTTGGTACTTTCTTTAATTTATAAAGCACTTTAAGCTAAGTGCTGTCCAATAAAAGCAAATAATAACAATTTACCGCTGATTTTTTTCCCAATATTTCCTAAATGATGTTTAACAGAATTTTTCACAGTATTTCCTTTAATATTTTTTCTGCTGTCATCATGGCAAAGATAAATGAAATCACTTATTAGAAATGAGTTATTAAAACTAGTATGATTAGAAATCTCTCTGTTAAACAGAAATTGTGTAAGAAAGAATGGCGGAAAACAACCCCTTGGGTGTACTTTATCCCTATTATTACACAGCTACTTTCACAAAATGTTGAAATTTGAGACAAAATAACCCATTTGTCAGCAGTTTTATTCAAAAAATATCTGAAAAGTCACGAGAAACAATTATTCAAGCTTTTATAACTTCAAGTTTGGAGTCCTGTAATCCTCTTTTAGATGGCATTTCCAAATCCCAGGTATGGACTTCAAGTAGTCCAGAATTCTGTACCACAAAATATGGTCTACTCCAGGATTGAGACCTGCTTCCAAAATCATCTACTTCGGGAGTATGTGCTATATTTGAATTTACTACACAGCCATTATTAAAGTGAGCTCTATACAGAATGAATGTGAGCAGTATGAATGGAACTTGGACGCACTACATCCACCATTTGCCATGATCACTTGACCTTCCCGTGTTAATTGCACCACTTCACTCCCATTTATGACTTCTATGGCATGGCATCATGGGATAGCGTAGCGTCCATTAAGACCGGCTCACACTGTGCAATTTTTTATAATCCTGAACAATTGTAGCATGTCAGACTGCATGAACATGGCTCTCATGTCACACTGTAAGCTCTCAGACACGACAATGAAGACGCGCCAAACACGGAAGAAAATGTCCCCGGAGTTTGACGTTATCCACCTGTGACACTTTCATTATCCGGCGTTCTGAAATGATTCCTCACAGCAAACGTAAACAATCTGTAGCGGCAATTTAGCACACAGCGTGTCTCAATAATAAAACCATGAAGGAAAAAAACAGCTTTGACTTTTCCCCGCGGTCATTTGAATCGTCGTACAGATTGTGTCATCAGATTCGGAGCTCCTATTGGTTCTTGGATGCTCATCGCAGCTGTTGTCACTGTAGGAAAGTGTCTGAAATCATCTGACGCTGCCAGAACTTCATTGAGGGAAAATCTGATCGCAACGGCCATCAAGCGGCAATCGGTGAACATGTCAAACCAATAATCAAAGATCACTGATTTTAGCTTAGGATTTCAGGAATCTTTTAGGATTTCCCATATTTGTGTCAGATGACAAAATCGTGGCTGAATCTCACAGTGTGAGCAGGGCTGAAAATAAAATAAAATAATAATAATCATAATAATATTAAAATAATAATAATAATAATAATATTAAAAAAATAATAATAATAATAATAATAATATAAAAATATTATATATTATATGATAATATTATATATTTTAATTAATTAATTATTATTAAATATTATTATTAAAATAATATTATTATTATATAGAATAATATTTTATAATAATAATAAAATAAAAATAAATCCTTAAAATTTACGGTAAAAAACCAGCAGCTGTGGTTGCCAGTACTTTACCGTGAAAAATGCGGTACAAACCGTAAAAGTAATATCTCATTTTTACGGTAAACTACTGTATTTTATTAATTTATAGATGTAATATGTCTGTATTTTGAATTACCACCATCTACACATCTTTTGTTACACAGTTAGACACGTTAACACAGCCATACGCAGGTGGTGATGAGGAAGTTCATCCATAATGAACTATTGCTCATCACAAACAACTGTTCCCACAAGCAGAAAAGCGTATCAGTATATAGAAGCTGCTCAGTGTCATTCACAGTAAACACCAGTATGGTCACACACATAAAATTAAAGTCATGAAATAAACATTGTTTAGATGTAACATAAATCTCTAATGTCCATCACTGATGGGGAAAAAACTAAAAAGGAATTCTGGGAAAGTCAATTCACGGTTATTCGCCGTATATATTAAGGAAACATACTGTTAACCAGGTTACAGATTTGTACTGTAGCATTTTTACAGTTTTTTACCGCTGAAATCACGGCCATTTTTTACAGTGCACTCTTCCGAATTTCAGAAGTAGTAGGTCATTTGGGTATTTCTTGCATGCCGTTTTTTGAATTCTATAAATTCGGTCATACCATCAGCTTGCATGCTGTTTTTAGCACACTATATAGTGATTTTGATGCAGCCTAGGATTTAAATTATTTTATTTGTATTCAAATACTTAAACAATCGGGCTCCTGAATACCTCTAAGATCTCCCACATCTCCATAACCCTCCTAGAAGTCTAAGATCCTATAATATGAGTTTATCTGAAATTCCTACTTCGAGGTTGAAACACAGAGCGGACTGTTTTTTTGGGATGGCTTGGCTGTACAACTCCGAATAGCCCTATCTCTACCAGAACTCATTTGTTTTCCTAAGCTTTCAAAAAGTGTTAATCTGCTGTTCTTCTTATCGCTTTTTATCACCCGCCAGTGCTACATTGAGCTGCTATTGCTATTTTAATTCTCTAGACGTACAGCTGAAGTCAGAATTATTCGGCCGCCTTTATATTTCCTCCCCAATTTCTGTTTAACAGAGAGCAGATTTCTAATCATAATGGTGTTAATAACTCATCTCTGTTATCTTTGCCATGATGACAGCACATAATATTTGACTCGATATATTCTTCAAGACACTAGTATTCAGCTTAAAGTGACATTTAAAGGCTTAACTAGGGTAATTAGGGTAAAGTTAGGGTAATTAGGCAAGTCATTGTATAACAGTGGTTTATTCTGGAGACAATCCAACACTAATATTGCTTAAGGGGCTAATAATATTGACCTTAAAATGGCTTTAAAACTATTAAAACTGCTTTTATTCTAGCCGAAATAAAACAAATAAGACTTTTTCCAGAAGAAAAAATATTAGAGGAAATACTGTGAAAATTTCCTGAATCTGTTCAACATCATTAAGGAAATATTTGACAAATAATTGGGTGAATAACTCTGATTTTAACTGTACATGAGTGTTCTGCTTTATTCTGCAGTAGCAACTTCATTCTGTCTAACCTTTCCGACTGCAGTGCACCCATTTTTAATTAATTAATGTACTTATTTGACTATTTTTATGTCCCCTGCGGTTGTTTATCAGATGCTAGAGTAAAACAGATTAGTCTTTTCTCTTCTGAAACTTTGAATAGCGAGTAATAATTAAAATGACAAATTTCGCCGCACTGCAATCTCAAACTAATTCTTCCGCCAATTAGCATGTAAGAATTAAACGAAGATATGTTCACGACGTTCTTGTCAAGCACGTTCAAGTACAAAGTGTCCTCTTTTCTCCTCAATAGCGCTCGTCTCGTTGTCTCTGGAAAAGGTCATGTGGAATGAGTGTCTCGCTGCAGATTTCATTCTTGTACATTATGCTGGTTTCAGCGCAACAGGAATTCTTGCCTCCGAAATGAGCAGCCGGAGGACATGTGGAAATGAGGATAGCGCCGCATGTGACTCTGAATGCAAGGCTGAAATTATTACCTGGCTAATGCACACCTCCCAAACTTCAGCAGGGTTAGGTCTGTGTGTGTGAAGCTGCAGTATCACTGTACACAAAATGTCTCATTGCATTACAGGGAAGAAAATCAATATGAGCGCAGACAGAAACGTCAGCAGAGAAAACACATTACACTGTATGAATAAAGGGCTTTTGAGGACACTTGCTTTGATACATTTTTAAAGGTATTGATGTGATTGATCGCGCAGGAATGCGGTGTACATGACCTTTACCTTGCGTTTGCTGTAGGACTGAACGATATTGGAAAAATGGAACTGTTGGTCAGAAAACCGCTATGATTTGTGCAGCTTTAATGATGCAACTGAAAGTGCTTCTCTCTGGCGTTTTGTTTCTAATCAGTCAACGGCACATTGATGCCAAGCTTCTGCTTTCAATCCGGCACACCTGTGGAGAATCTGTGGTGTGTTTATCCTCCAGGGACCCGCTTCTGTCCTCTGTACACAACGTTTTTTTAAAGCCACATGCCTGCTGCATGACAAAGTAGGGACGCTGCATTCATGCATTCGCTCTTATTAAACTGAACAAACATATATATATTTACACCAAGTGTGTCTCACACCTCCTTTTGAGAGGCGCTCCCAGGCGTTAGATCGCCCCCTGGGGGCAGGCTGCAGCACAAGTCATAAAACCCGCTTCCTCCATGTTAGCGAACGAGACTTGAGTCCAAACAAAAAAATGTGTTCCACTCGCAATAAAATATCCTGAAAGATGGTTTTGGTCTATAAAGGCACTGGTTATCAGCTGATATAGGTGCAGATCTTCATTGTTGTAAACAGCATGTTTTTAGCCACTAATTTAAAGGGCCCATAGTTGACCTCTTTTTTATGATGTAATATTAATATTATGGCTCTTCTGAGTGTGCCAGTTTAGCTTCAGTTTAAAACACAGTTCAGATTTGTTTATTATAATGTGTTAAAAAGTGTCATGTTGGGGGCGTGTCCACAGCTCGCTGATTTATGGGTGTGTTGCTTCACATGTAAATTAGTTTCGGCTTCCCGCCAATGTAACAAGAGGGGCGGGGCCATGAGCTCACCCGCTCTGCGTTTGCAACAGAGTCTGACAGGCAGACGGAGAAGGAGAGAGAGGATCAGCAATCAGTCGTACATGTACGACTCTGACACAGACCAAGCAGAGAGTACAAAATCATTTGTGTCTTTGTACAGTTTTACAGCCAACTGTGTGCTAGTTTCAAGTGATGAGCTTGTACACAGAAACTAATAACCACGCACACTGAATTAACTTTGACTGAGGCACCGGATGCGCCGCTCGAAGCCGCGACACGGCACACCAGACACTCTCTGTGGCGCTGCAGAAACATGAAGTGTCCCGAATCGTCGCGCCACACATTTTTGAATTCTAAACAGGTTTCTGCAGCGGTCCGCGGCGCCCAGCCGTCGACTTGAGTGTTCCCTGATAGAAACCGATGTTTAGAATTCTAAAACGCATGCTAGTTAAGATCACAGGGAGCTTCTGGGATCGCGAGAAATGCAAACGGCTGAAGTATAAGGTAGACTCAATGAGAAGTACACATGTTTGCAAACCTACCTAAAGATACAACCAATAATTCCGATTAGAGCGATCATGTGGAGAATATTGATCTTGTGTTGAGCCCAATGAGCCTTGCATCTAAAAATAGAGCTAGCGTGTTCCTTTAGTGATATCGCTTCCACTCACGCTGAAAATGGCGGACGTGAATCAACAAACTGAGGATATGATGACGCGCCTGTCAATCAATATTGGTAGGCGGGGGGACCGCTCTCCTACGTAAAGTTGCGGTCGGTTTGAAAACAGCTCCAGTTGGTCCACCGTTTTTATGTTGTTAAATTGAAAAAAAAAAAAGCACTGGGTGTGTTTATATCACCCCAATATGACAGTCTATACACCATACATGCACATATGTCTGTCCAAACAGCTTGAAAAGCAGATTTTTTACCATAGGGCCCTTTAAAGCTATAAAAACAGGGCATGTTCTTGTTGTTTTTGTTCATTAAAATAACCTTCAGGGCTTGACAATAAGGACTGCCTGATGGCCCAGAGCCAGCGTGAGAGACACTCGGGACAGTATACAGTATCATTACTGGCCCGATCTGCCTTGTCAATAGTTTTTCTTTGCCTGTGACTGTTTGTCAATTGCGTGCAAATACTAGGGCCTTAGGGTGCTTTCACACCTAGACGTTTGTTTCAGAGAGCAAAATGATCCAATGAACCAGGTTATATCACAGTGTATTATGGTTGCGCAATAGCCATATATACGGCTATAGCGCATGCTGAAATATTACAGAAAGCTGTTTATCCGTTAGAAAGATTGACCGAAGTTACAATCTGATATTTCTTCCATATTTTAATGGAATAATATGTTATAATATGTTGTATTAGGCCTGTTGTTTTGTTCATTTCTGCACTGACAGCTCGAAAGAAAGATCAACATTGATCTGCTTCATGATCTGACAACAGTCTCACTTCATCTGTTATTGAAATACAGTGGAGAAATGGAAATGGTCGTGCCTAACTGAGCCTGGTTTCTCTCAAGGTTTTTTAATTCTTCACTTTCGTCAATTAGTGAAGTTTTTTCCTCTCCGCTGTCGCCACTGGCTTGCATGGTTGAGGATCTGTAGAGCTGCGCATCGATGGATTTGCTCTTCAGTGTTTGGACTCTCAGTAGTGATTATTAAACCACACTGAACAGTCAATAGTCAATAGATCGATTTTTATAAAACTTGACGACTGAAATGAGGCTCTGTAAGAGAAAGTCTAGCCTCTCTGATTTATATTTGATGCTGATGTCTGTGGGGGTCAAAATTAAAGTGCACATTTTCACTTGGTGCGGCCAGTGAACATTTTGGCAGGGCAAGTGAAAGTCTGAACCACTGGCCAAATCGGGGCAGTAGAAAAAATCCTTAGCGTTGAACCCTGAACCTTAATGTAGACATATTATGTCTGACAGAAAATATATTTACCCTGACCTGTGCTAATACACTGAATCAACCAACTCACAACTCTTTTTTCATCCATGTTGACATTAAAGTCAGATGATGCTGCTTGCCATCTATTGCTGACTTAAATGATCATTTCCACTCTGGGCAAGTTATTTTTAATTATATATAAAAAACTTTTTACCTTAGAATAAAGTCTAAACCAGTGTTTCCCAACCCTATTCCTGGAGGCACACCTATTGATTTCAGGTTTTGGAGTCTCTTCTAATGTTCTGATGAGTTGATTCAGGTGTGTTTGATTAGGGAGAGCTTGAAAATGTGTACTGTTGGTGTGCCTTCAGGAACAGGGTTAGGAAACGCTGGCCTAACTGTCTAACAGACAACAGTAGTCATGTATAGTTCATTCATTCATTTTCCTTCGGCTTAGTCTCTTTATTTATCAGGGGTCGCCCTTTATTTATCAATCATCGGCCAACTATTCCAGCATGTGTTTTACGCAGTGGATGCCCTTTCTAGCTGCAACCCAGTACTGGGAAACACCTATACACGCTCACATTCACACACATACACTACAAACAATTTAGTTTATTTAATTCACCTGTACCACATGTGTTTGGGCTGTAGGGGAAATCGAAGTACTCAGAGGAAACCCACGCCAACACGGGGAGAACATGCAAACTTCACACAGAGATACCAACTGGCCCAGCTGGGACTCAAAACAGCGACCTTCATGATGTGAGGTGATAGTTCTTACCACTGAGCCACCGTGCCGGCCATGATGTATAATAGTATAGTAAATATATCCAATTTGTCTACTCCAGTTAACACAACATGACACATACACACATGTTATTAGTGCAAAACTCCTGTTTACACAGCAAACTAAAAGCCTGTCTGAGCATGACGTCTAGATTCGAGTCGACAGGAGCTTCAATAGCATTTTAGATCACAGCTTGACAGCGTTTGTGCACACACACACACCGTGTAATACAACATTAACTACGGATTATTGCTGCCATAAATTGAAACACTTATGAGGAAGCCTGAACGAACTTAAAACAAACCCTCTTATTTACTCCTGAGCTCACTGCAGGTCATTATTGTGCAGAACCGTCACTTCCAAATATCTGAAGAAATCTATTGCAAAAACTAAACTATCGAAACTCTTATCTTGTTTGCTAAAATAAATCAAAATAAAGAGAGATGTTTTTCTGAAAACAAGCTAAATAATCTTCATAATCCAATGGGATAAGGAAAATAATCTTAATTCAAAGCGAAAACACGATTATTTGGGTTGTTTTAAGGAAAATCTCACTTAATTTTGACTTATTGTCTCTGAAAGCAAGACTAAGTTTTTTACTGGTTTAGAAAATGCTTCTTGATTTAAGTGTTTTTAGATATTTGGACTAGAAACAAAGCAAAAACTGACTGTGTGTGTCAGGCTCACCCCTATAGGCTGGAAGATGAGACCATCCACTTCATGGCTGACCTGCGAGGTGAAACTGCCCTCCAGGAGCTGCGAACAAAGCAAAAGACAATGAGAATATTTGATGTGTTTGTTGCATAAAAACATATAGCCAAGGGCAGAGACACACTCTCCAAGAACACAGCTTTCTTATTCAACAACATCAAAAAAGGTGACTTCCAAATAAAGTTCCAAGACAGATTCCCGAACTCTCTCTCCATCTGCCATCATTTGAAAATAAATAAAGAGAAAAAAAGGGGCACAGCTGAGCCAGATATGACATGTATTGGCCCACTCGTCTTGCAGAATTGTTGTTATTCAGCCACATTGGAGGGTTTTCAAGCATTAATTGCTTTTTTAAGGTCATGCCACAATATCTCAATTAGATTCAGGTCAGGACTTTGACTAGGCCACTCCAAAAATCACACAAACATGAAGAGATGTTATCAGAATGAGCTTTATTGCAGGTATGTTCACACATACGAGGAATTTGTTTTGGTGACAGAGCTTCTACAGTGCAACAGAATCACAGAGACAGGACAAAAAAAAAGATAATAAATATATTTTAATAATAAAGAAGTAAGTAGTGAATGCAAATATACAAATTGACAAGTGTTTGTATAGGTATATTACTATATAATATACTAATAGTATAGTGTTCTAAAAGAAACACTGCATGTGTGTTCGTGAGTCTTTGTGTTTGCCGTTTGTCATATCAAAATTCTTAATGGCTCAAAAATTTTGGAGTGGCCTAGTTAAAGTCCTGATCTCAATCCAATTGAGATGCTGTGGCAACAATTTTTAAATATTTTCAAAACTGGAACATGTGAAATAACATTTAATACTTCAAAATGGTTAATTTTATCATAAAACAACGATGACCGTAAACACCTTGTTTGTTTTAGGAGGGGTGGGGCTTTCTGTTTGTCCGGCCAATGATAAGAGATTATGCAAATATAGATGCATCCAACAAATACAGATTTTTTTCTATTCAAATACCAAAATATAAAATGAAAACAAAAATGCATTACATTATCAGTTTAGTCATTATAGTTTGGAAAATTACAATAAAAGATGTGTCCTAATCACCGGCGATTTAATCCTTGCAGATCGCTGGAGAACCACACGTCACTGAACCGGACTACAAATAGCATCATGCACCTCACACACACACCAGTTACTGATTCCCTCTGATTACACACACACAGCTGATAACTTATCATGGACTGATTACCTTGACTTTATATTCACTTCACACTTCACACACACGTAGCTGAGTCTTGTTTACCCAGCATAGCATTTCAAAGCGTTTTTGCTTGTTTGCCTTTTGCTTTTCTCGTTGTTTAATCTTTGCCACTTAGCCTGACCATTTGTCTGAATTTTTTGACTTCGTTTCTTGGATTTTGGACCATTGCCTACACAACTTCAAATTTCTCTTTAAGCTGGATATTCAATGAGAAAACGATTGCATCCATTAGGAATCGATTGAAGTTACCAAGTAAAAAGAGACGTGATGTCAGAGGTGGAGCAAGGAATTACACATTTAATTAAAGATACAAAGACAAAAAACACTGTTGATCCTTTGGAATGATGTGAACTGATGAATGGACACGACAAACACAAAGAAAAGCGTGTCAATTTCGATTTCCCCCTCACATTGGCGAACGTCCTTGAGAAACGGCGCCCAGTAAACAAGGCATTATAAAAGTAAAGTGTGCAGCAATCAAAAATGCATATCTCAAACAGAGCAGAAAGTACAGTGTGAAATTGAGCGAGCGGGCAGCCTGAGCTCTTGGGTTTAGCATTTTCATTAGCGCCGCCACCGCCGTCTATAGAGCAGTGGCCGTAAATGAATTCCTGCCTAATAAATGTTTCAAGACCTTGAGCCTGTTTGTGTTTAAACAGATCTCTGCTGTCAATGTTCGCTTCACAGCTCAGACAAGCTCTATCATCCTGAAAACCCTTTAATAAAAAAAAGCTGGACTTCTTTCATTAAGCATAATCTGCCCTCAGATGAACACTCTACAACCTTACCCACAATCCACTGGGATTTGGTTATATTAGCGGCGCACACGAGAGTTACAGCAGCAGAAGTCTTAAGTCAGATTTTCCTTCCATGACATTCCTTCTAATGAAGCAGGAACCTCCAACTCGTTCAATCCACCTATTTTGCATATGAGCATAAATAAAAATGCTAAAAGAAACTCCAAGACGTGCATAAAATTTGAAAATACGCGCAAAAAAACGTACGAGTGAGTAAGATAAACGCTTAAAGGAAAAAGGATAAAGGAAACGCACATAAACTATGATGGAAACATATTTTCTGAATAAAGTTCTAGTATGCAAATCAAAAAGTCATGTGACAGATCATGTGATAACAGAAATAGGCAAAATGGGACGGCACTAATGGATAAAGCAGTGGAACGAACACATTATATAATAAAATATCTGAAATATTGTTTTGGTCATTCTAAAATCCCTCAGCAAAAAATGTCATCAAAGTGGTTTAGTCTTGTTATTATTATTATTATTATTATTGTTATTATTATCATTATTATTATTACGTACAGAACAGTTTTGAGTGTTAGTGCTACCAAAAGCCACTGTGCATCCATTTTTTTCCTAAAAGAAAAAGCGTCCAAAGTTGCGTAGTGCATAAATAATTTTAAAATACTTAAACAAACAAATTTATAACAAATAAAATAAAAATAAAAAAAAAATCGAAAAAAAAAAATATTGAAAAAAAATAAATAAATAATAATGGAAAAAATATATATATATTTTTTAAAAATTGAAAAAAAAATGAAAAAAAGGAAAATACAAGGGTTTTTTTTCGTAGTTAAAAAACGAATGAGAAAATTTGTAAAACGATTTGATTTTAATTTTAAGTGTCGAAAACTTAAAACATAACAAATCACCAGAAAACAAAACGGTCTATTCTGTTCTATACTTCACAGAAACTTTAAGCTTTTGTATGGTTCAATATACGTTTTTAAAATGAAAATCCAATGATCAAACAAAATATACATGGGCCAATATTAATACCTCTCTCAATATTAATGATTTGAGGTCAAGTGCTAAAGTGCTTTGGTTTAAACAATAGTAAAACTTTCTTTCTGTTCAGCGAAGCAGCGCAAATGTTGTATAACTTCAAAATAAAGACGTTTTTCCCAATTAAAACACTGCTATATTACAAAAAAATAAATAGTTGGCCATTAGACAAGAAATATGTTGTTTTAAAGTGGAAAATACGATGTCTTAACAAATATCGGTTCCTAAAAGGAATATCGAATGTCTCCTACCACAGCAAACTCCATTTGCCGGACTATCAGGACGTGATGATTTTGTTCTGTTAGACTCATCGGATGAAAACGCTTCTTTATCCGCTAATGTTTTATGCGATACTCCAGTTTTCGCACATCATTTTCATTCGCATCTTGGGATGGAAACATAGCTATTGGCTGCTTTGTTTTCTCATGTAATCTCTCAGAAACACATCTGCTGCCGAAAGAGCCTTGGATGGCGAATTAAAATTCCAGTCAGTCAGGCAGTCTGCGGCAAACAGCATCTTTCATGGCTAATAGAGCTCAGCCTCAAAGCTCGGAGGAAATCCACCATATTAGCCTCTACCTGCACACAATTGGCAGTCCGCTCAGGTGTGCGGCGAGTTAAAGGCACGTTTCAGAATCCAGCCCTCTTAAATGAGGACATTACGGCTTAATGAGATCATTAACTCCTGTTAAACTCTCGGAAAGCGCGGCGTGTGAGATGAAACATTGGCGGCAAACGTGTGGGAAGAGTCTGAAGCGCTGAGGAACAGGTTGTCTATGCGATGACAATGGCTCTTCACAGTTTGCCTTTGAAAAAAGAAATAACCCATCAGAGAATTTGCCCATCTTTCCTTTGTTCTCTTTTGATTTACAGGCGTTTCTTATTAGGATTTCTCTTATGTTATGCTGTTTTTATTTCCAAAATTAATCGCTGAACGATTCATATGGGAGTCATGGGATAATTAGGTAAAAATATATGCAGATTATAAGACCATGAAAGTGTTTTGACCTTGTAAGTATATCAGCCTGTTGTTGGAGACCCCAAAACCAAAATATGACCCTTTAAATGAATAATAGGGGCTCTTTAAGAGAGAGTTGGGACAGTCAACCTTGGAAAGTTCCTAATTATTATTATTTCTTCCATTATTCAGTCTATTTTGTACTTATGCATCCCAAAAAGCAGTTCTGCATCTGTTGTCCCATATATCTGGACCGAACCGTGACCTCAAGACCGAGGTATATCTCTAACCATGACATCTGTGTATAGCTACAGCCCAATTATTTACCACTCATACTTTGTTCTTCCTTTCACCGTTTTATTTTGGTTCATATCATTCATATATATTTTTTTTAAATAAGAAACATACCTATCCTATAAGAAGCTGTTCAGCTGGAGAGGTCTAGGGCTGTGCAATTTATCCAAACGTATATATAAATACTGGAATGCTTTGCAATAAATCAGCAATTTAATCTAAAAGTCTCCTTGTGTGCCTGCATTAGCACACCCTGTGCCTTTCCAGCACATCTGACAATGTAGTTCCAGTACATGTGCATCTCTGAAAGCAAGCACAGGAGACATGCTGGTTTTCCTTGTCCAAAACTCTCGAACAATTTTGGCAGATGCTGAAATATGAGCGAGCAAGCCATGCTAAAACCGACAGCAAAGCAGTAACTCCACTCTGACACAAGTGTTTTAGTTTTTGATGTTTTCAAGTTGATCAAACTATACCCGTGCAGCACAGTGCTGATCTTTATTTGATTTACTAAGGTTTTCTCATTGTTAAAATATCTGATTTGTCTTAAGCAACAGTAAAACTCGGCTGTTCACTTTTAGAAGTTGTAGTAATGCTTTCTCTTTTTCACCGCAAAATGACTGCTCTTTATTTGAGTTTTTGTCTTGTTTTAGTCCAAATATCTAGAAATTCTTAAATCAAGAAGCATTTTTTGACTAGCAAAACATACTGTGTTGTTTTCAGAAATAGCACGTTAAAATTAAACGAGTTTTTCCTCTATTGGCAGATTATTTTGCTTCTTTTGAGGAAAAACTGAAAATAAGACCACATGTTTTGCTCGTTCAGAAAATGCTTTATGGTTTAAAAATTCTAGATATTTGGACTAAAAACAAGACAAGATAATTTTCTGTAGAGTTTTTGGAATAATTTGAAACATATTCTTTGATTAAATCATTTAAAAAATATATTATATCACATATTGTATATCAGGCGACACAGTGGCTCAGTGGTTAGCACTGTGGCCTCACAGCAAGAAAGTCGCTGGTTCAAACCCCAGCTGGATCAGTTCTCATTTCTGTGTGGAGTTTGCATGTTCTCTCCGTGTTGGTGTGGGTTTCCTCCGGGTGCTCCGGTTTCTTCCACAGTCCAAACACATGCGCTATAGAGGAATTGTGTATGCTAAAATTGTCTGTAGTGTATGAGTGTGAATGAGTGTGTATGGAAGTTTCCTAGTGTTGGGTTGCAGCTGGAAGTAAACGCTGTGTAAAACATGTGCTGGATAAGTTAGTGGTTTATTTCACTGTAGAAGGGACTAGGCCGAAAAGAAAATGAATGAATGAATGTGGCATTATTTAGCATGCTACAGCATATTGCATTTTTCTTTGAAATATCACACAGCCTACTTTATACCTTATATATATATATATATATATATATATATATATATATATATATATATATATATATATATATATATATATATATATACATATTTTATTTTAAATAAGTTTCAACCCTCTATGTGAGTCCTGTATGCTCAGTTCCTGTTGTAAGTATAATTTGTGTAAATAAATACATGTGTTTTTGATATCGCTGAGTCGGGATCATATGATATGTTCATGTGGTAAATAAGACTGAACACACGCTCAAATTTATTACAGTATTTCAAAAATGTGACAATCTATGCACTTCATGCTTATTTTGAAAATTAAAGACTAGTTTTTAGAGAGTATCTGGCTCTCTGTGTGGAAAATATGTTAGAAATGTTGGCTTGTGTTTTCAGAAGACTATAAGAAGAGTACAAATAAGCCTTTATCACCCACAGTATGGTTCCCTGTAGGTTTCTGGACACCACACTCAAAATGTAGCTTGAATTAGGGTGAAAGAGAGGCCAAGCTAAATCTGTGAGAACAACACGTGAAGAGACGGACAGCACGATTATATTCCAAATGTACCTAATATTATCATCTCAAATAAGTTCACAGATATTTACAGTACACGAACCAATCAGGGTTTATTTGTTTTTCCTAGTCACCTCAACATTCCCTGACTTTTCCAGGACCGTACTAACCCGGTCTATGCTACCGTTATATAACTGATTGATGCTGAAGATTTGATTGCAAATGAAAAAGTGTGTCTTCTGTGAAACAAAACATTCCCTGAAACACACTGCCCTCAGATATTATCATGCTGTCTTGATCTTAACTCACAAAAAAACATCGCAATTTGCATGCTAACATCCTATCGGCACATCGGGGGGAAAAGAAAGAGCGTGCCAGAGATTCCGGGATGGGTCTAGTTAGAGATAATGGGTTTCAGAGATACAAGCTGCTGTCAGACGAGCTGACTGATGCATGAGAATCTCTGTGCTTCGTCAGTTTTGAATGGTTTCTAAATGTCACACAAGTTTAATAGCGGAGAATAGAAGATTCTTCATTCTGGATGTAAAGAATGTGAGAATGTGGCTCACAATAAATGAACCCGAGAGCTGTCAGGCCAGTTTACGGTGAAGGGATGCAGGTAATTAGGGAATAATTAGAACTCAATTACTGACTTGATATTTATGTTCAACTCATAAATGGGTTTATTGTGATAAATGCTGATCGTTTTAAATAGAAATAAACATTATTTGTGCTAGAAGGGATTCAAATGTCACATAAACAGTGGTGGAAAAATGTCAACGCCACAGGAATGCGCTAAACTTGCTCTCGTCAGATGCATAAATACATCAACAAATCAATTCTCTAATGCACAAATCATTTGCATCCTCCTCACAAAGAGACAATTTGTTCTGGAACTGAATGCTAAACGAATGTGTTTCTACTCAAATCTGTCTCTCAATAGGGCTGGGCAATTAAACGAATTGAAATCGCAAACACGATTGTCTAACGAATGCTTTCCTCGATGTACACATGGCACATCTGATACTGATAAAACCAAGCAGCAACCTCCCGCTCTCCCTCATGAAGTTCATATGGAAGTAACTGAAACTGCAATTCATCGACTGGCCTTTGGGGTCCGGTTCCAGGTAGTCAAGATGTGAGGGGGTGATTTTTTTTTTTAAACTCATCCAATTCGTTTATAGTAAGTCTGCATAATGAAAGGCGTGGCCACTTGAGTGACAGCTAGGTCTCGCTGGTCACTGTCACATCACCCCCGGCTGATTAGCCGCTGAACTCTTCGTATACATCGTATTTTTGTTTTGTTTTATGATGCAGGGAAAAAGTATCGAACAGATGAAGAAAGGAAGGTGTGGTTCGGCAGTGAATGACCAGACAGCAGCTGAAATCTCTCAGTAGTTATACAGCAACACTCAGCCCTTCGTCATTGTAAATGAGTTTCAGCTGCAAGACAATGATCCCAAACACAGCCGAGGAGACTCTCTGATGCTTTCAGAGAAAGAAAATCAAGCTTTAGAATGGCCCAGCCAATCACCTGAGCCGAATCCAATAGAGAATACAGAATAAAGCTTAGATTTGATAGACGAGACTCTCAGAACCATCAAGATTTTGACACCCTGTTGAGGTCTGTGAGAAACTCACACCTGAGCAATGCATGAGGCTTCATTCTTCATATGAGAGGCGTCTTTAAGCTGCAGCACCAATAAAAGCCTTTGATATAAAGTATTAAATAAGTTTCAGTAGTATTAATCCGTGGATGTCGTACCGAACGGTTCAATATTATATTGAGAAGTGTGGCATTCCTAGCACTCACTGACAGTATAGTGTCCCCTTCACTATATTGGGGCATTAGGACTCGCACAGACTGCAGGTTGAGTGCCCCCTGCTGGCCTCACTAACAACACTTCCAACAGCAATCTAGTTTTCCCATGTGGTCTCCCATCCACATACTGACCAGACTCAGCCCTGCTTGCCTTCAGTGAGTAACCGCTCTTGGGCTGCAGGGTGATAGAGCTGTGCTACTCTACAGGTTCTCATATCTTATATATACACTGCTAAATAAATTCCTGCTGACTTTAATTGTTTAGTTGAATTAAATGAACTGTTGTCATCTCAGCTTACATCAATCAAACTGACTAAAATATGAAGTATAACTTAAAAATATATAGCTGGAACCTGATTAACTTATTAAAATAAGTTAAAGCAACCTTATATATATATTTATTTGTGATTTTTTTGTCTTTAAATATTGTACCGTGTATATATTTATGCTTTAATGCCATATCAGCATCAGTGGCTATATTCATGGCAGCATTAATACTAAACAATCAATAAATAAGTTACAATTACAACTGTTTCTTAATAATTCTGCATTATACAAAGACATACAAACACTAATAATAAGTTTCAAGATCTTTCGATCAGTGATAAATCTCCTGAAATGCCTCCAGTAGACTCTTTTTCAACACTTGTTATGTTCTGATCTGTGATCTGCGCGGTGGATGTGTTGAGAGTCAGAGCTCAAGCTGAAGTGTTTTCCTCAAGAACAGAAGTGAGAGTGATAACCCAACGCGCAGGCTTCATATCTGATGGAGTGTGTGCGACTGAACACCCAGACAATAGTTGTGTGATCCCGAGCGCAGTAGAGATGTCCTGCTGATGGGAATCTGCCTCCGCTCCTCTGTTTTCCATTTCCTGTCTGATGGCTGGAGAGTTCACGACAATGACACTCTCTCAGAGCCCAACAGCCTGTCATTATGACTTCATCCTGAAACACTGCATCTCCAGATCAGACCACAGACAAGATGAAGCCCGATAACACACACATACTGTACACACACACACACATAAAGGGCCCTATCGTGCACTCGGCGCAAGACGTGTTTGGCGCGATGTGCTGCTATTTTCAGACCAGCACAACCCTCATTTTCCCGTTTTGCGCCACGTTGTTTAAATAGAAAATCCTTTTTGCGCTGCTTTGTGGACTCATGGGTGTGCTGGTCTATAAAGGAGGTGTGTTAAGGCGCATTGTTGGTGTGTTGCTATTTTGAGAAACTGAAATAGACTACGACATTGACCAAATAAAAGCTGCTCTAAAGTCCAGCAGAGCGCGTTAATTATGTGCCTATGTGGGTTCAAACACTTACACACTGCTGACATCAATATAAACACCACTGCATTTGTGCCCTTTTCAGTTCATTCATTCATTCATTCATATATCTGTATATGTGTGTACAGGCCTGGGCGATGCAGTAGGTAGTGCTGTCGCCTCACAGCAAGAAGGTTGCTGGTTCGAGCCTCGGCTGGGTCAGTTGGCGTTTCTGTGTGGAGTTTGCATGTTCTCCCTGCGTTGGCGTGTGTTTCCTCCGGGTGCTCCGGTTTCCCCCACAGTCCAAAAACATGCGGTACAGGTGAATTGGGTAAGCTAAATTGTCCGTAGTTTATGAGTGTGAATGAGTGTGTATGGATGTTTCCCAGAGATGGGTTGTGTCTGGAAGGGCATCCGCTGCGTAAAACATGTGCTGGATAAGTTGGTGGTTCATTCCACTGTGGTGACACCAGATTAATAAAGGGACTAAGCCGAAAAGAAAATGAATGAATGCATATACAGGGCTTGACATGAACTTTTTTGATCACCAGCTACTGTGGCTATAAATTTCCAACATTACTAGCCACTCGCCATTTTCACTAGCCACAATTTTGTTGTTGGGAAAATATATCATACATGCATAAATTTGACTTTGACATGCTAAAATGTATGTTATGTCCACATGCCTCGTCGTTCATTTCACTTTTTCTGTGTGTTGTGTATGACCTTGCTCAGTGTGTATAAGCAAATGGATTGTGTATCTCTGACCACACCAAAAAATAAATAAATTATTATTTCTTACCCACAAATTTTAAATAATGTGTCAAAACAAACAAAATTTCGCTGTATACATGCGCTTTTTAATTCAACTAAACTTTTCTTAAAAAAATATATATATATATATTTAATAAAGAGCTATTGTCATGTATCTAAAACATGCACAATAGTCTGTCCTGGCTAAATGTCCCAGATCACCAGTTAACTATAGATAAATGAGGAGTTAATCTCATATTAAAGCAATGCTATTGTAAAACATATATATAATTAAATCATATTAACAAAAATAACTGAGCAAAAGAAAGCTGGTGAAAAACACCATGATTCAAAATCTGTTCAGAGAACAATTAAAGCAAAAGGAGCAAACTCTGCTGCGATTGCTTATCTTCCTCTCATTCAGTATTCACCTGCTTTCTTTTGCTTGCCAGAACACAATTATTTTGGTCAGTCATGCTGCTTTTTGATTCTAAGACCACATTTGCATGCATATTGGGCCATCTCTATTGCCTTTTAATAAAACTACAATTGAAATAATATTGTTTCAACCAGCCAAAGTGGTCTAATATCTAGTCTAATATTATTTACTGTCATCATGGCAAAAGTGTTTTTTTTTTTCCCAATTTCTGTTTAACGGAGAGCAGATTTCTTCAACACATTTCTAATCATAATAGTTTTAATAACTCATCTCTAATAACTGATTTATTTTCTCTTTGTCATGATGACAGTAAATAATATTAGACTAGATATTCTTCAAGACACTTCTATACAGCTTAAAGTGACATTTAAAGGCTTAACTAGGTTAATTAGGTTAACTAGGCAGGTTTGGGTAATTAGGCAAGTCATTGTATAATGATGGTTTATTCTGTAGACTATCAAAATAATATATTGCTTAAAGGGGCTAATAATATTGACCCTAAAATGGTGTTTAAAAAATGTAAAACTGCTTTTATTCTAGCCGAAATAAAACAAATAAGACTTTCTCCAGAAGAAAAAATATTATCAGACATACTGTGAACATTTCCTGAATCTGTTAAACATCATTTGGGAAATATTTAAAAAAGAAAAAAAAATTCTAATAATTCAGACTTCAACTGTATATCATATTATATTATTATATCATAGCCTTATGTCTGTTTTAGAGACATATTACAGGTCTTTAATAAAGATCTAATTGTTTTCCTTTGGAAATATGTTTCAGATTTACACTGTAAATGTCTCTGTGTGTGTCAAAACCCTGAATAGAATTAACATCGCAATATTGCTCAAGAAAATCATGATAGGTTTCTATTGCCCATATCGCACAGCCCCAACTCACACTCACACACATACACTCGCTGGACAGTTGAGAGGCACCAGCAAAGGGAAAACAGACTCACTGATGGTGAACAATGAACAAAGAGTCAAAAGCGGTTTGAGAAGAGCTTCCACGCACACACACACACACACATACACACACATATACACACACACACATACACACACACGGGGTAAATCTCGTCATTTTGAGGAACATTTCTGAGAAACGCTCCAGCATGTTCATTTCACAGAAAAATTATCCCCCTTATCTGCATAGACATGAAGATCACAGCTCTCTGGCTGATGTCTGTGCTACTGAACTGTGAGGGTCTTTGTGAGAGAGCAGAAAAAGGGTCTTTTTGTGGGACTCTTAACTGAGCAGTACAGGTCAGATGAGCAAAATCAACCACTACAGACACAGAACTGACACACATCATATATTTACATATTTGATATTTAGAACAATAATCAATTCATGCCATTAAAGGGGAAATACATTTCACCTTGAGAAACAATATAAACAAAACTTTTTCTACAGTAAAAATATCTAAATAAATAAATATAATCAATACTATTTAAGCGGCCTGTATAAAAATAACTTTACATTTGATATTATACTATTATTTTTTGTGTGTTTGTTTTCAAGAATACAATAAAAGTTTAAAATTATGCATTTTTTTCATGAATTATTCATTATTATTTAGTTTTTTCATCTGCATTCTCATTAATTTTGTTTGTCAAATAAGATGCACAACAGAATTTGTACACTATAAAACTTTTGGTTGTTTGACATGACTATATACACCAAATGACTATTTACAACAGTATTTCTACATCCACATTTCATTTTTAATTCACAGCATTACTTGATATTTATGAGTAACTATTTTTACAAGCAAAAAAAAAAACTACCATCCCTTTTTTTCATTAAAACTGAAACACATTAGAGATTTACACAAAGGATTTTGACCACTGATTTTTATTTCATGTAAGTATCACTATTATAATAATATATATTAATATAAGACGATTCTTTATATATACTTATACTTATAATATACTTTACAGCACCAATTACATTTCTGTCATGAGAACTCTCAGATTTAGTATGGTAATGAATATGTATATGGCAATGTTGGTGTGTTAGGTCTTGGCGGAATAGATCTGCTACACTGCTGCTGCTGCTTTGATTATAAGTAACGAGACTTGCTACTGCCAGTATATTCACAGACATGCAGTGTGAGGATGGAACGCACTACTGTCTCAAATTTATACATAACCCCCATAGCAGATCTAAACAGAGGTGGAGCTGGGGTGGAGGAGAGTCTTTGAAAACAGCGGTGCATCCTCCTAGCGTAAAAACACTGAGCATTTAAAGAGCTGAGGAGCAAGCTCATTGGCTGCTGAGGTGAAGACAGCAGGTAATCACCTGCACCATATAGTTGATGATGGTTAGTGTAATAGTTGATGATAGTTGAAGTTTAATATCTGAATTTTGTCATTTTCCAAATTTATCTAAACTTTTTTGGGTTGCCAAGTTGTAGAATTTAGAATAAAATAAGTTGTGAAACTGTAGAATAAAATTGTACTATTTACTGATCCCAAGAATAAAATGAAAGCGTTTCTGGAAAGTCTAACAGTACTCAGTTACAGAAATTCAATATTTATATGTGAAGTAAATCTGTGTAGCCATATAAACAATAACCTAAATACAATTCATTGTTGTTAAAGTTACAATTGTTCAAATTTCTTGTGCTCAAATGCTTTAAAGGCACAGTGTGTAATTTTGTCCACTAGAGGGGCGTATTTACAACAAACAAAGCCGTAGTTTGATGACGGCTTAATTGAGTGTGGAATCATGGGAGTTGTGGTCTTCATCGTCGTACAGGACACCTGCTTAAATCATGTAATGATTGATCAGAGGATTGCTCAAATGTCGGATCAGCTGATCAACATGACTAAAACAATCTAGAGTCCGTGTATCTGTGTTTACACTCGGTGAACAGCAGTGAAGAGTGGCAAACTGATGACCATCATGACCAATCACAGTCATTTCTGTTAAGCACATGAACACATTGACCAATCAGCGGTGTTTCAGAACGCGCTCAACGGTGTTTAAATGTTAGCGGTTTTTAAAATTTCAGTACCAAAGTCAATACTTTTGACAAGCCTACACTGTAGTGTGATCAATGTTGTGTCCATTTGAGTTCAATTTAAATAGACTTCCCTAGCCTGGGACTGAAGGCTCCTGGTCTGGTCCTGAATGTTGCCCTTGAGGAGTCTGGTTTGGTTGTTGGTCTTAAGGGGTCTCGTATTGATTTCGGGCTGGACTTCAGCTCTAATTGGCACATTGCTTTGGCATCAGGAGTCCTTGAGTTTGTGTGTGTATTTGCAGATTTTCCTGAGGTGAAATGCTGCTGAAGTGACTCTCTGAGCAGTTCATGTGTTCATGTTGTCGAACACTGAAGCAACACAACAAGCTTGAAGAAACTGCACTGCTCAGAGACATGCAGACTTTCCACAAACACAACAAAATAATTAGAAAAACTTACGATCAATACTGTGAACTTATTTTTCCCGATAAATATTGACATCGATTTAATGCCTGGTCCTAAATTTGACAACGTGCCCTGGTCCAGGGGACAGATATGTGCATCAAATGAGCTGAATCTTCTCTCCTGGGCAGCGAGGGTGGAATTGTTCAATAGTTTCTGATGCCAAAGCAATGTGCCAATTAGAGAAGACCGACATCAATACAAGACCCCTTAAGACTAACAACCAAACCAGACTCCTCAAGGCCAACGTTCAGGATCAGACCAGGAGCCTTCGCTCCCAGAACAAGGATGTCTATTTCAGGTGAACTCGAATGGACACAACATTGATCACACGGCAGTGTAGGCTTGACTTCGATACCAATCAATACTGAAATTATAAAAACATCCAAACACTGTTTAAACACTGTTGAGCGCGTTCTGAAACACCGCTGATTGGTCAATGTGTTCATGTGCTCAACAGAAATGACTACGGTATCAGTTTGCCACTGCTGTTCACCGAGTGTAAACACAGATACACGGACTCTAGATTGTTTCAAAGTCACGTTGATTAGCTGATCCGACATATGAGCGATTGCTAATGTATCGACTAATTGACGCAGCTTTGATCATCCATCATCATGATGAGTTTGCAGGAGTCCCATAGGACGATGAAGACCACAACTCCCATGATCCCCACTCAGTTCAAACTACACCTTTGTTTGTTGTGAATACACGCCCTCTAGTGGACAAAATTACACACTGTGTCTTTAAAGCATTTGAGCACAAAAAAATTTGAACATTTGTAACTTTAACAACAATGAATTGTATTTAATTTATTGTTTATACCAGTGTTTCCCAACTCTGTTCCTGGAGGCACACCAACAGTACATATTTTGGATGTCTCCCTTTTCTGACCCATTAACTTCAGGTGTTGGAGTCTCTTCTGATCTTATGATAAGTTGATTCAGGTGTGTTTGATTAGGGAGAGCTTGAAAATGTGGACTGTTGGTGTGCCTTCAGGAACAGGGTTGGGAAACACTGGTTTATATGACTGCACAGAGTTACTTCCCATATAAATATTGAATTTCTGTAACTGAGTACTGTTAGACTTTCCAGAAAATGGCTTCATTTCATTTGCATCTTTGCTCTACAGTATTCATCCATGCTTGGGATTTGTTTATTATATTATATTCATTTCTATTTATTATTACATAGTCAATCTAAAATGATGAATTCCTCCAAATAAAGCAATTTGGCAGAGTTGTATTCATTATCGCAGAATTAATTAAATATTGCATTGTACATTTTGTTACAAGAGTACAGCCCTACACTGCAGTTTGTAAGCCTGTGACTCTTGAGGTTTACTTCGGTCTTTCGTACACTGGACTGCGGTCTCTGACTAGCTCTGGTCTCCTGTCTAACGGCTCCACACCAACACCAGATGAAGAGTAAACACAAGCATTAAGCCTGCGGAATAACACACGCTTTCATCTTTTTCAGCTGCTGCTATTCATTGGCTTCTTTTGTGCTCTCTGAGCTGCGACCTTCAAAGTTTATGATAACTTCTGAAAGAGAGACGCTTTTCACTGAACAATACCTTGCACTTGCACCTCCACAGTGCATTTTTACCTCCCGTATGAATTGAAAGCAGCTTCGCCGAAAACAAGAGGCTGCTAATTTAAAATGGCTATGTTTTTGTCTGTATGTGCATCATGTCTTGTCTGTTTGTAAAGTGTATGTAACATGCTGTTAGGCAAGAAAAATCAAGTTTTAAATCTGACAATAATGCTGTATCGTATCATATCATATCGTATTAGCATGTAATGTGATACAGCTATTCACATTAATACGATACAATACCATACAACTTTATTGTCGAACTTAATCTGACTTTTTTTGTCTATGTATGTGCTGTCTGTCTTGTCTGTTTATAAAAATGTATGTAATAAGATGTTAGGCAAGAAACAATTCTGATTTGTGTGTGACAATATTGCCTGATTCACACTAGCAGCGACTTTGTAGCTGCCTGCCGCTCTGGGTGGCGATCTGCTGCAAACGCACGCCTGTGTAGGTCTACAGCACTGAGAATACATCCGGCCTCTGAAGTAGCTAAGATAGGATCACGTGAGCTCTACTGGTGCTCCTATTGGCTGTCGCTCAGGAAAGTCGCTTTTCGTTTGAATTAAGTTGAACGATTCTCAGCTTTGTTGCATGGCTCAACACGCCCACTCTATGTCGCTTGCGTTGACGGAGGTCGCCAGAAGCTGCTCATTCTGTCGCAATGAACGGTCGCTTGACGCTTTGTCGCTGCAAGTTGCTCGTAGTGTGAATGAGGCTTAAAGTTGTATGGTATTTTTCAAGCATGTAATGTGATACAGCTATTCACTTTAATATGATACAATACGATACGATACAACTGCATTGTCAGACTTAGATATTTATTTTTTGTCTATGCATGTGTATCTAGTCATGTCTGTTTGTAAAATGTATGTAACATGCTGTTAGGCAAGAACATTTTTATCTAAGTCTGATAAAGTTGTGTTGCTTCATATTGTATCGTATCATACAAGCATGCAATGTGATACGGTTATTCAAATTAATACAATACAATACAACTTTATTGCCAGACTTTGATCTGCATTTGTTTTTTGGTCTATGTATGAGAATTATGCGTGTCTGTTAGTAAAAAGAATGTAACATGCTGCAAGAAACATTTCAGATCTAACTAAAGTGTCATATTGTATCGTATTAATGTGGATATCCATACTACATTACATACTTGTACGATATGTTAATATATAGCTGTATTGTCAGACTTAGTTAAAAAAAGACGTTGTCTATCTACATGCATTATGTCTAGTCTGTTTGTATAGATTACGTAACAAGCTGTTATGCAAGAACAATTCCTAATCTAAGTCTGACAATGAAGTTGTATCACATCATTTTATACAAGTATATAATGTGGCATGGCCACTCCTATTAATAAGATATAATACGATACAACATTACTGTCAAACTTAGAACTTCATTTTTTGTCTATCTATGTACATTAGGCTTGTTTGTTTGTAAAAAGTATGAAACAAACAATAAAGTATCGTATAATATCGTATCGTATTAATGTGAATAGCCATAATTCAGTACATGCTCGAACGATACAATTTTAAAGTGTTTGTAAAATGCTGTTATGCAAGAAAATTTTCTGAAAAGCCTGACAAAGTTGTATCGTATCATATCGTATTGTATTGTATTGTACAAGCATGTAAATGTACTTCGTTTTTATCTATGTATGTGTGTTTATGTCTTGTCTTGTAAAAAGTATGTAACAAAGCTGTTACGCATGAAAATGTTCAGATCTAAGTCTGACAATAAAGTATCGTATCATATTGTATCGTATTAATGTGAATAGTGTACTACTTTACATGCTTGTACAACACGAAATGCTTCAACTGACCTATTGTCAGACCTAGATCTGATTTTTTGTCCATGTACATGCATTATGTCTCGTCTGCAAGAAAAAAATTCTGATCTAAGTCATATTAATCGTGAATAGTCGTTAATCGTATTAATCTGAAGAACGTATCACTTTACATGCTAGTTGGATACGATACAACTTAATCATGAGACTTGTTTTTTTTTTTTTTTGTCTATGTATTAGGTCTTGTTTGTTTGTAAAGTCTATGTAACATGCTGTTCTGCAAGAAAAACTTCAGATTCAAGTCTGACAGTAAAGTTGCATCGTATCATCTCCTATCATATCATACAAGCTTGTAATGTGCTCAGCTATTCACATTAATACGATACAACATTATTGTCAGCCTTAGATATACATTTTCTTGTCTATGTACATGCATTATGTCTTGTCTCTGTAAAAAGAATGTAACAAGCTGCTATGCATGACAATTTTCAGATCCAAGTCTGACAATAAAGTATCGTATCGTATCGTATTGTATTAATGTGAATAGCCATGCCACATTTACATGCTTGTTCAATACGACACAACTTCATCGTGAGACTTTTGTCTATATATGTGCATTATGTCTTGCCTGTTTGTAAAATGTATGTAACATGCTTTTATGCAAAAAAAAATTCTGACAATTTAAATATCTGACAATAAAGTTTTGTATCATATCTTATCGTATCGTACAAGCAAGTGTTACGGCTATTCAGAGTAATAAAATACGATACGATACACCTTTATTGCCAGACTTAGATCAGATTTATTTTGGGTCTATGCATGTGCACTAGGGCTTATATGTTTATATAAAGTATGTAACAAGCTGTTATGCAAGAAAACTTTCAGATCTAAGACAATAAAGTATCATATTGTATCATTTTAATTTGAATGAATACCAAATCACATGCTTTTAATTCAATGCATCTAGCTTTGCATTTATGTGTCCTATCATACCAGCACACAAAGCCACAGTAGCTAATGGAGACATACCTTGCGCGCAGCATGGATGTCGAAGAAAGGCTTATTCCTGACACTAAAGGGCTCCTTGGCTTTGTCGATCTGGCCCAGCTTCATTTTCTCAAAGCGTGGGGAGATGATCTCCTTCTCGATACACAGCAGACGTCTGTTGAAGTCACACTGACCCACCGGCTGACCCTGAAAAGCAAACCACACACACACTCAGCATCACTAGCTGCACACTTTAAAAATAAGAAATAAATAAGATGATTCATCCAGGCTGTCTCCTCCAGTTGTAAGGATGCACTGATGCTGATTTTTAGTGGCTAACTCTGACTGCTAATTTCTTTCTTTTTTTTCACAAACAACAGTGCCAAGTATGATACCAACAGCTGATTCTTAGTTTAAAAAAATTAGTTTTTAAATTAGTGTTTTTTTTTTTTTGAACCAAATGATGAGAAGGAATAATATGCTAATGATTATTTCCTCTAATGCAGAACTTTATAACTGCATTTAAAATTAGAAACTTTACAAATACTAAAATTAGAATCCGAACGACAAAGGAACTAAGCTGAAAAGACAATGAATGAATGAGTGAGTGAGTGAGTGAGTGAGTGTGTGAGTGAGTTAATGAATGAGTGAATGAATGGAGTGAACAAATGAATGAATGAATGAATGAAGGAACGAATGAATGAGTGAGTGAGTGAGTGAGTGAATGAATGAGTGAGTGAATGAGTGAATGAATGAGTGAGTGAATGAATGAGTGAGTGAATGAGTGAGTGAGTGAGCGAGTGAGTGAGTGAATGAGTCAGTGAATGAATGAATGAGTGAGTAAATGAATGGAGTGAGTGAATGAGTGAGTGAGTGAGTGAATGAATGGGTGAATAAATGAGTGAGTGAGTGAGTGAGTGAGTGAATGAATGAATGAGTGAGTGAGTGAGTGAGTGAATGAATGAGTGAGTGAGAGAGTGAATGAATGAGTCAGTGAGTGAGTGAGTGAGGGAATGAATGAGTCAGTGAGTGAGTGAGTGAGGGAATGAATGAATGAATAAATGATTGATTGAGTGAGTGAGTGAGTGAATGAATGAATGAATGAGTGAGTGAGTGAATGAGTGAGAGAGTGAATGAATGAGTCAGTGAGTGAGTGAGTGAGTGAGTGCGGGAATGAATGAATGAATGAATGAGTGAGTGAATGAATGGAGTGAGTGAGTGAATGAATGAGTGAATAAATGAGTGAGTGAGTGAGTGAATGAATGAGTGAATGAATGGAGTGAGTGAGTGAGTGAATGAATGAATGAATGAGTGAGTGAGTGAGTGAGTGAGTGAGTGAGTGAGTGAGTGAGTGAGTGAGTGAGTGAGTGAGTGAATGAGTGAATGAGTGAGTGAGAGAGTGAATGAATGAGTCAGTGAGTGAGTGAGTGAGTGAGTGAGGGAATGAATGAATGAGTAAGTGAATGAATGGAGTGAGTGAATGAATGAATGAATTAATTCATTCATTCATTCATGAATAAATAATATGAAAGACTTAGATTGCAGATTTATTGTCAATATCTGTTGTTCGGTTAATTTATTAATGCTTTAGGAAATCTGATTTGCACACGTCAATTTAAAACAATCGGTAACACTTTATTTTGATGGTCTTTTGAGTATCAGTAGACTGTCTGCTTAATATCTGCTGATACTGCTCCTTCAACAGACATTTAACTGACTATAATAAACTTTACAAGTACATATCAACTTACACTAACCATAACCCCAACCTAACAGTCTACTTATAATCTAATGAGAATTCGCTGCACTGTATCTTAAATTCAACAAACGGACCATCAAAATACAGTGTGTCCAAACAATCTCGTACAAAAACAGAGAAATAAGACATAATTAATAATAAACATTGCAAGGGATAAACAATCTTCCACTTCCATTCATTCAAATCCATTCAGATTCCAGCGTATTCCAGAACTCCATGAGCCGACTTCAGCTTCATGAGATGATGCTATATCAGACACACTTGCACAGACAGAAGACATATTCACTGTCCCAGCAGGTGGCTTTAAGCAACAGCAGCAATAAAGCGTTGACTTGGCAAGCGCAGGGTTTATAAAAAGTCATGTGCATTATGCGGGATAAGATTAAATGAAAAAGCATCTCAACTTTTTTCCACAGTCAGATTCCCACAGCGACACATATCAGTAGGCCTGTGTTATCCACACTGCCTTGGATTTCCTATCAAAATGTCAGTCTTTCTGTTTGAACACTGTTCAAATTCCACTACTTCTCTTCTAAAGTTCTCTAGTTTCGCTGTGGAGCTCGCTGTTCATCATTTTAGTCAAGCTTTTCTGCTTCGAAAATAGTTGATTATGTTTCTATGCTGCACCTTTGGATACGTGACACTGGATCATAACTGTTCCTTTCTGGAAATTGAGATGTATCCGTCATCAGGAAAGCTGAATAACAAGCCTCCACTGCTGTATTGTTGGTTAAGACAGAAGGACATTTCAGATTGAAGACAAAATCTAAATACTGAGAAAATAGTGCGACGCATGTTACGGATCCAAAATTTGGTTCTGATTTAGGGAGTTCGAGTGTCGGCTGGGTCAGTTGGTGTTTCTGTGTGGAGTTTGCATGTTCTCCCATGTTGCCGTGGGTTTCCTCCGGATGCTCTGGTTTACCCCACAGTAAGCTAAATTGGCCCTTGTGTATGAGTGTGTGTGTGTGAATGAGTGTGTATGGATGTTTCCCAGCTTGAAGGGCAATCGCTGTGTAAAACATATGCTGGATAAGTTGGCGGTCCATTCTGCAATGGCGACCCCTGATAATCAGGGACTAAGAAGAAGGAAAATGAATTAATTTACTGAACGTCTTCATGCAACATAATCTTTATTCCAATGATTTCATGAAAGAAAAATCAATCATATTCACCCATACTAGAGTTGTCAAATGTTTGATACCGATCGGTACTGACATTTTAAAAACGTCCATTTTCCGCTAACATTCGATCACTGTGGAGCGCGTTCTGAAAACACCACTGATTGGCTATTGTGTTGATGTGCTCAACAGAAATGACTGTGATTGGTCCTGAAGGTCATTGGCCAGCCTCCTTAAACCTTATTAAAGAAAGAAAGAAAATTGTAAAAGTAACTAGTTAATAGTTAGGCTAACCTTCCCAAAAGTGGGGTTATCTTAACTGTTTGTTGGGTCGTTACAATAAATCAAAACGTATATATTAACAGCATAACATAACACCAGCTAGATCAGGCATGTCCAAGCTCGGTCCTGGAGGGCCGGTGTCCTGCAAAGTTTAGTTCCAACCCCAATCAGACACACCTGGGCTAGCTAATCAAGCACTTACTAGGCTTTCTAGAAACATCCGTGCAGGTGTGTTGAGGCAAGTTGGAGCTAAAATCTGCAGGACACCGGCCCTCCAGGACCGAGTTTGGACACCCCTGAGCTAGATGTAACACCACTAGCAATTTACCAGGGCTGAGCACAGAAACTCTAATGTGACACCAGTGATTGATAATGTAAACGATTGTAAGTAAAAAAAAAAAATAGGACAATAGTAAAAGTCGATTTGTTTATTAAGGTCGTTGGTTTACGGCTCTTCACCGCTGTTCACTGAGTGCAAACATTAGTTCAGTCAGACACAGCAATTCTACGCAAGTTTCACAAACTAATTTCAAGAGGAGCATATGATTTGGGTGAGCATGTGATCTGTCGCCTCACAGCAAGAAGGTCGCCGGTTCAAGCCTCGGCTGGGTCAGTTGCTGTTTCTGTGTGGAGTTTGCTTGTTCTCCCTGCATTCGCGTGGGTTTCCTCTGAGTGCTCCGGTTTCCCCCACAGTCCAAAGACATGCGGTACAGGTGAATTGGGTAAGCTAAATTACCCATAGTGGGTGAGTGTGTATGGATGTTTCCCAGAGATGGGTTGCAGCTGGAAGGGTTTCCGCTGCGTAAAACATGTGCTGGATAAGTTGGCGGTTCATTCCGCTGTGGCGACCCCAGATTAATAAAGGGAATTAGCCGAAAAGAAAATGAATGAATGAATGAATGAATGAATGAGTGTGATATGATTGATCGTGTCTGGTCTCTCATCTGTAATCATTAGTAAGCCAATCGGATCATTCCAAACTCACTACAAGTAGCTTGTCAAGCATTACTCCATTATCTTCATTTTTTTTAAAGAATCCCCCATCCACCCTATCTCCCCCTTTCCTCTTTTCCCAGGGGTAGCTCTCGAGAACTATCGTATCTCGGGCTCCCTTTACATGCTCACTTACCGGGCGGGAGCCCTGGACTCAATTAGCTTAGGGTTCTCTTCCGGGACAGCATGCCTAACCTGCTATTATTATTAAGCAATATCTACAGTAAGTGTGAACTCTTGAAGGTACGTATTACGAGCGGCTGGTTACATAAACATTTGCAGGATGGGAAATCACACATAAGCTGATGCACTTGGTTTGGAAAGATGACGCACTGGCAAACACAACATTATATATTTCACATATTTCAGTGGACATGCTCAGAGATGTTTGGCCAGGCTGTGAGTAACTGATATTAAAGTTGTAAATGATGTTCAGTTTGTTAAACTAATTGATTATAAGACCTCAGTGCATCATCAGGAGCCACGAGTAATAATCATCATTTGCATCCTTATGTTTTTTTGCATCTCAAAGTGACGGCATCCACTGATATCCATTACATTGAGGACAACAGTATCAGGCAAACATCTTCTGTACTGTTCTACTGAATCACCTACAGCAGGGCTATTCAATTAGTTTGTCATGGGGGCCAGTTCATGAAGAGCATCCCAAATGAGGGGCCGGAGAGATATGACTTGCAATATGAGTGATGACACGACAGCATGTAAGAGTCCATATGTTGTATTTTTGCTCCTTAAGACACCCACGTTGGCTTTTTCTACATTAAAATGTTAATATGTTGTATTTTGAAACTACATAACATCACTGCATTGTACAATGTGGCTTTTTTAACAAGCATATTCAAATGCTGTATTTCAGAGCACAACTAAAGCAGTGCATTGCTTAAGTAGGCTTCTTCTACATTCAGACACATTCATATGTGATGTTTTAAACTGCATAACAATTAGGGATGCAACGATTATAGAGTTTGGTTGTACGATTATATAGTCTGAAGAATAATCATGGTTTCATGGTTATCACGTCTAATGTAAATTTAAGCTTTATATTAGCTAAGTATTTAAATAAACTGCTGTTATCATCTGCGTTCATAATCCTTTTACTAATCTGGAATAATAAACATATCTCTTGTTTACATTACACTGAAAGCCACGCACAACTCTCACCGCTACGGCGTGAGATGTTTTCTACTCAGTGCGTCTGGAAGGCACGAGCACATCGCTCCTCATGCACGCGCATATTGGCATTTATTCTTACACTGGAAATAACGAACTTGTGCACGGAAAAAACGCTGTATATGAACGACCCGCTGCTATAGTTAATCCAGTGTGCGTGCGTATTAGCCTTGGTGTACAAGCTAGGAATTTTAAACTAGCGCACAGGTGGCGTAGCTTTGTTTAGTTGCAGCAGTTTCGTTCCATGCAACAGAAACACGGCGTTGAGACGCCTTTACGATTAAGTATCCAAATGCTGCTCCCGCCATTCGCTTAATGTCAGGTGACTCACGCTCTGCGCAGCTTTCAACTGCAGCTGGTGCTGTATTGGACAGACGCACGTCACTTAATAACAGTTTTTCAACTGAACTCTTGGAGGGCCGGAACAAATTGCCTCGAGGGCCAAGTTCGACCCATGGGCCATCAATTGAATAGCCCTGACCTGCATCTTGGATGGTTTGAGGGTGAGTAAATGAACAGGAAATCAACATTTTGGGGGAACTGTCCCTTTAAGACAAAGAATATCTTGTATTTCCAAAAACTTTATGATCATTGTAAAAAAATCAATTAAACAGTATAAAATAACACTAGCCACATGTAATACCACTATGAATTTACCATGGTGGAGCAAAAAACTCCAATATGACACCCCTGATTGATAATGTAAATTATTGTAAGTAAAAATACGACATTTGTGCGCAAAAAAAAGTCAATTTAGAATCTTACTGTAATAATAATGCCATATTTTGTAGCATCTCTGCATCAGGTTGCCCACTATAACAATATACTCAAAAATACAGCGGTAATGTATTCTTCATTGACCTGAACAGACTAGAACCACTATACTGTATGCAGGAGATAACAAAAAGACAAATATTGGAAAACGGTGCATTCAAGGACAACTCTGATGTCATCAACACCCTGTCATGGGCATCTGCTGACCAATAAAAACTCTTAAAGGGGTGGTGCAGAGTTTATTTTTAAGGCATGGTTGTGTTTATGGATGCTAATGCTTCATTTGTAAAAAAAACAATAATAATAAATCACGTTATTTGTTCATATATCTTACTTTGATTATATACAGCTACTCCGCTAACATGAAAACCACTGTCATATTACCCAGTTCCTCTGAAAGGCACGCCCTCAAGAGGCTCTGATTGGTCAGCTAACATAATGTGCTGTGATTTGCGGATCAGCTCCACATCACCAGGAAGCGTCTCTGCTATAACAGCGTATCTGGCCACGCCCCTTCGCTGCACAGGGTGTATGCTCGTAGCCTAAAGGGTTTATGACATCATTAACCCGGATGTATTTTTTTGCAGTACTCAAACTTCGTTCACTGTAGGCTTTTCTAAGCTAACTCTGTAAAAGCCAATGTTTCCTTTTGCATTGAACTTTGAGCATCTCACATTCAGAGGTGTTGTTTATGTGCACTCATCTACACATTAACTAAAGTTTAAAATATAATATATCGTAGTGGACCACCCCTTTAATTATTAGCAAACACATATTAATTCCAAAAACAACCTGCCACTTTCCAAAACCCCATAATCAGACATTCCCTGTGTCCTTCCATTAGACTCAAATGGTCAAACCACCTCAAATGTGTAAGTCTTTGAGTTCACAAAACCCCCTATTCTGAAAAGGGGAAAGTGGATGCGTGTGGATGTGTAAGCGTGATGATGGAAGGTGTTGAAGGAACAGACGCGGTGTGTGTGTGTGTGTGTGTATGTGTGTATCCGCGCGGCTCTGGAAATAATCCACCATGCTCTCTCTCCATCACGACTGCAGCAGCGTCTCCATGGAAACCGCTCGATCCGATGGGACGCCGGTCCACGTCACTACAACAACATCAAAGCTTCACCTCGTTACCCAGAGCCCTCAAAAAGACTGTGACATGCTTCCCGAAACGGATTTGAAGCAATCTGCAGAAGACAGATCTCCAGCGAAATCATACACAGCAGACGAGTTACACACCATTCACTGCAGTTCTCTTTCCTCGCTGAAGGGGCCTGGTTCCTGAACAGACTCGTCCTCGGGGAGCACGTCTTACACACCGTCAACGCTTGTACCTCTTAGCAAGCTCCTCTTGGGCCACTTTAGTAAATGGAACGAGTGACTTATATAACCGGATATAAAATGTAAAAAATTCTGTCATCATTTACTCCACATCCTCTACTTGTTCAACCCTGTTCACGTTTCTTTTGTTTTGTTCAACGCAAAGAATACAGTAACCATTAGTGTCCATAGTACAACCCTAAATCAAAAACAGTTGGGACAGTATGGAAAATGCAAATAAAAAAGAAAGTAATAATTTCCAAATTGACTTTGACTTGTATTTCATTGTAGACAATATGAGCACAGAATAGTTGATGTTTTGTCTGGTCAGCTTCATTTCATTTGTAAATATACAGTTGAAGTCAGAATTATTAGCCCCCCTGTATATTTTCCCCCAATTTCTGTTTAACGGAAAGCAGATTTCTTTAACACATCTCTAATCATAATAGTTTTAATAACTCATCTCTAATAACGGATTTATTTTCTCTTTGTCATGATGACAGTAAATAATATTAGACTAGATATTCTTCAAGACACTTCTATACAGCTTAAAGTGACGTTTAAAGGCTTAACTAGAGTAATTAGGTTAACTAGGTAGGTTAGGGTAATTAGGCAAGTTATTGTATAATGATGGTTTGTTCTGTAGACTATCGAAAATAATTAGCTTAAATGGGCTAATAATATTGACTTTAAAATGGAGTTTAAAAAATTAAAAACTGCTTTTATTCTAGCTGAAATAAAACAAATAAGACTTTCTCCAGAAGAAAAAATATTATCAGACATACTGTGAACATTTCCTTGCTCTGTTAAACATCATTTGGGAAATATTTAATAAAGAAAAAAAATTCAAAGGGGGCTAATAATTCTGACTTCAACTGTACATCATTCAGGCCTGCAACACTTTCCAAAAACAGTTGAAACAGGGGAAATTTAGTGCTAATAACCAAGTAAAATTGGTTAAATTATGATGTTATTGTAATTATAATTTGGTACAAGAGCAGCATCCAAGAAAGGTCTAGTCCTTTAGGAGCAGAGATGGGCCGAGGATCGTCAGTTTGCCAACAAACACATGAGAAAATAAATGAAATGTTTAAAAACAATGTTCCTCAGAGAAAGAGAGGAAGACATTTGGATATTTCACCTTCAACAGTGCAGAACATTATTAAAAGATTCAAGGAATCTGGAGGAGTTTCAGTGCGAAAGGACAAGAGCGCAAGTCTGAGCTGAACTACAGTGATTACTGATCCCTCAGGGGGCGCTGCATCCAGAATCCTCATTCATCTATAAGCCAGATCAGCACATGGGCTCAGGACTACTGCGGCAAACCTTTGTCAAGTACCACAATATGTAGTTACATCCACACATGTCAGTGAAAACTGCCAAAAGGAAGCCCTATGTTAACAGTGTCCAGAAGCACAGTCGACTTCTCTGGGCTCGGAGGCATCTGGGATGGACCATCACACAGTGGAAACGTGTACTGTGTTCAGATGAATCATCATTTTTTGGGAGAAATGGACGCCGTGTGCTCCGGACCGAAGAAGAAAAGGATCATCCAAACTGTTACCAGCAACAAGTCCAAAAGCCAGGGTCTGTCATGGTATGGGGTTGTATCAGGGCCCTTGGCAAACGTAACCTGCTCTTCCGTGATGCACCATTAATGCTGAAAAGTACACAGAGATTTTGAAGCACAATATATTGCCTTCTTTTCCAGGAACGCTCATAAATATTTCAACAAGACATTGCAAAACCACATTCTGCACACATTACAAAGTCCTAGCTGTGGAGGAAGCAGTTACAGGTACTTGACTGGCCTGCCTGCAGTCCTGACCTGTCTCCAATAGAGAATGTGTGGCGCATTTTTAAAACGTGCAACAATGAAGACCCCGTACTGTTGCCCACCTTAAGACTTGTTTGCAGGAAGAATGGGACAAAATGACACCTGACACACTTCATTACTTCAGTCCCCAAGTTAGGGGTGGGCGATATGACCTAAAATTAATATCACGGTATTTTTCATCTTTTGAACGGTGACGGTATAATATCATGGTATTACTTTCAATAGCAAAATAATCTACATCTCAAGGAAGAACAGACAAAAGAAAGTCTCACTTCTATCACTCTTTAAAAGTTTTGGTTTGGGTCATTGTAAATGCTCAGTCTCGTTATGAGCTGATCTTCATTTCTCTGTGTTGGTGGAATAAAGCAGGCGAGTCAGCCGCACCAATTTATGAGCAGACAGAGCAGGATTCTCATGATGACCACCGGCGCAATTCCGCTCTTTGTTATGAGCTGTAGTTTCAGTGTAAACTTAGTAAAGGTGAGTTTCTTTGGCGATGATGTGTACAGTGTTTATATTTTATATTTAGCGGACATTTGCGCTGAACACGCGGTGAATGCAACGCATCGAGATTCGGGCACCTTCTCCTAAAACACTCGATTGATCTCAGCTGGCGGATCAACATTTACCTCATGTCATGATCGCTGTCATCTGCGCCATTATTATTATTATAACTTTAGGTGAGGTTTGCAAACCTGTGCACTTTTCACTCTTCAGCCGTTTGCATTTCCTGCAGTAACAAAAGCTCCCTGTTATCTGACAGCGGGAAGCGTTGAGTGACTGACTGCTAATATGAACCAATACAGCAGCAGGGTAGAGCGATTCAGCAAGTTTTTAGAGAAAATCAAATCAGATTGCACTACAACCATTATATTCAGACACACAAATGCTCCCAAATATATTATGAGGGCGCATAGATTACATTTCGGGCGCTCATGCGACCAAAATGGTTGCAATTTCGAGCCCTGTAGTATAAGGACATGTATTCAGACCACAACTGAACGTTTGAAGAAAATTGAATGCCTTAATATTTAGAATTAGCTATTATTGATGTAAATGCAGCCGTTCAAGGCGCATAATTGATTTATACCGGTATTGACGGTATTAGAAAATCAATGTCGTGGCGCAATGTCACACCGGTGATGACTATGACACCGGTGTACCGCCCACCCCAACCCCAAGTGTCTAGTAAGTGTTGTGAAAAGGAACGGCAACATTACCAAGTGGTAAATGCTTTACTGTGACAACTTTTTCTGGATTGGAATATGTGTTTATTTTAGAAGAACAATAAAAATCATGAGGAACACATTAAATAATCTTTGTTTTATTGTCTGTAGTGAAATACAAGTCAAAGTAAATATAGAAATCACTATATTTTTTTAAATAAAATAAAAACACAATTTCTAAAATGAAACCATCATTATATGTGGTGTTACTGTAGCGCTGTTATATTTGATTATATATCATAAAGCTCATAACACACTCTCACATCTGACATATTGAGAGTAGGTAAAATTTGCATATGTGGTTTCAACAACCAGATGCATTTAGACCTGTCCAATATCATCTGGAGTGCATCCCAAACCACCTCCTCAAGTGGTTCAAGCGATAGGGTTTATATCTGTCTCGAATGCATTTCAGGGGGATTTACACCGACCCTTTTAAAAGCGGTTTACTGTCAATATGTGCCGATCGGGTGCAGCTGAACCTGTGATTTCCAGCCAGGATTCAGGTCCAGTAAATGTAAAGCATATCTCAAGCACACAGAGGTTTGGCTTTCATTTTGAAATAACATACGAGTCTGTGCAGCAGATTTACAGGTCTCTTTAGGTTTGGATCTGATTTTTTTGACTCGTGAAGACCTCTAGTAAACCCCTAAATGATCATTTCATTTTTTTTGTGAACGATACCTTATTAAATGTGTATCTGATGCACAAGTGCCTGTAATTCAGCATATGATGGGGTTCTGCGCACACATGTTTAAAGATGCTGGATCTGTCATCTGCTTTTATTTCATCAGAGCTCAGGAAACACTCGCTGGAACAGTTCATTTCATTTTGTGTTGTTGCTCATTGGGCTGGATCACACACACACACACACCTGCTGATCCTCTGTGGACTCTGCTGGTGACCTGTTTGCTCTGTAGTTTGTACTGCAGTGTAATAGCGTCTGTCTGCTTCACTTGCTTGTTTCAGATGCTTTTTTGTGCTGTAAAAGGTCATGGGCAGTGTTCAGGCGCGCTATATAACGCTCATGTATTTCTTCTTTTTGTTGTTGGTGTTAGTAGTAACACCTAAAATGCATTAGTGCCTGCCTACTTTTGCACTAGAGCTGCTTCTGAAGCACTCCAGCCCATCATTGCCATTTTGGAATATTGCACTATTGACAAGCCAAGCAAACAGGAACCAAAGCAACAACTTTGAGACAACATCAAATGAGAAATAACGATCTCTGTGTTAAAGGCATTCGCCCTAACCTTCTCCATCATACTCACTCTCCTCTCAGACAGGATGGTGGGCCAAATCAAAAGTTGCAAAAGGCCAACTTTGGCCCGCGGGCCCTACTTTGGGCGTCTCTGCTCTAGAGCGGGTGTGTTTCAGCTCAAAATACCACACTAATAATGTTTTATAACTCTCTAAAACTCCTTTTAGGCTTCGATCCTCATTTTGGTGACTGTCCTTTTAAATTCAAGTGAGACTGTGCTCTTTTCAAAAGAGGGCAAATGCCTGTGTGTCAGCATAATGGCAAATTCAAAACAGGACTAGCATCCGATGCTAATGAGGAAAGATGAGTGGTGGGGTGGGCGGGGCTTTCCCCCTCTGATGACACGTACAAAGGGAGAATGTCAATCAAAGTGTTTAAGTCTGACTATAAACAATACAGTTAATACATTACATTAGCATTAGCAGCTGTTTATTTTCACAGAAACCCCTTATAAAAGTGTTTTTCTTTGCTTAATAACTACATTAAATATAATGATGTTATAATATTTTACTTCTAATATACTCAGAAAAAGAATTTAATCTGTTTAAACAGTCATCTTCACTAAAAAAATGAATTGGAGAATAACGTGAGACTAATGCAAAAAAGGTGAGTGTTTGGGGAAGAGAGGAGAGCAGAAGAAGATATAAATTACCAGCAGACATCGTCCAAAACCAGCCACTATAACTTTTTACATCTTATTTGCAATTTTCCAATTTCCCAGTTCCCTATCGCAGGAGCAGACGCACCGGCAGCCTGACTCTCTGCAGGCGACTCTACGGCGCAAATTGAGGAATAAACGCTCATCTATATTTACCAGACTCCCCAGACTTACACATTCCATATCCAAAAGTAATGAAAGCTTCTATAAATCCCGGACTGGAAAAAATAATGGAAACATTACATGAAAAAAAGGATTTTAAAATAAACTTCAGAAGCAAATCACATTAGATAAGCAGAAAGCTTCAAGGCAAGTGCTACTTTCCCTCTGTCTCAAACTAGTGTGCTACACAGCCTGCTTACACACACACACATGCCGCACTGCAGTGTTTGTTTTCATACTCCATTTGAGAACACATTTTAACACCCGAATCATTGTCATCACAAGCCTTAATGTCATGGTCTTCTTCATAAAAAATAACAGAGACTGACTTCATTTGTGATGTTTGTAAGAAAATTGCATTCATACAGAAGAGAAAAGAGACCATTTTTATGTAAAACCTTCCCTCTTTACCTCCCCCGACACTCCCACCTAAACAGGGCTGGACACACCCACTTTCCTTTAGACTGTAAAATATATGGACGTAGTATCCGTGACGTCACCCATAGGTTTCTGAACACTGCAAAAGAAGCTACAAGTAGGCGCGGCCAACCGTCGCCATTTTGTTCACGTGTCATCGCACCCACGGCGGGATATCAAACAAGGGCAAAGAGGCGGAGAGTGAGCGGAGCTACAGACACCTGCTGGCACTTTGCTTAGACCTGGCAGACAGACTTCACTTTGGGAGAAACGCTTGATACTTCATTACCTGCGACTCGTTTGTGTTCTGACCACATGTGCTTGGCTGTACACTATATCAATAAAGTGTTTAGACTTTTAAAAACACTGTAGTAATACATTGAGCCACTAAACATTGTTCTTATGACGTTTTTCTACAGGAGGAAAACGCAAAATACTTCCAAACACTTCAGATATAGTGTGTGTTAGTAAATGCAGGACTATTGATGAACTCCAGCATAACACTGTATGACAACGCTTCAGATGACTGTTCTAGAGTCTACAGCTAATCAATCTGTCACATTCTGGAGTGCTTTACGGGTCTAAAGAACATTATAAATGATAAATGATCTTAAATAAAACAAATACATTTATAGAGATGGTGTATAAGTATATAACTTTACTCACATGGGAAACGGAGGCCACCTGAATGGTTTGTGAGCACAATTAAGTGCACACAGCATCCCATATCATCTGATAATTGTAAGAAATAAGTCTAAAAGGCAGCTGACTGTGTAAAGAAACATAAAACAACACAAAAATATGATGAATATGCCGAGATCAGAGGCTAATCTGCCGGATTCAGCTGAGGTGAAGTGACGGCGACCAGCGAGACCTAGCTGTCACTCAAGTGGCCACGCCCTTAATTATGCAAACTTAATATAACCTAAAATAAAGGAAACGGATGAGTTATAAAAAAATTCACCCCCCTCACAGTTGTCATGGAGGGTAATAACAGCTATATGAACCAAAATCGTTCTTTGTACCAGGCTGTAAACACCTTTTTGTTCTGCTGTAAAGTTGGCCATTCTAACAGTGGGCTCAATTGCAACTTGCTCTATTATGGAGCCAGGACTAGCGGAATTTTGATGAATTGCAGTTTCAGTTACTTCCGTATTGGCTTCCCGAGGGAGAGCGGGAGGTTGCCGCTTGGTGAAAACACCCACCTGAAACAGGGGGGTTTCGTGGCCCTTTAAATGTCCAAAAAGCGCTTCAAAGCTGGCCGCCAAGTGAAACGACTTGACTTTAAGTTGGAATGAAATCAATTCTTATTTTTATATGTGTATAGTAGTTCTTGTTATAAACAAATTTAACTGTGCATGTCATTATTTTGTAAAAATGAATTTGCCCTCAGAATCTTTAATCAAATACCATAACCTCCCCTCCCCCCTCAAAACAACTTTTCTTCATATCTGGTCACATTGAATACCTTTAGGGCGGAGCTATCAGTGTTTTAGAGCAGGGCTATCAGTGCTTTAGGGCGGGGCTATCAGTGTTTTAGAGCAGGGCTATCAGTGCTTTAGGGCGGGGCTATCAGTGTTTTAGAGCAGGGCTATCAGTGCTTTAGGGCGGGGCTATCAGACATTTGGGGTGGGGCTAACAGCAGGTGTCTTGTTTCTGCTCTTCCTTCATCTACTCAATCTTCATTCATTTTTAACACCCATCTTCCAACAATCCAATCAGTTTCCATTGGACAAAATCCTTTTCTTTCTCATTTCAGGACATTTCAAGGGAACGCACAGCAAGATGGAGGAAAAAAGCAATCCTGTTCCATGCCGACTGCTCATACTTTGTTCATACTCACAGTTACATCATAACATGAAAGATTTTTCACAATGTGTAAAAGCAACACTATGTATTTGATTTGTCGCAATAACCGACTGAGTTGTTTAATCTCACAGCCTCCTACACGTGCAACTTGTTTCAAGCCGATCATGATGAAATCCTGGCGGAGGATCCTGACCTAAAACAGCTGCTGGACAGGTCGAACACAGAGCAGATCTATTTCTCCTCTCTGAGCTGATCAGCAACAGAAGTTAAAACACGCTGACCGACTGAAGCAGATCGTTTCATTTAACAGCACAAGGGAGAAATATTTAAAGGAGGGCTAATAAACTGCCTTCAGCGGTAACAGATCAGTCCAGCACATGACGATATGTGCCAGAAGCCTGCTTAAAGCGAGGGATGGCCTGTTACCAGAGAACTGCTAAACGTCAGAGATAAAGCCTACACAGAAGTGAATCCACAACACTGTAACCTGACTCCCTGACAATAAAAACATCAAGGCTTGGGCTTCACACAGGCAGAATCTGCAGCAGAGCTGTCATTCACACTGATCCAGAGTCAGCACACAAACAGCTGAAGAAAACACAGCTCAGATCAAAGCGTGCCTTCAGCATGGCACATCTCAAGAGTTTACCGCTCTCACTACTGTCATGCTCCCTTCAAGCTCAAGATATTCTGTTGATTTTAAGTTACATGGGAACTACATGCCAATTAATTCTTATGATACGATACTGTCGAGTACTGCAGTAACGAGATTTCTTACAATATTAGTTCACTAGACAAATGCTATTGTTATTAGCTAGTTTTTAAACCATTTATTCAGTTAATAATGTTAAAATAAATATGTAAACAATATTTTTAGATCTAATCATTCTCAACTTCTCTGAGCACATTTCTAGAACTGCTCGATCTTGCAGATTCGCACTCTATAACATCAGAAAGGTCTGACCCTTCCTATCTGAACATGCAGCTCAACTCATTGGTCAAGCTCTTGTTCTCTCCAAACTGGACTATTGCAACTCTCTACTAGTCGGGCTTCCAGCTAACTCTATCAAACCTCTTCAGCTGCTTCAGAACGCAGCAGCACGAGTGGTCTTTGATGAACCCAAAAGAGCACATGTCACTCCGCTACTCACCCGTTTGCACTGGCTGCCAGTTGCTGCCCGCATCAAATTCAAAGCTCTGATGTTTGCTTACAAAGCGACCTCTGGCTTTGCTCCTTCGTATCTGCTCTCACTTCTGCAGATATATGTGCCCTCCAGAAACTTGCGTTCTGTGAATGAACGTCGCCTCGTTGTTCCATCCCAAAGAGGGAAGAAATCACTTTCCCGAACTCTCACATTCAATCTGCCCAGTTGGTGGAATGAACTCCCTAACTACATCAGAACAGCAGAGTCACTTGCTGTCTTCAAGAAACGACTAAAAACTCAACTATTTAGTCTCCACTTTCCTTCCTGATCTGTAACTGCCTCTCTGGCTATACCACTAACTGTTCTCTCTTTCTCAAAATAAAACAACATTACTAATGCTTTACTTCTTAGACTTTTACACACCTGAAACTCTATAGCACTTGTTCACTGCTGCTCTTATAGTTGTGTAAACTGCTTCCTTGTCCTCATTTGTAAGTCGCTTTGGATAAAAGCGTCTGCTAAATGACTAAATCTAAAAGTAAATGTAATTCAGACTAAAATTCAGACTTGAAAACTGTCAAGAAGCAAACATTTAGTCTTTAAAACACTATAAATCAGACCCCCGAGTTTTTCACGTTAATTTTTTGCATATAAAAACTTGCGGTGGTAATTCACAAAAATTTGCAGCCAATTTTGCGATTAAAAAAATATATATATATACATAAATATAACAAGTTATGTATTTTATATTAGGTAGCTTACTATGTTAGGTGTGCAATTTGACACAATGACAATAACAAATCATAAAAATAAAGCTTAATTCTGGTCTCTTGTCAAGCCAAGATCTAAAACAGATCCAAAACGGTAGGGATTAAGCCAAAGGAAGATTGTATAACTCTTATTTTATGCACGATCTTACTTTCTCTCAGATTTCACTCCCCGAGCATCTGACATCCTGTACCTCACTCAGGACATGCGTTAGGGCTTCCCCTACTATACTACACCTAAAACACGGATTGCTGTAAAACTCGTCAATGACAGGGAAGTGTTATCTCTCGTTAACTACAGGGAAAGAGTTGAATGAAATCATTTACAGATCATAATAACAGCCTTACATGTAAAACTCAAACAATGGCCTTCAATTCAGTCACGTCCAGCAGCCGCCACCCTTGAACCAATCTCCATTACTGTAAGCTGCTTGCTTTTCTGTCTGTTCCACTACTCCATTTGTTAGATGTTTCCCACTTTCTTTTGCAGTCTGAAGTGCGTCAAACGCAGTAAAGACCCAATTCGTGCCACAGGATGTCTAATCACGTCTTTGCATTGACTTCACATGTAAATTACTCGTGCTTCATCCGCGTCTGCTCACTGCACAGGCTGCAAAACAATCTCGCCCCCTTTCATGTAATGTGATGATTATGAGGGCGCTGGTAAGACGTCAATTTTCAAGAGATACTTAAATACATCACATGCGCTGCGTATGCAACGTCTATAAGTCATGTAAAACAATTAATTGCAAACTGAAATAAATATATAATTTGATAATATGGTTTAGAATTGAAAGTTTTATGAGATTATTTACATTTCTTGCCGATTATTTTGTGTTTAATTAAAAATTTTGCAAGATCGTAAAAACTTGCGACTTTTTGTTGATTTTGCGTTGGATTCAGCGATCGCAGAATCGTGAAAAGCTAGGAGGTCTTCAGACTTTTGATTGGCTGTTTACATTTTCCTCTCTCATCTCGACTACCAATCGCCTTTTGGCTGCTCCAGCCAATAGCAGAACATCAACAAGTAAGGCTAATTCTAACCCTTACTAGGGCTGCACGACTAATTGAAAAAAGATCAGAATCTCCATTCGACCCCCTAGACAATCTTAATCCAGGATTTCCACGATTCTGCCAATCATATTTTCAAGTTCAGGAGAGAAGCAAAGGCAGCCGCACATTGTTTTACATACGTTACTCAGCAACATGGACACCTCCAAATGGTGTTAAAAGAGTCACATACTGAATTTATAAGGTGTAATTCACCCAAAAATGTCATTTCTGTCTTCATGTAATGATGTATTCACGGCGGTGAAATCACACGTGACGGGAGCTGGCTGTGAGCTGTTAGGGAGGGCCTGTGGATGATGTCTACTTTAGTGAACTGAACCTGCATGAGCTGTGAATAACAGGTAATAAAGTTGTAAATAACATTCAGTTTGTTACACAGAGCGATCGTTTGGTAGTCAAGCATGCACCACACTTGGCAGTGAAAATGAACACACATTATTTAAATAATCATATCGCATTTTAGAGTTACGATTACAACAAGCATTTAATATGTTTTTTTTCCTTTCATAGCAAACACACAGTGTTGTGCATGAGAATAAATGTTTAACAGTGTCAGTATAACTACTCTAGCCTAATATAATGTTGAATATAATGCAAGAGGGAATCTGATGATGACAAATGTCTCATTTTACCAGTGTAAAAAATGATCTAATAATGTTGTCAATGACAGATTGCAAGCACATGTCTCATACTTAATAATACAACTTCAGAATTATGAATAGTAGTCTGATATCATCACTTTACTGTGCATTAATGACCATTAAGTCCACCATTACAAGTCTATTCAAGATTAAGCATTTTAACCAACAGTAGACCAACACATTGACCTAATATTATTCTTGTTGTTGTTTTTTTAATATGTCTGAGAAATAACACTAATAATAGCAGACTCATATTAACCTTTATTCTACATTTACAGAATCCTGAGAAAATCCTGATCTTGCTTTTAAGCAAAAAAATTACAATTAAAATCGTGATTCTCGTGCAGCTCTAACCCCTACCCTAACCTGATTGGTCAAATTTAAAGTAAATTTATAACACACATCTGCGATACCTATATTGCACATCCTATTATCGTGATAATGATTATACACAATATATTGTGCAGCCCTAAATTGGACTAAAATGTAAAGTTAGGTTTAGGGTTAGTGTAAGTTGCTATATGCCTGCAAAGTTCATATATGAACGTCAGATGAATGTCCACTGGTGGAGCAGCAGATATTAAGCAAACAATCTCTACTGAGAATCAGTCGGCATTTAGTAGCAAATTAACTTATTGTCAACAAAGAGACCATCAGAATAAAGTGATCGCAGTTTAACTCTCCAGAAAGACTGAGCTTCAACATCATATTCTGCTCTTTCTTCCAATTAACATGACATTCTGCTGCCCTTTAGAGCGCTGAATTTGTTTTGAACAGATATCTTTGTTAGATTGAAAGGACTTGGAACTGAAATGGCCGTGTTACGCTGGTTCTGGCAGCTTGGAGAGAACGACAGAGGCTCTGACTCACTGTGATTTGGTCTGTTCGGCGTCTGGCCAGAGCTCGGCAGTGCCATATTGAACATTTGCTTCAATCCGAACCAAGCCGGCAAGAGAAAACATTTTATTTCCACAACAGGGAGAAATAACACTAGAAGCTAGCATTTCTGAAAGAAAACAGAGGTGGTGCTGGGAGAATTACTGTGTTCTGTGTGGAGACGTGGGTGTTTACTGCTCTCTATGATGTTCTGCTCTGTGATTATGAGTGTCATCTTCAGTGTCTAAGTCTAAGGTTTTTATTTTATTCATTTGCACATTACAATCTGGGCAAATAAAAATACAGCAATATACTGTAAAAAGCTTTGTTTCTCATAGCAGCTCAAAGGGACAGCATTTATTTCAAACTGTTTTTTATATATTGTGTCCCTGCATTCATAGAGAAATCTTACGATCCCCCAAAGTATTCAATAGCTGTTTTTACAGCCACATTGAATTCACAGAACTGGCCTTTGTCCATGTTAATCCTTCAAAAGATTAAAGGTGCAGTAGGTGATTGTCTTCAGAAACATTTGTTGTTGTGCTGGTTGAAAGTCTCTTCACATTCCAATAGTAATGATTAAAGTAAATGATCAATGTATTTATATGTGTTTTTATATTCTGGAAGAGGCAGAAGACTAAAAAATGTTCATCCAATTAAATATTGTCAGGCCGATAATTCCCATAACTCTGATTAGTAGCCCAAACTGCCAGTCAGCAAATGTAGATTTGATCATCTGCAGCCGTTTACGCAGATCCATCATTTGCCGTGCACGCGCGCACTTTCACCTGGACATGAGTGACATCGCTAAAACAAAGGCTGAATCAAAGCTTGCTAAACTCCTGAATCAATATTGGAGTTAGTTTTGCTGCTGGAGGAAGGACGACATCATGGCTGAAGTATTTCTGTCAGACAGGTAATGTTCTAACACTATTTCAGTCACGCAGAGCTGATGTAGACTGTGTAGTTATGAATGGGTTATATGCACAGAAGTGTCGTTCAGCCACTGAAATCTCTTGGTGAAAGATTGATGTGGCTATTTTCAGTTTCATAAAGTCCTTTTACAGCACTGATAATGCAGATTTATATTCAGTTTAACAACAAGACATTAGTAAACAGCGCTATTCCACCTAGCCTGCTTTACTGAGCTGAAGTTGGTTTTATATTCACATTGGTTCACTGTTGAACAATGACAGCCTGTGATGCGCTCACTATATTGTTCAACACTACTCTGCTCACTATATTGTTCAACACTACTCTGAATATTTGCTCTGAAATAACATGTATGTATGGCTCAGTAATAAGTGTAATTCCTGCACGCTGCCGGCAAAACACAAAACACACAGTAGTGGCTTTAGGACAAAGTGTGAGAGAGAGAGAGATGCAGAATACATGCAGAAAATATTGCACATTATGACAAGTTTTACTTGCTACACAACTGAAACGTGCTAGATATAATACAGTTTATCATCGGTAATTGTAGTATTATAAAGTACTATAAAGTGTTCTAACTGGTGAGAGACATGATCTAGTGAATCTCTGTCATCTTTAATGTGAGCGTTCATGATTTCAGGAGGCAGGGGTGGGACTGTGTTTCAAACATATTATGCTGCCTGGTTAGGATTTAGGCAGATCTCCTACTGCTCCTTTAATGAGAGAATTTTCAAAAATGTATTAATTAATTTATTTATATTTCTAATGTTCAGTTAGAGAAAACAACTTGACATTTTTATGACCCAAAATTTTGTCAGTAAAAATAATCTAAAATGATAAAATATTAGCAAAATATTTAACGTATGACGAGTAAAATTTGGCAAAAAAAATTATTCATCAATATCATTGTGTTCCTTTCTGTCAAACTTTACAATAATTTAAAAGTGCGTTTCAGGGCATTCAAAGTGCCTAATTAATAAATATGTTAATTCTTAGGGGGGAATCCCAGACTTCCCTCTCCCCAGACACTTCCTTCAGCTCCCCAGGGGGGGATCCCGAGGTGTTCCCAGGCAAGCCAAGAGACATACAGTAATCCCTTCAGCGTGTCCTGGGTCTTCCCCGAGGCCTCCTCCCAGAGGGACAAGCATGGAACACCTCCCTAGGTAGGCATCCAGGAGGCATCCGAAACAGATGCCCGAGCCACCTCAGTGGGTTCTCTGGATGTTGAAGAGCTTTGACTCTGAGCTCCTACTGGGTGACAGAGCTCCTCACCCTATCTTGTGCCCTGCCACTCTGTGAAGGAAACTTATTTCGGCCGCTTGTATCCGAGATCTTTTCCTTTCGGTCATGAACAAAACTCATGATCATAGGTGATAGTAGGAGCACAGATTGACTAGTAAGTCGAGAGCTTTGACTTTCGGCTCAGCTCCTTCTTTCACACAGCACATATCCACCTGTTAATCCAAAGTTCCATCCTCTCCTCACTCATGAACAAAACCCAAAGGTACTCCTCCACCTGGGGTAAGGACTCCGTTCTCACCTGGAGATGACAAGCCACTTTTTTCCAGTGGAGCACCATGGCATCGGTCTTGGTGGTGCTGAATTTCATCTCGGCCACGTCACACTCTGCAGCAAACCGCCCCAGTGCATGATGAAAGTCCAGGTCAAACAAAGCCAGCTAGACAATATCTTCTGTGAATAGCAGAGATAAAATCCCGTGGTCACCAAACCAGACCCCAACAGAACCGATGACAGAGGGCAGCTCTGCTGGAGTCAAACATCCACTGGAAAAGGTCTAAATTATTGCCGGCAATGTGAACCAAACTCCTGCTCTATTCATACAGGGACCAGACAGACATTAACAGAGCGACCCCCTACTCCCAGAGCGCCCCGCACAGAGGCATACAGTTAAATGCCTTCTCCAAGTCCACAAAACACATGTGGACTGGTTGGGCATGCTCCCATGAACACTCGAGCACTCTAGTGAGGGTATAGAGCTGGTCCACGGCCTGGAGGAAACCCGCATTATTCCTCCTGGATCCAAGGTTGGAACTATCGGTCGTATCCTCCTCTCCAGTATAGACTGGTATAGACTTTTCCAGGGCAGTTGAGGAGTAATGATCCCCCTATAGCTGGAACACACCCTCCGGTCCCCCTTCTTAAAAATGGGAACCATCATGCCAGTTGCCGAGTCCAAAAGTACTGTCCCTGACCTCCATGTGATGAATGTTAACGTCTTGGCATAATTGTTCATAATGGCTTTGTACCATATCTGCATGAAATCACTCATTTTTAAGTAACACTAACAGTCATGATTGATCCATAAAAATACATTTAAAAAAGCCAAAAAAGTTAAAAAAATATGTTAGAAAATATGTTTCTTTTTATGGTCTGTAAACCGCAGCAGGCAGCAGTAAACGCAGGTTTCAGACTTCACATTGTCTGATGATAGCTCTGCAGAAGCAAGCAAACACATCAGTCACAAACAACTACAGTTTCCAGACAGCAGACACCACCTAATAAGAGCCGCAAACATAAAGGTGCTGCAAACAATATACTGACATCCGTCCGTCCACGCATGATCTGACTGACCCTCCTCCATATCTACAGTATTTGAGGTTTGGAAGTATTGAAAGGCTCAGAGAAACATCAAACTGCCTGATGTGTGTCTGCTGCTAGTATATCATTTCAGCATCGATATCGCAAAGCATACATCTGCAATAGTCGCATCGCAATGTTGAGTTGAGCCACAGGTCAAAATACATGTGGTTTGTGCAGTCACTGCAGAGTTTAAGTAGAAAAGAGTCAAGTTTATCATCTGTTTTTAAGACCTGTGGCTGTGTAAGCTTTTCAAGCTAGTTTAAAGCATTCAGGCACAATAAGTTGTACCATTTGTCATTGTATCAAACATACATTTTATTCAATGATTTATACATTGAACACTACACTGTGTTATTTTACATTTTTCCAATATCATGCAGCTCTACAGCAAGAGGAGGAACTGTTTTCTGCAATTTACATTCGGCACTAATTTCATGGGCGTGTCTGCGCTGTTGCTTCATTTGCATATTCCCTTTAGTGATCCGGGAGCTAAAACAACTCCAACAGTGCGTGAAAATAACGCTAACAGCAGGCACGATCCGTCCTGTAGAGTAATAAGAAAAATAAAAGACAGGACTATTAGCTTTCATTTCTTCTGCATCCCAGAGACCACAAATCATCTCTACGGGAGGAGAATGTCAGAAGCGGTAGGAAACTCAGGAGCCAACGTCACAAAGACAACAAAAGAGCTTGAGTGTTTTAAAATAAGTGCTTTACATTCAGCACCGCTGTGGACCCCAGGACGCATGGCCAAACACTGCCGAATGCACCAGGGCTCCGCTTGGGCCCCTTGGCACTTTTCAAGCCGTCACGTCAACGTTCAGTTATGAAGCTTTTTTTTTTTGAAACAACAGGTGTTCTGCACAGGTATGAGTTCAAAATATTAACAAAAATAATAAAAAATTATGAAATAGAATAAAAATAGTGCATAAAATCAGATACGCTAAAATAACGACTCTGGTTTTAAACGCCAGATTATGAAGATTAAGTTACACTTAAAAACAGAAAGTGTTTGGGCCTTTCTAACATGTAAAGGCTGACTGTTCCAAAGTCTAGGCACCACCACTTCAAATGCACGCCCCCCTCTGCTCTTCAGCCTTACACAAGGGACAACTTACATTTAGCGGATTCTGACCACTGATGCATTGAGTGCACCAACCCCTAGAGACCCCGCTGCTGTTTTTCAGAAAGATCTCCAATTTGCCTCACAAATCAGATTTTCCTTCTCATAAAGCCCAACGTTTATCCTACAGTCAGACTGAGGGTGTTCAGTGCTGAACGGGAAAGACTTTGTGTTTGAACACTAGAAACGAAAGCCTCCCTGAGCTTCACAAGATTAGATGCCAGATGGCCAAAAGCTGATGCTAGATATGGGAAAAATCTCAATTTCAAGCACTGGAGGACTGTAGTCCGAGTCTAAAACATGAATCTGACTGTACATAACTTTATTTGTCTGGACACTGTGTTTACGTGTATCCATTGTGTCATTCTAGATACATTTACATGGAGCATTTTAATCTGGTTAAATTGGAATGAAAAAGGTCCACATACAAACACCTCAATCAGAATGCTCAAACCGATTGTAACTGGTTTGAGAGGGGTGAGATAATCTTCCTATGAACTGAACAAATTACAAACTCTGCCATGTAAAAGCATTAAACCGATTACTTTCCTCACGTCACAATTGTCCACAACAGAGTATTATCTAAAAAACAAAGGTAATGTCATAAATATGAATATAATGTCATAATGCATGTAATAAAGTGAGCTGCATGATTTCTCACCCACTTTCAGCCTTCCTCTGACAAGCATGTATTGAATTTTAAAACTCATTATCACGAGCAGCGATATTTGGAAGGTTATTGATGTCCGGATAGTGTGATCTATGCTTTGAAGACTTTTAGGATGTACATCAGGACGATTACGAAGTGTGGAGCAGTAGCTGGATAATGAAGCAATGTTCCTTTTGATTTAAAATTAATGAAAGGGTGTTGATGCAAGTGCAGTAATCGAAAATGAATGTATAAGAATAATAATATAAATAAGAATAATTATAATATTATAAATCTTTCTCCATCTTGCTGCCCTAGCTGGCTGCAGAGTTCGCTTACATGTACTTGCCAAACATTGGCAAAAAAAAAAAAAGTTTCACACACTGTTCACATCCATACTTAAGTGTGAACAAGGCCTAAGTGGACAGGACTCAAGAATACTCAAGAAGCTACATATTTGATTTTATGCTAAATGGTTAAGGGTCTGTCTTAAGATAATGACAAGAAATGTCTGGCCAGAAGTTGGACTTGAGACAGAGATCAAAACAGGCCTGAATCTGACCCAGAACTGACCAGAAGAAGGTTAAATTTGAGCAAGATGGAGACCTCTAGATGAACAAGTCTGACTCGAGACAGATCAAAACAGGTCTGAATCTGACACAGAACTGACCAGAAGTAGACTGAGTCTGACCAAGACGGAGACAGGTTTGAATCTGACCCAGAACTGACCAGAAGAAGATTGACTCTGACCAAGACGGAGACAGCCTTGAATCTAACCCAGAACTGACCAGAAGGTTAAATTTGAGCAAGATGGAGACCTCTAGATGAACAAGTCTGACTCGAGACAGATCAAAACAGGTCTGAATCTGACCCAGAACTGACCAGAAGTAGACTGAGTCTGATCAAGACGGAGACAGGTTTGAATCTGACCCAGAACTGACGAGAAGGTTAAATCTAAGCAAGAAGGAGACCTCTAGATGAACAAGTCTGACTTGAGACAGATCAAAACAGGTCTGAATCTGACCCAGAACTGACCAGAAGACAATTGAGTCTGAGCAAGATGGAGACCTGTAGATGAACAAGTCTGACTTGAGACAGATCAAAACAGGTCTGAATCTGACCCAGAACTGACCAGAAGACAATTGAGTCTGAGCAAGACAGAGACAGGTTTGAATCTGACCCAGAACTGACCAGAAGGTTAAATTTAGGCAAGAAGGACACCTCTAGATGAACAAGTCTGACTTGAGACAGATCAAAACAGGTCTGAATCTGACCCAGAACTGACCAGAAGACAATTGAGTCTGAGCAAGACAGAGACAGGTTTGAATCTGACCCAGAACTGACAAGAAGGTTAAATCTAAGCAAGAAGGAGACCTCTAGATGAACAAGTCTGACTCGAGACAGAGATCAAAAGATTAGAGGTTGACTCAGAACTGAGACCAGACAAATGTGAAGTTGAGATAGACACAACAAGATAGAACAAAAGAGGGTTGTGTTCAAGTCAAGACCGAAAGAAGAACGAGGCTGAGTCAAGACTGAGGTCAGTAGATCAAGCGTGCTTTAAGACAGAGAACAAAACAGGGTCACGTTCCGGTCAAGTTCGAGACCAGAAGAGGAACGTGTTTGTGTCAAACCTGAAACCGGGCTCAAAAATGACTGAAAACTGAAGCCGGGGACACACCAAACCAGCATGTAGAATCACTGTCTAGCATCAGATGACGAGAGCGCTCTGATTGGTTATTCAGCCACAAATTAGAGCATGAGATCAAAAACTGAAGTGACATAGCAAGTAAACAATTAAAGTCAAGAAGGAACACAAACAAGCCACTGTAATTTGCTATATTTGTCAAAAAATTGTGAATGATATGGATTATTAGATTATCAGACATGTTTGCACAGTTTGCAACCTATCTAGGGAGCTGTTGGGGGTTCATTGCCTTCAATCATCTCAGCTGTGGTACCTGCTGGTGCCAGGACTTGAACCTGCAACCCAAAGTTGGAACAAACTGTTGGATCCAACAGTTTATCCAACTCATTAACCATTGGGCCACGATGCCCCCGTCACCTGTGATAATGGTATAAGAATAACCAGAATGAGAAAACAGAAGCTGCCCTCTGTGGGTGTGGAAAGACACCGCTTACACAGGCACAAAACGCACGCTCTCTGTTTGATGTGATCATTGTCAGTTTTTGTGGTCCAAATGGGAGCAGAAGCGAGCAGACAACACAGTTGGTTTTGTCTGCGCTAGTTTTTTGCCATCAGCTTGGTGTGTCGCATACCTTAAGGAGCTTTTACACTGGGCATGTATTCTGTGGTCTGAGCTTAGGGGTGTGATTGTTTCTGGTGCCCTACACAGTGTCGGTGAGGATTCATACTTTATTCTTTTGAGCCCCGGAGCATTTGCATTCATCTTACATCATCGCAAACCTTCACACCGCACAACAGAAAACAGAGCATATGTCAATATATTGCAATATATTGCATGGGTCGTCTGAGGAGAAAGTTGATGACGAATCATTTATTCGGTGTTCTGATCTCTCTCTCATTATGCACCGCACACTCACCCTCTCTCAGCCAAGATAAATCATCAAACGGTCATCACCGATAAGATGGGTTTATGATGTCCTTTTAAGGGTGTATGTGGATGGTGCTCTCAAATTTGAGTAGTACAGTTGAAAAAAACAGGCTTTTCCATCTTTAAATCTTAGCGAAAGTGTTTCTGTTAAGGACTGTGAAAGTGCATTCATGCTTTCATTCCAATGCGGCTCAATTACTGTAACTAATCAAGCATCATCTTCAAATGGTGTGAAATGCTGCTGTTGCGCTTCATACAAGTGTGCATAAAGAAGAGCACATTACCCAGTGTTAATACCTTTGTATACCTTTTTACTTTCCCTTCCTAATTTTGGAAGGTCTCTTGGGTCATCCAACTAGAGACTAGTAAACTGCAATCTCGAGGTGACTGAGCAGCCTCTGGAGCAGCCCTAACCCTAACTGCCTCTAACACTGCATGAGTTTACAGGCAAACTATCAACTTTCTCATTAATTGCAGTAAATTGTGCTACAGTACGTCAGGTATTTTATATTGCTCATTATACTTCTGTTGATATGTGTTTGATGGTACAGCACCTTGGTTAACAAATGTCGTTTTTATTGGTGCTATAAATAAAGTTTGGATGAGATTAATACCAGGGGGAGGATGAGCTTCAAGACAGTCAAGTGAGTTCTAAATGCATGTCTTCAATTTGAAATCAATTGAGTTTCTGTGAGCGTAGTTCAAGGAAACAACGTCAAGGCTAGAAGGAAAATATTACTAATTAAACTTGACAGCTCAGGCCTGTGATTCAAATCAGCTTAATTTTTTCAGACAGCTTTTTCAAGCTAAAGAGCAGTGTTAGGCTAAACAGACGTGCACAAAATTGTTGGTACCTTTCCGCTGAAGAAAAGAAAGTCTAGAGTGGTCAATGAAACATCGTTATGAATTAAAAATGGCTGAAAATAAACTAACGAACACCAGATATTAATTTTGGACAGAAGCATTTAAAAAGGCAAACTAATGAAACTGAAATTGAAGGGTACCAACAATTTTGCCCATGTCTGTAATTAGGATTGGTATTTGAATAACATTTCCCACTTACCAATTTGGTATGTTTACTTAAAATCCTCTAGTAAAAGACAGTAAATTCTTATTTGTTATACACTAGTTTGCGTTATTAAAGTGGCATAATGCTTTTTCAAGACTTCATTAGGCGCAGATGATCATGTGCAGTACATGTACACTATAGTTGAACAAATAAATCAACTAAAGCAGCGTGACAGCGCTGCCGAGTCAGTGTGTGTCCGGCAGGTGCAAGCTTTCCTAAAATCAGCAGTGTATCAGCAGAGATTAGTGATGTCAACAATACCACGCTGTGTGCTGGCATCCGCTACACTCTCTGTGATAGCAACACCAGCAATCAGAGGTATTTTAGAAGCTTCATTCATATCTATTATTTCACAATCTTCCCTGGCGCAACAGTAATTGCTTGCATCAGGCCAAAAAATCCAACCTATTTATCAAGTTGACAAACATGCACTTGCATGACATGTGCTGTATGGAAGTTATTGACTCTTGTAAATCAGAAAAATAGCATAATATGTTTGCAGATATTTAAGAAATAAGCATAGTGAACATTCCTGTTTATCTGAAAAACAATGCTGAAGTCAGTTATTCTGCTTTGAGAATGTGCGTTACGTGAAGGAACGCCTATTTTAGGCCTCTATAACCAGCCCACTGCCAGTTATATATCAGCTACCTAGTTGGTTTGGCAGACAGTGAATTTCATTTCAGTTTTAAAGCATGCCTCAATGTATACAGATGTGGCCAAAAATATGAGTTCTGGAGTACAGCAGCAGCCTCCGAAATGAGAAGCAGATTCAGAGTTATACAAGTCCACATGAGGCGGTTTTAAATTAACGTAAACCTTACACTGTAAGACTTAAGCTTTAGACACGCTTTCCACTGTTGGTGTTGTCAATCTGGCAACCAAAAAAACTCTCTCTAATGTTTTAAATTTGGACCACAATACCTAGTTGAACCAGTGTCAGTGCTATGTGTTTCAAGTTTAAAGGGATAGTTCAACCAAAATAAAGATCTCCTCTTCATGTCCTCACACTCACGTGGGTCTAAACTTTTATGAATTTCTTTTTCTTCTGTTGAACTCAGTATAAGAAGTTTTATTGGAACAGGCATTGATCTAACCCATGTACGCTTCTTTTTAAAAGATTTTTTCGGATCCGTCACTCACAAGTAGGGTTGGTTAATGCTATGTAACCAACCCAGGCTCATTCTGAGAACGTAGCCGGGGGTATGTACGGCTGCATTTCATTTTTTTAAGCGAACGCTGCGGGGCGGTGTGACGCCGTTCCCTTCGGCGCTCGCCGGCCGGCCGGCCAGCCGGCCGCTCGCCTCCGTGTGGAGGGCTTTCCCGCTGCAACCAGTTTGTCCGGTTAGCTCTTCGTGTACTCTGGCGGACTCGAGGTGCAGAGAGGGGCTGACCACGACGACGACGACCGGGTTCGAGTCCGGGGAAGAGCGGTTCCAGAAATCAGGTAAGAAAACAAAAACAAAATCCAAAAAATGAAGCGAACAAGTTCATCACAGGGTGAGAATGTGGTCAAAATCTGAAAACGTGGTAAAAATCAGACGAGGGCTTTTCTTTTTCTGGACGGCTTTTGTGAACCGTCGTTGGTTGGGTTTAGGGACGGAGGAGGGTGGGTCAGCCGATTGGCCGGTCGCACGGTCAATCATTCCGTCATGAAGACAGGCAGACAGGCGGAAGGTTGTTCGACAGCGGCCTCTAGCGGGTTTACGCGAGAACGGCGCGGGAAAAAGCGCGCACAGCGGCCTCTCGCGGACTCGCGAAAACAAAAACTGCACAAATACGTACCTCCCGGGACATATTTCACGGTCTCCAGAAACGTCCCCGGGACTACGTTCTCAGAATGAGCCTGGGTTGTATGTAACAGGTATTCATCGGACTGTATCAGCATATGAATTTTGGTGCCACTGGTGCTGCAACAAGGACGTAAGAAGCATCATGGGGAACATCAAAGGCACGCATCAGTATCACATCAGTTGTGTCACACCATCTCTAAACATTTCATTCTAAACAACTTTGAGTTAAACCGACATCGTCGTCGATGTTGGGCATTTGTTCTTGTTGTTTAGGAAGGTAGAGAAGGCAACGCGAGCAGTACAGCGCATCTAGTGAGTGACTCCCTTCAGATTCATCTACACACATGATCGCGTTCATCAAAGTTGCTTAAACTAAGCGTTCTAAAGTATAAACAGATGCTTTACAAAAGTTGGGCATAAGGGGGAAACACGTCAAACTTAATGAGGGCTCATGGAAACTGAAAGACAGAGGAATGACAGCTTTGACAGCTTGCGACATCATCTGCCACTTTCAGCGACATTTACGTGGACATCAATAATCGAATTATTTGCCTAAATCTGAATAAGACAATAATATGATTACGGTGTCTTTTACATGCACAGTGGTTCTCAAACTTTTAAACCAGCGACCCCTAATGTAAGATCGTCAAGAACTCGCGACCTCCCACTACCAAACCATTTACAAACAATAAAAATAACCTTTTTTTAAGCTGTTCACAATATTTTAACTATATTTACTATACATTACAGGGCTCGAAATTAATACTTTTGCTTGGTAGTACTGGTGAAAAATGTAGGCGCACCACCCAAAACTTTGTGGCTCCCACCAATTATCGCACTGTTGCTACAAGTTTTATAAACAGATTTATTGCATTTGAAATCAACACTAATCAAAACTAAAAAGCAAAATAATATATAAGCATGCGTGAGGAAAATATGTCTCAATGAAATCCCGTTATCACAAGAAAACACATTTTAATAACATAATTAAGTGACCAAAAGATATCACGGACGGACCGCTCACCGGCCCTGCACACACTGCTTGACATGAATTCATGAATGAATCTGTTAACGATAACTGTGCTGTGTTCTCACGCCTGGTGTCTGATAATGCACAGATGCTTTTGACATATACCTTATTATTTGCATACGTCATTTTAATAGCAATACCGCTCTTTTCATGAGCCATTATTTGTAGCTTTAGGTGTTTCTAAGACTAAATCTGTCAGTGTTGTTTTCATTCTCACCTTCAGCGCTTTACATTTTCGCGGTTGTAGCTCTTGTCATCTGTAGACAGGAGGCGTTGACTGAGTGATTGACAGCTGATTTTAGCCAATCCATTCGTGTTCAGTTCTAAGAGCAGTGGGCCAATAAGAAGAGCGCGAAGGCGGGGCAAGCGTTGCGGGCCTTGATTACTGTGGCGAGTTGACATGACAAGTTTTAAACTGTTCCTGAGCGCTGCGTTTCAAGTGCAAAGATGCATTCTGCCTGAATGTGTTCTAAATACTTTATGAATCAGTAATATCTTAATCTGAAAATATTAGCTTTCACTTGTAACACTGAAAAATATTTATTATAATCACTGAAAATTACACAATTTTTAAATCACTCTCGGGACCCCTTGAAATTATTCTGCGACCCCCGCAGGCGTCGCGACCCCCAGTTTGAGAACCACTGTTATAGCACATAATTTGATAAACGTCATTGCGTCACCATGCTATCCACATTTCCTCATATTTCATTTCCAGTTGCACATTTTTAATATCTATAGCTTCAGAGAATTCAAAAAGGTCCATTTATTGATTAAAAAAAATGTTATGATAGCTGTTTTAACGTTCTGATATGATTGAATTGCCTCTTGTTACGGTTATGAAATAGTTTTTATGAAATAGTTTAACAAGCAGGAAATGTTCATGGGCCAGTGACACATTGAAATGGCCTATAGATGGATGCTTTTATTCTTCTGAAACATCCCTCAGTATATTGTGTTCAATACAAGAAAGAAAGTGTCAAACAGGTTTAGAACAAGTGGTGGGTGAGTAAATAATAGCAGAATTTTCATTTCGGAGTGAACTGTCCCTTTAAGACCAACAAAGCTACATGTAAATTGTTGTTCATTCAAATATAATGTCTTATTAATTTGCTTTTGTCAAACAGAAAATGTTGAAATATCTGCTCTAGTTCAAATCTAAAACCACTCTGATTCAAAGAAAACCTTGTAAATTAAAAATAATAATAACAATTTCAAATCAATTCTGCTCCTCAAAACAGAAACAAAAACAAAACAATCTTTCATCAAAAAAGCAAACAGTTTTCTCTGATCCAATATTTCAATTTATAAGCTCAAGACTGTGAAATTAACAAGCAAACAGGAAATAAATCACTATTTATATTTACAAGATCATGTTTTCTCTTTTAAAACTCCTTTAAAATAAGACCAATGCCTATTTCAAACCAACTCTGTTCCTCAAAAACTAAATCCTCCTTTTGTGCTGCGTAACAGTCCTCAACCGTGCTAATATTAAGCAGCGCGGCGGCAAATTAGCATATTTTAATGACTCCTTAAGGGTGAGATAATACAATGTTATCTAAAGAGACTGCAGTAACGCCTGCTCGGATGTTTCAGCATCACAGAGAAATGTTGGATCATATATGAATAATAATCACTTTCATCATCACTAATGCCTAGCTGTGTTTTTGATCAATTAAATAAGTAACTCAACCATGTCAGAGATTTTCCATTAATGTTTGCTGACCATTATTAAGTTTCACCTGTTCAATGTAATTTACAGAGCGTAGTAAAAGATGCACACTACAAAAGTTCCAGACAACTCCTTCATGTTTTCCCAACACAAATCCATTACTTTAACTGCTTACCAAATTTAAGTAGATTAAACATAAAACAAATCATTTATCCCCAAAACACTGAGGAATTGTGTTTTTCCAGCTCATTTTAAGTAAGTAGTTTGAAGAAGCAGCAAAAATCCTTTATTTGAGTGCAAATTGACAGGTCAATCAGCCAATCACAGCATCTCCCCCTCTCTTCTAACTTCTGTCCTATATTTAAAGCTCCACCCTAATATTCAAATCAGTTACAGGACCTGAGTGAGAACACAGTGAGTTCAAGAAAGGAAAGCGTGGACCAGGGGTGGCCAAGTCGGAGCACTCACTCTGGTCCCACAGGCTAAGCGCTGGTTGGGGAAATTCCAAATTGAACCAAAACAATCTATAACAATTGGCTTAAGATTGGCAAGCAAAATTCGGGACATTGCAACCTGCAGAACCAGGGGGAAAAAAACGAGATGCTGCTTCCCTCTCGAACTGTATCTGCTGTTGGAAAGAGACTGCTTTAACAATATTTGATCGCTCATATTTTATCATATTTGTTTTATTTTTGTAGTGTCAATTATTTTCTGATTTGAATTCTGCCAGTTAAAAAATATATGCCAGTTAGTTTTGTTAATGTGCCTGTATTAACAAACGTGTGTATATTATTATGAGACTATCAAGAAGGTGTGCGAGAACAAAAGGGGAAATCAAAAGAAACAGCAGAGCGAGACAGAAGTCTAATTTCAGAAACTCTGATTCATGAAAAGCAGTGGAAAGGTACCGCCTGCCAAACTCAACAGGGCAAACACAACAGAGACAGACCAACTACGGGCCAGAACCCAGCGGGGGGATTCATCAGACCTACAGGAGTCCTGGCTGAGGAAAGAGTAAAGCCACCATCCTTTATTTTCAGACCATATGCCACGCAGGTCTATGAAGAGGAGCTTAACTCTTCATGAGCCATTAAATGCCAATAAAATCTTTACATTTGAGCTGCCAGTGTTCTGAAGGGCCATGAAAACACTACAAAATATTCAGGGCTTTACCTTTAGATAAATGTTTGCCTTTTTACCAAAATGTCATTTACACTAAATTAATTACATTTTTTACTTAAATTTCACTTCATTTTCTAATTTTAAAAGAGATCGTTCGGCCAAAAATGAAAATTGTGTCATCATTTATACAAAGGACGTTATATTGAAGAAAGCTGTACGCATTGACTTCCATAGTTTTCCCTATTGTGGCAGTCAGTGATTACAGGTTGTCAGCTTTTTCAATTGATCTTATTAGTGTTCAACAGAAGAAAGAAACTCATGTAGGTTTACAACCACGTGATGGAGAGTAAACAGTGAGTAAATTTCCATTTTTGGCTGAACTATGCCTTTAAGTCCAGTTTACTTCTCATAAAAACTGATATTGTACAATTGTAATAGTATATTACTATAATTCTTGCTTGGAAAAATAAGATGTGCCAGATTTGAACACAGTAGAAATGCATTACATCAGTGAGAGATGGTTACAATGCTATAAAAACATACCTTAAAGTGATTTGACCACAACTTTAGAGCTTGAAAAAAAGAGATTATGATGGACACTGTGTATGAATAATAATTTTATGGACAAATAAGCATCCTGGATTTTTGACATTTGAGACTCAGGCATCCTAAAATGTCATTTCTTTCTCTGCTGCATGTGAGGAGTGCGAGAAGAGCATGTGGAGGGAAAGACGCCACTTCTGCTTTAATAACCTCCACAACACACTCCGACTGAGCACGAGCTGCATTACTAATGCAGAGTAAAGAGGTAAACACCACACACACTCAAGAGTCTCCCGCACGAGAACTTCAGGAGCGCTCAACAAAACCATCTGTAATAAGACACACTTCTTCATCAGTCTTTAATGCGCTCGTATTTTAGCTACAAACGCAAATGTGTCAAGCACACCGAATATTAGTCTTCAGAAATGTCCCCAGCTGAATGAGTGGGGCGTCTATTTTTACACACGGCTAGCCTGTGGCATCCGTCTTAAAAATGGCAGATGAGAGCTTCATTTTGGTCAAATGCTTCATTCGCTGTGGTAACCGAGCAAGAAAAATCTATCTCAAACGAACTCTGTGATGGCCTGGATATATCTGATGTAAGCAAGAAAAAAATGATGCAAGAAAATCCTGAAATATAATCATATAAGATGAGTGAGAATTAAAACCTCACTGGGAAAATCAACATCTCTTTATCATTTATTGACATCAAAACAAATGGATAGCACTGTTTTCTGTCCTAATACTCAATCCTGGAGCCACATGTACAAAAACTTGCGTTGAAATCATACTAAAAACATAGCGTACATACAAAGCTGTAAATGTGTGTTCGCAGTAAAACATTTAGATATATGAAACAGTGCGTACGCTGAACCCCTCGCATATTCTCTTTGTACATCTGAATTAACATGAAACAGAGCGCACGTGCACGAGCGCAAAACCACTCCCAGCCTCCTCCCCCTAATAAATATGGTAATGAGTCTACTTTGGCAAAACCAAATGAAAAAGTAATGGCAAAAGCAAGCAAAAAGAGAAACTTTGAACAGAACGTGGATTGGAGGTGCTCCTATCGGAGGAAGACCAGAGAAAAAACGCTGTTATTTGCAAGTATGTCGTTGGAATAAGCTAGTTGAGTGATTTCCGCCCGTTTGATCGACAGAGACAACAAAGCTAAAGAGAGCGGTCATCAGCAATGCCAGTGGCGTAGCTAGTAAAGCGCATGGCATCATGTTTTGACACTATCATTCATGAACCCGGTTCGAATCCAGCGCCTGATGAACTCCTTCTTCTTTTTTCCCCCATTACATTTCAGATTTTGCCTGCTCTTCATCACGAGGAAGACAAGTAGGAATCATTAATAACTGTGTGTATTATGTTGCATCACATATTATTTGCACATTTATTGGATGGAAATGTTTCCGATTCATGTAGCTTATGGAAATTCATCTTCAGATGGTGCCTTTATAGCAATGTGCATGCAGTCGATCGCTCCAAGAGGAAAAATACAGGTTCAGATTATTAATCAACTCAGCCTGGCACCCGTTTTGAATCTGAGGCCGTGTTTCCGGCTGGTATTACCATGCACATCCAGTCATCCGGACACACAAGATGTCAGCTGAGATACATTACCATTTCACCCTGGTGTTAAAATGTGCTCAAATGAGACACTTGTGACCACTCGTGTGTCTGATTTCTGACAAGAGCTGCTCCTGACATTTCCTCACTTTCACAAGAGAGCTCAATGAGATGCACAGAATCTGCTGAATGAACTGACAAGAATGACTGCATCTTCGACCAGATGTAACCAGAGACCAATATTTTCCCAAAATAATTGAAATCAAATCAGAGAAATATTACCTATACATCCTTATATTTTTATTGGCCATTTTTGTCAGATTTTTAGCTGTCAGGTGTCTGAAACCTTTCCTTTTGTGCTTAACAACAGATTCAGCAAGTCACCCTGACCATCAGTAAATACGTTCACATCCATATACTTACATCCACATTCATGTGTATCTTCTAGCCTGTCATGCATGTTTTTGACTGTTTTGGCGCCATCTTGTGAATGAATAACAATACGTAGGTTAGTGTATACTCCATTCAGCCAGTTTTGATTCTGTCAGCTTTGTGTTTTTGTCTGTTTGTCTTCATCTAGTGTCTGAATAATGCGCAGGTTAGTGTATACTCCATCAGCTGTTTTAGTGTCTGTCAGCTTTGTGTTTTTGACTGTTTGTCTCCATCTAGTGTCTGAATAATGCGCAGGTTAGTGTATACTCCATCAGCTGTTTTAGTTTCTGTCAGCTTTGTGTTTCTGACTGTTTGACTCCATCTAGTGTCTGAATAACGCGCAGGTTAGTGTATACTCCATCAGCTGTTTTAGTGTCTGTCAGCTTTGTGTTTTTGACTGTTCGTCTCCATCTAGTGTCTGAATAATGCGCAGGTTAGTGTATACTCCATCAGCTGTTTTAGTTTCTGTCAGCTTTGAGTTTAATTTAAAAAATGAATAAACTACTATGGCTTTTGTGTGCAAGTTTAATGTTTTGTGGCAATTATCCATGTAATAAGCAGGATAAAGTACATCCAGCCGGTTGTTTTTGCAGAATAAACTCTTCAGTCTTATACAAGAGTGCTCCGATTTGTGTCGATCTACTGATAAACCTGTCAGGATTTATTTTATGATAACAACCTTAAAGATGTACTTTATTCCTAGCATATTAGATATGTATCCCTAGACAGAAGGGTGAGGTTTCTTTTGTTGTTGTTGCTTAAAGGCACTCACGCTAAATTTGATGATGTCATAGATGAGATAGCGTGGGACAGGCTGGCCGTTCACTTTGTCGATAATCATCTCCTGCAACACAACAAAACCATAAGAAATCAGATCCATTTCTCATAAATATAGTGATTCTAATAACTTTCAATATATACATACACATACAACAGTTCTGTCTGGTTCTTGAATTTGATTGGCTGATAGCCGTGCGATATTCTGCGAAATAACAGCACTCGTCCAGCCTCTTAATCCTTCACCCTATATTACTCTGCCCACATACAGAGGACACTCTACAGTTTGACAAATGTTGCAGCTGTTGGACAATAATGCACTTTTGAGGGTCTTTAGTCAAGGATGTAGTTGTTTAGACTACAACTATGCAGTTTATTTATAAGGATAGAGCCTATTTTAAATATTTGTAATTTCTGAGAGACAGCACGTCGGCGGCCATCAGCCTGTCATTGAGTAGAGCAAAGACCTTGTCCATCTACGATAAAGACCGCTTAATAAGTCCTTAGAAGATGAGAAATGTAATTTCTAACTACAGCTGATCAAATCATTAATAAACAGGTAAATGGCTTTCTAGGTCAATCTCTCTCTTTTGTATCATATAGTGCTGTATTTATACCGTAGTAATTGTAGTGTGTTGAGTGTGAGATGGGACTCATATATTAGGAATGGATGTATTTTGTGTTGGCCACTCTTTGTATAACCCTGAGTTACTTTTTGGTTGTTTCTGAGTCTCATGTGTTCGCTAATGCAGACTAGTAAACAGAAAAGAAGAAATGCCCGCATGTGTTTAGCGTTTTTCCTTATCCCAAACACAACAGTAATCTGCTAGTGTTTGCTTGGCTTTAGCTTATCAGGGTTAATTATTGTGATCTCCCGATTGAGGCAGAGAAATACTGGGAAATCTCTGTAGACTGATGGCATTTCATGCCGTTCAGCCGAATAGTCTTAAAATGTGAGCAAAATCAGCTGTTTTGTTATCACTTTAGACATTACGCTAGAGAATCTATATATATGTATATACCATGTCTCCAAAAAAGCAAGCAATAATATATAAGATAATATATAATATAATAAGACTGCTCATCGTACTACAGGAATAAGAATGATTACATTTTGTACAGGAATAACAGCGCAATCTGTGCATTAGAATAATCCTTTTATTTACTTTCCTTGGCAATGACGTAATGATGGCGTAGCGATGATGTATTTATTTTTAGTGGCGTAAGGCTTAAATAAAAATGGTGATTTCCAATGAAGATAAGAGTTTGATTAAAGGTTTATGAGAACTGGAATGCTGCAATGCTTCATGTTTTCTTCATGAATTTCTGACTAAAAACTGGACAAAAGGTGGATTGGATTACTTGTTGATGAAAATTGACCGCACTGGATCAGTATGTGGTGTGGCTGGGAGTGGTCTATGCACTGCCCATACTGTTGAAAAGATCACCACTGTCCAAGACAAGGTACTGAGCCCAGAAGACACACCACGCACCCATCGCACTGGGTGATTGCACGGGAGTGTGGTAATTAATGACGCCGACATGTTAACGCTGCTTTATTTCTGTGCGTGCTAATTTAGTTTGCAAGTAATAAAACTGAAGCGTTCGGTCAATATTTGAGTTATCATTGTTTAACAAGGTAATGCAGTGATATAAATCAGGTGATGTGGAAAGGTGTACATATCATATCATTTCATCTATTTGCCATTTAATTACAAAATATAATTTAAGTTGGAGGATTTTTGACGAAATTCTGACAAAATTAATTTTGCTTGGATTTTCGGTTGTATATATTTAGACAGAAAAAACAAGCACAAAATCAAATTGGACACTAAGACGGCTGTGAGTGCTGTTTCTTGTGGCAGATTTTTCACACTTTATTTATTTATCATGGTGAGTGAGAGTTTTTGGCATCTTGTCCTCATATTGCAGAGAGACCAAACGTGTGTTCGTGGATTAGAAGTCTCCATTTTACCAGATTTCAGATCATGCTTACAGTAAATCGAAATGAACTCTCAGATAACAAAACTTAAATGAACCTCGTCTGACTACTTTAAAGGTGACACAATATGTTGATGTGCTCTCTGATAACTAAACAGAAGATATGCGGCTTAGGCAAATATTTTACAACATGTCCAACACTACCAATTGGCCCTAATATGATATGACTGACAGCGCAAGATGTGTTTGCCCCGACATGTTGCTATTTTCAGACCAGCGCAAACCCTAATTTTCCCATTTTCCACCATGTTGTTTAAATAGCAAATCCATTTGCGCCACTTTGTGGACTCATGGGTGTTTCTATCTAGAAAGGAGGTGTGTTAGGGCGTATTGTTGGCTCGTTGCTATTTTGAGGAATTAAAATCAACCGAGCATTTGACCAGCTGAAAGCAGATCTAGAGTCCAGCAGAGCGCATTAGTTATGTGCCTTAAACGCTTACACATTACTTAATAATATCTTGAAATGAAAACAATTAAAGGATTAAAATATTACAAACATTATTATTTTCTACATAAATATAAGCACCACTGCCTTCTTCACCTCGGGGGGCTTTATCAGTTTATTCACACCAACTTGCTTTTGTATAATGTTATTAATATGAGCAGTATTATTTATTATCTGTATATTTATATTTGTTTTAATAAAAACAAGCTTAGATTTCTCCACCTGTCAGGTGTTGGACCATTTGGGGGATAGCATGTATGTTTGGATATAACTTTTTTTGGTTTTCTGACTACACTTCGTTATTATTGTTCATTTATTCCTTTGAAATTAGAATTGAGTTTAGAAATAGTTTTGGAACAAATCTTCGCGCTTAACAAAGGAAATTAAATATGTGGGCTAATGGATGTCTTCAGTGGAGTGTACAACACTGTTTCCTTATCCATGAAAGAGAGAAAGAGAAAGTGAAAGTAAAGAGGCTGAATGGAGGAGGCTCGTTCTTTATCCTCGCGCTGCAGATGCTCTGTTTAACTGTTTTCTCTCTAGTGAAATGCTCAGTTTTTAAACTTACAAAGTCCACCATGTAAATAGCAAATGCACCATGGAGCGACGCAACTGACTCTTAAAGGGAATGAGAAACAAGACTCTGATTGGTTTATTCTCAAAACACATCCAGAACTCATTAAGAGAATAAGCTCAACCCTGTTAAACCATGCGCCACAGAGCGTATTTTTTCAGTCCTTAAAATAGCGAAAGTGGATTTGGACATAGCCTTAATGCTTTTGCACCATGAGCTTTAGACTTTGTGCCTAGATCATTAAAATAAAGCCCTGAGTGTCATTTGCTCAATTTATGTCAAAGGTCACATTGTTTTAGATGTCTTTGTCATGACCACTTGACTTTATGAAGACAACATAACTTGTCATAAACCTGATCGATCGTCATGAGGCCATTATAATCGTGTTATGAATTTTATAACAGCTTCATTCATATTTTTCTTGACCACAACTATTGCAGTATAAACTGAATTTGTCTATAAAATGTTATTAAATGTCATTAGTGATGCTGTTATCAAATGATGTGTCAGAGTATTGAAACTTTTACTGTGAAATTTGAATGACAAAATCATTTTGTTCCACTGAAAAAGTGATCAGTTTTATGACAAGCCAAGTTGTCATGAAGACATTTCAAACATTGTCACCTTTACATTTAAAATGGCATGAATGACACTTGATGATTTTATGCATGAAATATCATTCATATTCATGATGTGTCATGTCACTATTAATGCCCCCTTCAAGTAGTGCTACTAACCTCAAAGTCAAACCTGAAAGAAAACTCAAGTCTAACTGAGCCTTTACATGTAAAACCTACACATTTTATCCAACAACAATTTTCTCAATGAGCTAATCAATGCTTAGAAAGAGCCTCTTTAACATCTGAGGAAAGATACATCAGCTTTATTCCTTATTTTTATCTTTGATCAGGTAAACTACACCCAGTGGGCCCTTATCCATCTTTCCTAACCCAAATAACAGGTTTTTAAATGGAAAAATAACTCACCCCGTCCAAAAGTGTGTTGGAAAGGTGGATGCGCAGATCTTTCCGGAAGGGAAACTCCAGGTTTTCTATGTGGAAGACAGAGTTGTCTCTGTCAATCATGTAAACTTCATTTCTTCCATCTACCAACATCATGTACCTGTAAAAACACAAGAGACAGAGTGAGGATGGCTGACCTCAGACCTGTGCCATTGTGTGTAAACGCAGCGTCCTCAGTTCCATTCACAGCACTGCAACAATAATCAACACAGCAAAATTCTAGGTTGCTAGTATGCAAAAAAGTGGTTGCTAAGGGGTGGAATAATATAGAAACTGATATTTTGCAAGAATTATGCTAACTGTACAGCTCCCCGAGAGTTAAACAGCTGAGTTTTACCATTTTGGAAGCTAATCTCTGGATCTGGTGGGAGCACTTTTTAGCTTAGCTTAGCATAAATCATTGAATCGGATTAGACCATTAGCATCTCACTCAAAAAGTAAAAAAAAGGCTTTCTATTATCTTTCTATTTAAAGTGTGAATCTTCTGTAGTTCCATCATGTAAGAAGACTGACGGAAGTTGCTTTTTTCTAGGCTGATATGGTTATAGGAACTAAGCTCTCATTCTTGCATAATAATCAAGAAACTTTGCTGCCATACCATGACTGCAGCAGAGCAATGTTATTACACAACATCTGAAAATAGTCCCCTGATAAATAACAACAGTGGTGCGTAATATTATTGTGCCAGCAAAGTTCCTTGATTATTACTCCAGAATAAGAGTTTAGTTCCTATAACCATAACAGCCTAGAAAATAGCAACTTTTCATCTTCTGTCGATCCTATTACAGAACGTAACTACAGAAGAGTCGAGCTTCAACTAGGAAAATTATCAAAACTCTTTAACAAGATGCTAATGGTCTAATCCGATTCAATTATTTATGCTAAGCTAAGCTAAAAGTGGTTCTGGCTATGCAGCAATATATCTTTACATGTCGAACCCCCACGTGATTCAGAATGAAGACCATCAACTGAGCAAAACACTGATGACCTTCTGGTAACCCTAACATAAAACCAACAACAGCAACAGCAAAGAATATTTCTCATTAAGGAACAGGATGCTGCAGGTAAATGATGGAGCTTTCAGAAACAGCAGCTTGGAGAACAGGACATAAACAACCCTGGACAGATTTAGCAGCTCTTCTCTGTTTACTGCACAGAAATTAGCTGCTGAAAAAGAGAATCACTGATTGAGAGCATACGTCCCGGCGGCACTGGCGCTGCAGGAATTGATGAGCTGCAATGATTAACCATAATGCCTTGTTTCGTGTGGTTCACTTCCATCATAAAATAAAGTTAAACACTTTTCATAACGGGCTAAATTAAATACAGGGAAAGAGAGCCAGGTGAGGTGAAATATAACAATCACTGCAGGGGTGTTCACTTCAGATATGTTTCAAGCACAGAAGATAAAGTTAAGATGATCATGTCTAAAACTGGACACAAAGAGAGGCCTGGAGATAGCAGACGGATCAAACTAGAAGGGCTTAAGTTTGGGCAAATAATCTGAGAAAGGATGTAAAATAGCTTTAGATAAAACAGCTTCAAGAGAAACTCAATGTATAACAGATTCATGAACATCAGCATCCTGAGTGGTGTTGATATTGTAGAACTGCATCATCACACCTAGATCCCATGCTAAGATCGTATATTGGCTTTGATACCACAACTTTTGCTGAATCAGGAATCAGATTAGACTGACCCAAATCGAGTATTGTGGGTGTACTATTCTGTGATTTTGTTAATCCCCCCCAAAAGGTATTAAATAAGGGATAAAGTACATTCAGGAGGTTTATAATTTGAAATTGCAGATTATTACACAGCTGTCTGGAATGCTCGATTCTGATTGGTCAGTCGTGACATTACGTGACATTGTTATTCCCAGATAACAACCACTAAATAACACAATCCCATTTGGGAACTTTGAATTATCATGACGTGACTGTTTTCTAGTGTCTGAATAATGCTCAGGTTAGTGTATACTCCATCAGCTGTTTCTGTCAGCTTTGTGTTATTGACTGTTTGTCTCCATCTAGTGTCTGAATAACGTGCAGGTTAGTGTATACTCCATCAGCTGTTTTAGTGTCTGAATAATGCGCAGGTTAGTGTATACTCCATCAGCTGTTTTAGTGTCTGAATAATGCGCAGGTTAGTGTATACTCCATCAGCTGTTTTAGTGTCTGTCAGCTTTGTGTTTTTGACTGTTTGTCTCCATCTAGTGTCTGAATAATGCGCAGGTTAGTGTATACTCCATCAGCTGTTTTAGTGTCTGAATAATGCGCAGGTTAGTGTATACTCCATCAGCTGTTTTAGTGTCTGTCAGCTTTGTGTTTTTGACTGTTTGTCTCCGTCTAGTGTCTGAATAATGCGCAGGTTAGTCTATACTCCATCAGCTGTTTTAGTCTGTTTGTCTCCATCTAGTGTCTGAATAATGTGCAGGTTAGTGTATACTCCATCAGCTGCTTTAGCGTCTGTCAGCTTTGTGTTTTTGACTGTTTGTCTCCATCTAGTGTCTGAATAATGTTCAGGTTAGTGTATACTCCATCAGCTGTTTTAGCTTCTGTCAGCTTTGTGTTTTTGAGTGTTTGTCTCCATCTAGTGTCTGAATAATGTGCAGGTTAGTGTATACTCCATCAGCTGTTTTAGTGTCTGTCAGCTTTGTGTTTTTGACTGTTTGTCTCCATCTAGTGTCTGAATAATGCGCAGGTTAGTGTATACTCCATCAGCTGTTTTAGTCTGTTTGTCTCCATCTAGTGTCTGAATAATGCGCAGGTTAGTGTATACTCCATCAGCTGCTTTAGCGTCTGTCAGCTTTGTGTTTTTGACTGTTTGTCTCCATCTAGTGTCTGAATAATGTGCAGGTTAGTGTATACTCCATCAGCTGTTTTAGCGTCTGTCAGCTTTGTGTTTTTGACTGTTTGTCTCCATCTAGTGTCTGAATAATGCGCAGGTTAGTGTATACTCCATCAGCTGCTTTAGCGTCTGTCAGCTTTGTGTTTTTGACTGTTTGTCTCCATCTAGTGTCTGAATAATGTGCAGGTTAGTGTATACTCCATCAGCTGTTTTAGCTTCTGTCAGCTTTGTGTTTTTGACTGTTTGTCTCCATCTAGTGTCTGAATAATGCGCAGGTTAGTGTATACTCCATCAGCTGCTTTCATTAAATAAACAGTTTACTAAAACTTTTAGCTCAATTAACTATTAATTTGCTACTTATTAATTATTGGTGGGACAGTAGATGGTAACAGGCAGGTTATAAGCCAGTAAATCGTGTGAATTGATCCTTAAACTACACTGTATGATGGGTTCCACATTATCGATTTGTGTTTTGACAACATGAAGGAATCAACTTAACTTATTAGTTTTTACAAATTTAGGTGGATTGAAGGTAAAAACAAGTACATAACCTGACAAATGACTTGTCGCCTATCCAATTTTTACGATGAACAAATAAGTTGACTTCTAGTTGATCATTTGGTATCAGAAGTGTCTTATATGAAAGGTAAAGACCTCTAGATGAGGCTTATTTGAGCACAATATAATCTGATCATGTCTTGATTATTAATGATTTGATTAGGACAGTAAGGTCTGACTCTGCTTAGACTAAAGTCTGCTCACTGAACCTTCAATAATGTCCAGTATAGAATATGTGCTCATGCTGCAGTGGAAACAGAATGAATATTGTGTCTGACTCCATCATGAGCTTGGAGGACTGCATCCATACATCTCTGACATGACTCAAATCACTGATTAATAAAGTCATCTGGAATGGTGAAGAAAGCCTTCTTGCAGGACTGCCAGAGTTCATCAAGAGTCTTTGTGTTCATCTTCAACGCCTCCTCCTTCATCTTACCCCAGACGTGCTCAATAATGTTCATGTCTGGTGACTGGGCTGGCCAATCCTGGAGCACCTTGACCTTCTTTGCTTTCAGGAGCTTTGATGTGGAGGCTGAAGTGTGAGAAGGAGCGCTATCCTGCTGGAGAATTGTCCCTCTCCTGTGGTTTGTAATGTAATGGGCAGCACAAATGTCTTGATACCTCAGGCTGTTGATGTTGATCATCCACTCTGCAGATCTCTCGCACGCCCCCATACTGAATATAACCCCAAACCATGATTTCTCCTTCACCAAACTTGACTGATTTCTGTGAGAATGTTGGTCCATGTGGGTTCCAGTAGGTCTTCTGCAGTATTGGTGATGATTGGGATGCAGATCAACAGATGATTCAGCAGAGAAATCCACCTTCTGACACTTCTCCAAATGATCAACTAGAAGTTGAGTTACTATTTGTTGCTCTTACAACTGAGATCCACCACAAGACATTTGTCAAGCAGTGTAAGTTGCCCCCAAAAACTTCAAGAATTATATTTGTCAGCTCATTTTAAATAAGTAGTTTGAACAAACATCAAGTCATTTTTTGAGTTTAAACTATGAATTTTAGCATAAATTCAGCTGTCAACAGCATAGAAATGAAGCACTGCTCATACAGAAGTCACCCTCAATCCAAGAAACTTTCTGTTGGCATTTAATTCACATAACCAACTGGAATCTGCTACAGAATCTGTGTGAAATACTGACTCATCACTCATCAAACTCAGTTCTAATTATTATTTTACAATTAAAACAATGTGGACTAATTATACAGACAACCAGCGCAAAGCCTACAGAAATCCAATGAGTCTGTATACTCGACCGAGGTACATTAGCAGGTGTACAGCTCATTCTGCAACGCGTTAAATTCAATCTGTCTGGCAAACTAATTAACACTTAGTCCCCGCTTCACAGTTCATTTGGCAAATCAGCAGGCTATAATTTAGAGGGCAACGGTCTCAAATATTAAATATAGCATTTAAATGTATAGTAAGCTAGCCTACATCATCTACATGATACACTTACTAGTAATTGGAGCTGCAGCAGTGCACACACACATATATCATTGTGCATATGAAGACAATTCATTTAAAGGGACAGCTCACACATTTACTCATCCTCCACTAACAGTTGTTTTGTTCTATTAAACACAAAATATGATACCTGTAACCATTGACTTCCATATTATTTGTTTTTCCCATTCACACTTTATTTAAAGGTACTATTTTTGCTATTAACAAACAAATAGCTATGACTTTTGCCTCAATATTTTTCAAATTTGCTGCTTATTAATAGTTATGAACGTAGTAGTTAGGTATTGGTCTTTAGTATATGTTTTGCACAGTAGATGCCCTTCCAGCTGCAACCCAGTACTGGGAAACACCCATAAACACTCTTTTACACACACTCAAACACTACGGCCAATTTAGTTCATCAATTCCCCTATAGCGCATGTGTTTGGACTGTGGGGGAACCGGAGCACCCGGAGGAAACTCACGCCAACACGGGGAGAACATGCAAACTCCATACAGAAACGCCAACTGACCCAGCGACCTTCTTGATGCGAGGCCACAGTGCTAACCACTAAGCCACCGCTCAAAAGCTCTGTCTGCAACAGTATCGTCTCTATGCGGAGCTGAAGTTGAGACTTGCGTTCACGTTTGCATTCAGCATTTGCACACGTCATTATGCACTATTGACCTTTCAGATGTGAATAAAGGTGTCTTTGGGGAAATATGCGAGTGTGAAATCCCAGTCACGTACTGTTACTCTGAGCAGCGCGCCGGGAACACTTCGCGCTTTAGTAAATAGAGCCGTTTGTCTCAAATGTCAACAGTGTCAGAGTAAAAAGAGGAGGAAAGAAAACTGTGTGTGGGGTTTGAAGACTTTTAGGAATCAGAAGCCTTTCACACACATATAATAGAAGTATACATGGATATTCTGAAGAGGCTGATCGCTTCAGATTATGAAAGATTGATTCCTGCGGAATAACAGAGGAAATATGAATAACATGGTGCAAAACTGAGCCTAGGTGAGTGTTAAATCAAATGACTTTGGCTGTCATGAACAGAACTCATCACTCGGCTGATAACTTAATAAAAGCCTTTAACACTGCATAGTTTAAACTGTATAAATCCCAATCACAACACTGACAAATGATTCATTTCAACAACACAATACAACTGAAGATAACACCTCATCACTCACACAATGATGTTATTTGTAATAATTTTTGACGGTAATTTTCCTCCAAAAATGTTTTGTGATGCATGTGAACGCCATGATCACCATTGATCTAACCTTCTTCTGGTTCTAAATGCTGCTCGAGTACTGTTTACATGGAATATATATACAGCACACACAGACACACTCACAGACTTTGCTGAGTCTTGTTGGCTTCACACCCTTTAACATAACGAATCATTTCCTGGTTTAGTCTCTCCGTGTTTTGACCCTCGCCTTGTTTGATTGCTTATCTTGCTGGTTTATCGACCATCTGCCTGTTACCTGGCCATGCTAGTATGTACCTGTTTGCTCCTGACTTTGACCACTGCCTGTCCGACTATGAATAAAGCCAGCATTTGGATCCTCTCTCCGTTGTCTTCCGACTCCCTTGTGGTTACACTGAACATATTTCAGAATGACCATATTTTAAAGGTGATAAGTTAGAATGTTCTCTGATATCTACATGGTAGGTATAGTTTATAACAGGGGTCACCAATCTCGGTCCACGAGGGCCGGTGTCAATGCAGGGTTTAGCTCCAACTTGCCTCAACACACCTGCCTTGGTGTTTCTAGCATACCTATTGAGACCTTGATTAGCTTGTTCAGGTGTGTTTGAATAGGGTTGGAGCTAAAATCTGCAGGACACCGGCCCTCCAGGAACAAGTTTGGTGACCCCTGGTTTATAGCATTGGTAAGTATAATAAATATCTCCAGAAATGGTTTTATATGCTCATTTATTACTCCATAAAGGCCCCTAGAGGCGACGCAGTGGCACAGTAGGTAGTGCTGTCGCCTCACAGCATGAAGGTCGCTGGTTTGAGCCTCGGCTGGGTCAGTTGGCATTTCTATGTGGAGTTTGCATGTTTTCCCAGCATTCGCATGGGTTTCCTCCGGGTGCTCCGGTTTCCCCCACAGGTCCAATGACATGCTGTACAGGAGAACTGGGTAAGCTAAATTGTCCGTAATGTATGTGTGTGAATGAGAGTGTATGGGTGTTTCCCAGTGATAGGTTGCGGCTAGAAGGGCATCCGCTGCGTAAAACAAATGCTGGATAAGTTGGAGGTTCATTCCGCTGTGGTAACCCCAGATTAATAAAGGGACTAAGCCAACAAGAAATTAATGAATGAATGAATGAATAAACACCCCAATCAGAAGCTCTATATTGACCATATTTGGAAGGGTCATGAACATTAAGTTCTGCTGTAACAGCTCTCTGTGCTCTCGCTCTCTCCTTCCCAGTCAGACATACATTTTATGGGAGTATTTAACTGAATCACACAAACGTGATTTACTAATGTTAACACTCCTCAAATTAATAGTATCTGTGCCATTATTTAACGATTAAAAATAATGTCTTTTTTACACACTTATTTAATTGCAGTGCCAGAAAAACACATTGCTGGAATATATTGCTTGCTAAACGTGTTAATTATAGTTTGCTTCATGATATTCAGGATTGCTTCATTTATTTGTTTATGAAATATTAAAATGGGTGATGCAGTGGCGCAGTAGGTAGTGCTGTCGCCTCACAGCAAGAAGGTCGCTAGTTCAAGCCTCGAACTAGTTGGTGTTTCTTTGTGGAGTTTGCATGTTCTCCCTGCATTCGTGTGGGTTTCCTCTGGGTGCTCTGGTTTCCCCACAGTCCAAAGACATGCGGTTCAGGTGAATTGGGTAAGCTAAATTGTCTGAAGTGTATGAGTGTGAATGAGTGTGTATGGATGTTTCCCAGATATGGGTTACTGCTGGAAGGGCATCCGCTGAGTAAAAGCGTGCTGGATAAGTTGGCGGTTCATTCCGCTGTGGTGATCCCGGATTAATAAAGGGACTAAGCCAAAAAGAAAATGAATGAATATTAAAATGCTTAGTACGGTCGGCGCAATATCGTAGTGGCATCCCGAGTTCGAATCCTGGCTCGAGGACATTTCCATACCCTACTTCCTCTCTCTTTTCAACTTTGCTTCCTGTCTCAATACTGTCCTACCTAATAAAGGTAAAAAAGCCAAAAATAAATCTTTAAAAATAATGCTTAGTACGGTGCAATTTTTTACATTACTTAAGCAAAAACTTTTTTGTTGTTTTGAGATTTATAAACCCTAGATCAGTGTTTCCCAACCCTGTTCCTGGAGGCACACCAACAGTACATATTTTGGATGTCTCCCTTATCTGACCCATTCATTTCAGGTTTTGAAGTCTCTTCCAATGTTCTGATGAGCTGATTCAGGTGTGTTTGATTAGGTAGAGTTTGAAAATGTGTACTGCTGGTGTGCCTTCAGGAACAGGGTTGGGAAACACTGCCCTAGATAATGGATAATAAAGTCTCGATAAGAAATCTCATTTTGCATGCTATCTTCATCCAATTTGAAATATAAACTCATGAGACATTTGGCTTTCAAAGCATTTTTTTCTAGGTGTTTACATGACTGAGTTCGTATATGAAAAATAAATATTGTACAATTGTAAATGTACAATTTTTCTTCCTAATTACTTCATAATGTATATGTTTTTATATTTTTGAGCATGAAACCTTCTGGATGGTAAAAAATTAAAGCTCAAAGTGTCCTCTTTCCAATGAAATCTATTTTTTGTTTGTCAGACAGCGCTGTCAGGGCTCCAGTGATGTATTCTAAAATAAAGGGCACATATTTATTCATTTTTTAAACTAAAAAAAGTAGAGTTAAAGAATAGATTCACTAACATTTAATTTAACATGTAAATGCTGCCTTCAGTGTCCACGTTTATTTTGTGTACGCTGCTGCATATGATGTAAAATTGTTCACCATGTCCACATATGGTTCAGGTTGGTACTATGATCAGTTCACACTGGAAGTCTAATATTGGCCACTTTCAAAGCAACAGTGTGAACAGGACGAGTATATTTAGAATAATCAGACATGTGCAAAAATCTGAAGTGAGCGCTGAGACTGAGAGTGTGTATGTAACCATTGTCTTCTGCCTTGAGCTCCCTTATTATCCTGTTGTCTGGTGATTATTAGAGAGGTCTGCTGGACGTCCCCAGAGCGAAAGCTTTAGAAACACACACACACACACACAGTGATCCTTTGTAATCCCTGAGTGGCCAAAGCTCAGGATAATGGGCTTGTTAGAACAGATCTCCGGTTAAAGAGATCAGCCACGTCTTTTACACATCTCCATCAAAAAAGCTGCAGCTGTTCTGCTCAACTTTCAGCTGAGTTTGGGATCACTATGACACACCAACCAGCTCATTCAATGCTGCCAGGGCACGAAACATTCTGTGAGGTGCCAACTGCGGTGCTTCTGAGCAGATCCGTCTTCGGGACGAGTGTTTAATGATGTTATGTTCATGCAGACGTTTGATTCGGGGGTTTGAGAGCGTGAGCCAGCAGGAGTGAAGAGAGAGAGCGTTCACATCATTACAGCAGACAAGCTCAAGCAGAGCTGTCGACAGATGACCTGGACATCATTAAACGGCCCTCTATGAGCATTATAGAGTCCAGAATTACAGAAACCACGCATGAGAATTAAGATGAAGATCATATGATGGGGAGCAGCAGAATCAAAAGGATGACCCTGATTTCATCTTATGCAATCATCAGTGATGTTAGCACTAAATAAAACTAATTTACAATAGTACCATTAATTATAACACATTATATGACTAGTGCTGTGTGTGCGACTGTAGGTGTCTGTGTCGTGTGCAACTTTAAGAGCTTGTGCTGTTTGCGGTTGTAGATATCTGTATTTTGTGTGACTGTAGGTGTGTGTGTTGTGTGCGACTGTAGGTGTCTGTGTTGTGTGCGACTGTAGGTGTCTGTGTTGTGTGCGACTGTAGGTGTCTTTGTTGTGTGCGACTGTAGGTGTCTGTGTTGTGTGCGACTGTAGGTGTCTTTGTCGTGTGCGACTGTAGGTGTCTGTGTTGTGTGCGACTGTAGGTGTCTGTGTTGTGTGCGACTGTAGGTGTCTTTGTCGTGTGCGACTGTAGGTGTCTGTGTTGTGTGCGACTGTAGGTGTCTTTGTAGTGTCCGACTCTAGGTGTCTGTGTCATTTGCGACTATAGGTGTTTGTGTCGTGTGCAGCTGTTGGTGACTGTTGTGTGTGGCTGTGGGTGTGTGTGTCGTGGCGTCTCTACACTCACCGTGTGCCGTCTGCTTTCCAGCTGACTTTATACCCATTCTGCTCCAACATGCGAATGTTCCTGCGGTCCATCGATACCGGCTGAGCACCAGGAAACCCAGATCTGACAGGCAAGCACATAAAACACCAGTGATAATGGGACACACTGCTGATGTGCTTTAGCTGATGTCCACGCATCAGTGAAAGCAATACTGGCTGCTGGTTCATCAGTATAATAACCTCAGCTGTTACAATTTTTGATTACTTGGGTACAAAATATGTTTCCTATTACTTCACACATCCTCAAAGGCACACGTCATGTTCTCTGGACAGTTAAGCCAGCATGAAATGACAATTCTTCCAGTCTATTTTCAAAATGCATGCTGTTGAATTACAATTACAATAGCAGGTCTCATTTATAACAGATTTTTCCTTATCAACAATATCCTGTGAAACAGCAATCTGGTGATATGTAATAATTGTTTAATTATTTAGTCAACTTTTGTATAAACCCTACATTTGAATCCTAGTGTTAAATATAGTCATGAAAGTAAATGACGATGACATTTTTATTCTTTCATTTTCCTGCAGCTGAGTCCCTTTATTTATCAGGGGTCGCCATAGCGGAATGGACCGCCAACTCATCCAGCAGATGTTTTACACAGCGGATGCCCTTCCAGTTGCAACCCAGTACTGGGAAACACCAATACACACTCATTCACTCATAAGGCCGTCACACACCAGATGCGTCGCTCAGCGCAGCGACACCGCTTGCACATGACAGTTGAAAGTATCACACACCAGACGCGCACATTCGCATGCTATTTTAAACTAAACTATTCAGATGGTGCTCTGTGGCGTGGCAGAAAAATGAACAGTGTCCTGAGTCGTGGCTGGGCGCCCGCGCTGGTGTGTGCACCCTGATAGAAACCTTGGTTTAGAATTCTAAAATGTATCTGGTGTGCGACCTGCTATACTCTACGTCCAATTTAGTTCATCAATTCCCCTATAGCGCATGTGTTTGGACTGTGGGGGGGAAACGAGAGCACCCGGAGGAAACCCACGTCAACACGGGGAGAACATGCAAACTCCACACAGAAGCGCAAATTGACACAACCGGGAATCGAAACAGCGACCTTCTTGCTGTGAGGCCACAGTGCTAACCACTGAGCCACCGTGCTGCCCCTATATGAAACTTTATATTTCACAAAAAATACACAATTTAGTAAGATTTGAAGCTGCTAAAAATGCTAAATAATAATAATAATTTTGATAAAAAAGACAATAATAAAAGAGTTACACTATAATAATTTCGTGTCAATAAAGTTCGGTCCTATACTAAAAACAAAACATTCCAGTGTTTACACTTCGATATTTGTATTTATATATTTAATGTCTGCACTTTTTCTACACATTTCATATATTTATATAGATTTAAACTAACAAAATATACGACAAGCAGCATTTCCTGAAGATTCAGCACTTCTCTGACCCTTTCTGAGAAAAATATCATGATTTATTTCAGCCTTATTTTGCAGCATATTTGTAGCCCGCACATATTTACTGTGCACAACATCAAATGTCTGAAAATGACATCAGGCACACAGGTTTAGTTTAGCTGGAAAGTGTTTGTGTGGGGAAAACTCTTCATAGACGTAATGATGCTTCTGCAGTACAGACTGTATATTCTATCCTCTACTCATAAACCCAGCAAGCATTCTGCATGTTTCCATGTTCAGCTCACTGTGTGTGATTTATAAGCATGTTCATCAATGACCTCCATTTAGTCCCCATCAGTCTGTGTGCAAAGTAGAGTCAAGGGTGAGTGAAGGATGACAGAACTGTCCTTTAGCTTGAACTATCCTTTTAGGTCCCCACTAGCTTATACATACAATACACACTCACACACACTCACCTGTCCCACTCTGAGAACTGCTGGCACTTCCTCTGGATTTCTCCCAGTTTGGGCTGTGTTGTGACTTGAGAGACTCCTTTGACAGAAACGCCCTCCAGAAACACAGCGCCCTGAAACACACACACACACACACACACACACACACACCTCAAACCACCACTCCAGCTCACAACACAGCTGAAACACTACCAGTCATGAGCCTTATCCATATGTGTGAAGTTGGGAGTTTTGTTTTTCTGAGAAATAAACAGTTGACGTCAAGATTATTCACCCCCTTGTATATTATATATTATTTTTGATGTACGTGAGTGCCGTAAAGGTGTCAGAAAGTTTAACCTGGTGCCATAAAATGAATCTGCTGTGTCTTTAATATAACAAAATCACCCCAGAGGTCGCGAAAAAAAAATTGAAACCTTTTTGCTTCTGTAGGTTATGGATAAAAAATGTTAACAGTAATTCCCAACCTCTACTTTGGGAACCACTGCTGTAAACAATCATAAACAAATATTGCTTGAGGGGGCTAATAATATTGACCTTAAAATGGTTTTAAAACAAATAAAACCTGCTTTTATTCTAGCCGAAATAAAACAAATAAGACTTTCTCCAGAAGAAAAAATATTATAGGAAATACTGTGAGAAATTCCTTGAAAATTAATTTTTCCTGAGTGATCAAGAGCGCATCTCACCATTTTGAGTCTCTCCTTCTTCTTCTTGCTCTGTCCGCTGTGAGATGAGCTGGGCTCGGAGGCCGGAGCGCTGGCACTGCCGTCTTCGTCCCCATCCTCCTCCTCGTCTTCATCAAAGCACCATTCGGGCAGTGGCGGGGCGGCGGGAGCGTCCTCCACGTCCCCGTACCGCCGGAAGAGCTCCTTCAGGTAGTCTCCTTTATAGATGCCTGGCGGACGAGCCTGAGCGAATGCTGCCACAGCCGCCTCAATGCTGAAAATCACAAACACACACCATTCTTAGCAGTTAACAGAGAAATGCAGATTTTAGATGCTAATGGTCTAATCTGAATCAATGACTTATGCTAAGCTAAGCTAAAAGTGCTTCGGTCGGACCTAATGATCAGCTGAATGTACTTAAAAATGGTAAAACTCAACTGTTACACTGGAATTCAAGAGTGTCTGAATCAGCACACTTATTTGATGATGGTCAAATGACTTCATTTCAGAGGTTAAGATGGATATTTTGGGAAATTTGGTTTTAAATTCGACCCTTTTTTCGAACCTACAGTTAATAGAAAATAATAAACAATGTTTTACTGAAACACAAAAATCAAATCTGGATCCAGTGGTGCCCCAAAACAATATCAAAACTGATTATTACAAATAAGTGAAATCAAAGACTACAAAGTACACAAGACAAGTCAATCGTATAGTTTTGAAAGGGGAAAAGTATAACGTCAATATGGCTAATAAAGCCCGCCTTCTAGTACAAAAGCCAATCATCGATAGCTATATGGCAAATAAAGCCTGCCCTCAAATACAGGAGCCAATTATTGATCGCTATATGGCGAATAAAGCCCGCCTTTAAATACAGGAGCCAATCATCCATCGCTATGTGGTGAATAAAGCCCGCCTTCTAGTACAAGAGCCAATCATCGATTGCTATATGGTGAATAAAGCCCGCCTTCTAGTACAAGAACCAATCATCGATCGCTATATGGCGAATAAAGCCCATTTTCAAACACAGGAGCCAATCATCCATCGCTATATGGTGAATAAATCCTGCCTTCGAATACAGGAGCCAATCATCCATCGCTATATGGTGAATAAATCCTGCCTTCGAATACAGGAGCCAATCATCCATCGCTATATGGTGAATAAATCCTGCCTTCGAATACAGGAGCCAATCATCGATTGCTATATGGTGAATAAAGCCCGCCTTCTAGTACAAGAGCCAATCATCGATCGCTATGTTTTGAGTTTTGAAGAGTTTAGGGTTTCCTCATTCAGACAGAATGTCTGAGCACACTGCCCAAGAGTTGTTTCCAAAATGGCCGCCAAGTGAAATGACTTGTCTTAAAGGGACTTTGGTAAAGAACAACTGGTACTGGACATTCAAATTGGAATTCAGGAGTGTCAGAATTACGTCACTTGTTTGATGATGGTCAAATTCAACACTTTTTAGGGTTACAGTTAAAACATGGTCATATGCTGTACAACGCTTTTACTGAAATAGAAATAAAGGTTTTTCCTTCTTGTGAGCAAGATGCTAATGGTCTAATCTGATTCAATGACTTATGCTAAGCTAAGCTAAAAGTAGTCCCGCCAGACCCAGAGATCAGCAGAATTGACTCAAAAATGGTAAAACTCTACTGTTAAACTGAAATTCTAGACCAGTGTTTCCCAACCCTGTTCCTGGAGGCACACCAACAGAACATATTTTGGATGTCTCCATTATCTGACCCATTCAATTCAGGTTTTGGAGTCTCTTCTGATGAGTTGTTTCAGGTGTGTTTGATTAGGGAGAGGTTGAAAATGTGGACTGTTGGTGTGCCTACAGGAACAGGGTTGGGAAACACTGGTCTAGAGTGTCTGAAGCAGCACATTTATTTGATGATGGTCAAATGACTTCAGGAGTTAAGAAAGAAATTTTGTTTTAAATTCGCCTCTTTTTAGAGGTACAGTTAATAAAAGGTCATCTGCAATGTTTTACTGAAATACCAAAAACAATTGTTCTTCCTAAAGCTAAAAGTGCTCCAGTCAGACCCAAAGATCAGCTGAATAGACTCAAAAATGGTAAAACTCAACTGTTAAACTCTAGGGGAACCATCAAATGAGCCTATTTCCAAAAATAGCAGTGTTTTTTTTTACATGAGAGAATCAAACACACCGTATTCAAGGAAAACACAGAGAACAGCACAAGATCTACAAGAAAATTACAACAATTAACACCTCTCCTCCTCGAAACAACCAATCTTTTCAACTATTAGCATGCTTGAGTGAGCGTAATGAAGTATTGATCAGTAAAGCTGGATTTATAAACTCTGCAGAAGAGTTCTTGTACTGGTGCATATCCACTGCTTTTGCTTTAGGGCCCAAAATATGGATCCCAGTGGTGACCTGAAATTATATCAAAAAACTGATCGATCATCACAAATAAGTAAAATACAGCTCCTATGTAATGTACTGGCCTTATGATGTGGAATAAGAGTTTCACTTATTTGATGACGGTCAAATTAGATCATATCAGGAGTTCAGATGAAAATTTAGGGAAATTTTGTTTCCTCGTTTATTTTCATCCATTCATTAATTTCCTTTTTTTCGGCTCAGTCCCCCCATCAACCCAGGGTCGCCACAGTGGAATGAACCGCCAACTTATCCAGCACATGTTTTACACAGCGGATGCCCTTCCATCTGCAACCCATCTCTGGGAAACATCCATACACACTCATTCACACTCATACACTACAGACAATTTAGCCTACACAATTCACCTGTCACCTGCATTGCTGTCTAATGTTGGACCACTTAAGGTTTGACACCTTAAAGGGGCGCTATTACACAGAAATCACTTTTATAGATGTTTAAACACAGATGTGTGAATATATCCAGCCTCTAATAGAGAAACACTTTGATTGACATTCCCTCTTTGTATGTGTCAGAGGAGGTGGAAAGCCCCGCCCACTAGTGCACATCTCTCCCTCATTAGCATTTAGTTTTTAAATCTGCCAATATGCTGACACACAGGCATTTGTAGCTCCGCCCTCTTCTGAAAAGAGCACAATCTCATTTGAATTTAAAGCGACAGTCACCAAAACACCACAATTAGGATCAATGCCTGAAAGGGTCAGTTTCAGAGAGATATAAAACATTATCTGTGTGATATTTTGAGATGAATCTTCACTACACACACTCTAGAGACATCAGAGACTTGTTTAACATCTTATAAAAAGGGGCATAATAGGACACCTTTAAGGGAATTATGAGAGAATGACTTCAGGTATATTTTTAGTGACGAGCTTTCTGTCTGCTCAAACATCTTCCCTAAAGTCCATCAATTTTGGCCCACAAACAAAATGTTTAATTTATTCACAGATTGTATTTAACCCCAGTTCGCCTTCATAGTTTATTTCTCAGTTGTCATCAGCTGTGTTTTAAGTCTGGGGTTGATATCGACCCAGTGATGAATGTATTTGGGGACTGTGAACGAATCAAAATGTATTAGAAAGAGATTCACAAAATTATTCAGAGAATAATTGGAAAGACATTTGTCCCCCATGATATTCTCCTGAATTGTACAGTGGACCTTTGTCTTGATTGGAATAAAGAATATGTGCTGCATTAATTTTTTGCATTTACTTTATATACCAAAGTATGTGCAGTATTATTATACTTATACCTTGTACTAGAGCCAGAGGACAACACTTTTGCCAGTGGAAAGTTTGTCTTGTTTTACACCAAAGTTCGGAGGTGTTTTGGTGCATCTGAGCCTTGGTGTAAGGAACGCTCCACTTTTTTAAAGTAGTAAGCTCAACTTACAGCTACCTGAGAGTTAAGCAGTAGAGTTTTACCATTTTTTAATCCATTCAGCTGATCTCTGGATCTTGCAGGAGCACTTTTAGCTTAGCTTAGCATAGGTCATTGAATCGGATTAGACCGTTAGCATGTCAAAAAAAAAAAATATTTAAAACTCAACTCTTCTCTAGCTACATCATGTACTAAGACTGACGGAAAATGAAAAGTTGCCTTTTTTCTAGGCTGATATGGTTATAGGAACTAAACACTCATTCTGGTGTAATAATCAACGGATTTTGCTGTCGTACCATGACTGCAGCAAGAGAAATGATATTATGCAGAACCTGGAAATATACTAAATAAAAATATTAATAAACAAAAAAATAGCACTCTGTAATATCATTTGAAGCACTTGAGGGAGAGTAAACAGTGAGTACATTTTCATTTTTGGGTGAACAACGCCTAAAGTATCAGTGTTAATGAATTACTAAGACATTTAATAAACATTTTAATATGCATTTGGCTCAGAGTGCATTTTGAAATACACACTGAATTTTGCCATAAATATTACACATCATTATGATTTGAACCTTACGGACCCTAAACTTTTAAAATGGCTCTGCATGTGAAACTGAAAAGATGCATTAATATTCACAGTAATTCCTTTAATATTTTTTTCTTATTATTTCTTTAAGTTTGGCTGGAATAAAAATGTTTTACTTTATTTTTTTTTTAATGTTTTTATTCCAGCCAAACTAAAAGAAATATCCAGATCAATATTATTAGACCCCTTAAGGAATATTGTTTTTCAATCGTTGTCTAATGACATGCATAATGATCCTAACTTTACCCTAATTAACCTAGTGAAGCCTTTAAATGTCACTTTAGGCTGAACACTAGTATCTTGAAGAATATCTAGTCTAATATTATGTGCTGTCATCATGGCAAAGGGAAAAGAACTGAGTTAAATAAGTTGTTGAGTTTGAAATAATGCAGAGAATTTCTGTGTAGATGTTCATTTTTTTCAAGTATTTCTTACCAACCTGCAAGCTGAGGCAATCTGTCAAACGTGACATTATTTACACACTGCTGAGTGACCTACTTGCTTCATATCTTCAACATTTCATCATTTTACAAGCGTGCAATTACTGCTCTGAATGTTCAAAAATAACATCTGCACAGTATAAAGAGTATATATCGCTGGTATACAGACTGACCTCATTTTAATCGTGTATATTATGAATTACATTAAATGCCTTGAGGTTTTTTGCACTAAAATAAAAATACTGCTACACAACAATTCATGCTAAAAGGTTATTATATGTTAACAGTTAATAAACAAAAATCAGGGATTTTAAAATCTAATTTAAGACAAATAACATTATTATTGTTACAGTATGCAAATACTGAACAAACCTAAGACAAATAATTTTCCCTGATAGCCTGAGTGACAATCATTTAGTAAGAACTTAACATTACATAAAGCACAAACAATACAAACATAACAACAAAACAAATAAATCTGAAAACGAGTTGTGTGTGATAAGAATGAAATGACAGAAGGAGAAAGAGCTGAAATACTGAAATGTGTTTAATACTTTATATAAAGGCTGTATTGGTGCTGCAGCGTCAAGACGCCTCTCATATGGAGAATGAAGTCACATGCACTGCTCAGGTGTGAGTTTCTCACAGACTTCAACAGAGGGTCAAAATCTTGATGGTTCTGTGGGTCTCGTCTTTCAAATCTGAGCTTTATTCAGCATTCTCTATTGGATTTGGCTCAGGTGATTGGCTGGGCCATTCTACAGCTTGATTTTCTTTCTCTGAAAGTATCTGAGAGACTCCTTGGCTGTGTTTTGGATCATTTTCTTGCTGAAATGTCTACCCTGGTTTCATCTTCATCCTCCTGCTAATGTAGATGTTCTACTGATATTCATTTACACTGAGGAAGGGCAGAGGGTTGCTGAAGAACTACTGAGAGATTTCAGCTGCTGTCTGGGCTTTCACTGCTGAACTACACCTTCCTTTCTTCATGTGTTCAACACTTTTTCCCTGCATTGTTACCATCATCTGGTGAAAATTTCAAGTAAACGGCACCTTTAGAAATATGTTTTCTGAGAAAAATGGTGAAATCCAAGAATAAAATTTATACATACAGTTGAAGTCAGAATTATTAACCCCCTTTGAATTTTTTTTCTTTTTTACATATTCCCCAAATTATGTTTAACAAAGCAAGGAAATTTTCACAGTATGTCTGATAGTATTTTATAAGTCTTATTTGTTTTATTTCGGCTAGAATAAAAGCAGTTTTTAATTTTTTTTTTAATTTTAAAGTCAATATTATTAGCCCCCTTAAGCTATATTTGTTTTCGATAGTCTACAGAACAAACCATCGTTATACAATAACTTGCCTAATTACTCTAACCTGCCTAGTTACCCTAATTAACCTAGTTAAGCCTTTAAATGTCACTTTAAGCTGTATAGAAGTGTCTTGAAGAATATCTAGTCTAATATTATTTACTGTCATCATGACAAAGAGAAAATAAATCAGTTATTAGAGATGAGTTATTAACACTATTATGATTAGAAATGTGTTGAAGAAATCTGCTCTCCGCTAAACAGAAATTGGGGAAAAAATAAACAGGGGGGCTAATAATTCTGACTTCAACTGTGTGTAGTGGCTTTCACCTGATATAAATAAAAAAAACACACACACTGACTGTTCTGAAACAGACATTATTTTCAAGTTCACCATATTTTCACTTCTTAAAAATGACTGTGCCTCCAGGTACAACTTAATTCACAGCCTTTTAACCCCTTTACCGCCGCCCCCACTTTTTGAACATAGATGTGAAAATGGCATGTTCAACTTAAATGAATGTCAATCATCAAAGCTTTCTTGCATATATTTAAGATTGGACCCATATGAAAGAAGACAGATGCCAGATTGTAGCTGAAGTTAAAAAAAAAGTTTAATAAAACAAAAGTTATGTGCCTTTAAGTTTATAATTTTTTAAAACAAATGTATATTTTATTACATTATATAAAATATGTATTTTTCAAGACATGTTCAAGCCTAAACTTGACAAAAAAATGTAAGTATATCTGAACAAATTATATTACAAATTTGAAGCCGATATCTCGTTTTGTTTAGTTTTTTGGGGAGGCGCAGTACCAAATATGACCACCAGTTGACATTAAGTTCACATTGGTGGACATACAATGGCGCCCCCCATGTTTTAAGAAATATGAACCATATTTTAAATGTGGATTGCTGTAGCAAAGTAATGTTTTACTTCACTTAACTCCAATGAGTATCCTTGTTGAAAATGAATGACTAACTGTTGCTCAATAATATCTATCAAAAAACACGTTCCAGATTTGGAAACTAGAAGTGTTACGCTTTCAAATGATATATAGTTTGTCATGATTGCTTAATGTTTAGACTATAATATTATGGTTTAAAAACGTAATCGTAAATGATCCCACAGGCTGTAGGGTGACAGTCAATGTGTTTAATCTATTACTCTTCCTACGTGACACGAAAAGTCATAAAATATGTATTCAGAAGTCTTAGACCTTTCCAATGATATTTAGTTTGCCATGATTAGATTAGGATTTAATTGCAAAAGGGTGATGTAAACTTAAGCGCCGATTGGTGGACTTAAGGGTTAATGACCTGAACAAACCCTTAAAATACAGTTCAAATGTTAATCCCTGAAGTCTGCATTTGCATATCTCATTTACATATTTCTTTCCAGTTCGTGCTCTGTTATTTGGCCCTTTCGACCGGCTTTCTGTTTCGACTTAGTTTGTGAATATTAATGAGGTCATGTCGATTGGTCATGTTGATCGAGTCACAGGAAATCAATATTCATGAGCCAAGCCACCTTTCCAAATCCCGCCTGTCAGCTAATCAGCCAGGCCTATACGGAGCGAACATTATGTAACTTAATTAATATTCATGAGCCAAGCCTTCACCGTAGCAGCGTTGGTGAACTCACAACCCACATATCAAACCCAATCTGTGCTACATTTTGCTATCTTCGTCGTACGGCTCGGCTCTGTAGGCATCTCAAATCCATTCACTTTCCTGTTCAGTTTCCTAGAGTTTGTCCCTTATTTTATAAGGGGTCACCACAGTGGAATGAACCACCAACTATTCTGGCATGTTTTATGCAGTGGATGTAATTCCAGCCACAACCAGTACTGGGATCCAATTTAGTTCATCAATTCCCCTGTAGCGCACGTGTTTGGACTGTGGGGGAAACCGGAGCACCCGGAGGAAACCCACACCAACACGGGGAGAACATGCAGACTCCACACAGAAACGCCAACTGACCAAGTTGGGACTCGAACCATTGTCATGCTAAATAAACCAAGAGCTCATGCTTCTCATATCTGTTTGCTGCTTGATCAGAGTCAGATGAGATTACAGGGGGTTTGATTGATATTATTTTATTGATATGGTTCTCTCTCATTTTCATCTGCACCCTGTGAGTCAGACTTCCAGCATAAAAATCCTCTGTACATTATTTTCAGAACACACACACACACACACACACGCTGCTGACGTCATTCCCTCTGCAAGAAGTTAAAAGTCATTTCTAAGTCTCGGAGTCTTCAAGTTGTAATCTATAAATGGAAAGGCTCTGAACAGTGGTAGGTCTTCCTCAGAGGCATCTGCTGAAATTTCAATGAGAGCGCATTAAAAAAACATGCGCTGAAGTGAGGGCTTTACTTCTATCACACGCGCTCGGTCAGTGTTCAAGACGCTGCAGAAACCCTGAGAGATGCTGCAGTGCTAGCAAATACACACTGACAAACTGTAAGCAGATCTCCAACTCATCTGACCTTTCACTATCGTTATTATTATTATTATTATTTTTTTATTATTATTATTATTATTATTATTATTATGACTATTTCTATATGTGAAGACTTGTGCGACGGCCTTTACGCTTCTCTCCTGACCCTGAAATGCTGGATTAAGATTGTGTGTGGGGTCGAATCGAGATCGTGATCTTTATTCTATTAATTGCGCAGCCTTAACACAAGGACACAAGATCGCTTAAGAACACATATTGAGAAATAGCCCCGTTTTCCAATGGTAATTACTACACTGTGCTCATGTTGTTCAGTCACTCGGATCATGAGTGAGCTTGTAAAAAGAAACAGGCTCATTTTTTCCTCTCCATTGTGTGTGAGTGTTTGGTAAAAGCCTGCTGTTGTTGTTGTTGTTATTAAAGCGGTGTGTGTGCTATGACATTAACTACAGTTCAGCACAACTAAATAATGTCAGATTTCATTGTGTATTCCCCAAAGCGAAACTCTTCTTAAAAGGTGACGAACACTGTAATAATCTGAAGACGCTTCTTCAATCATGAGTAATCTTTTGTGTGATGCTATAAAAGCAATTCCTTCATGAAGGCAGCGATGCAGTAAAGCAGCTTTAATATTTATCTGCAGCAATATGAAGTAATTCTTCCTGCAGGTTGCGACGTGATGCGTCAGTCACTCAGCATATACGCTGAGCTCGTTTATGGTTGACCAGCGATGTCACAGCTCACTGCACTGTGATGTCATTCAGCTGATGATGCGCTTTAAGGCAGATCTTTTCAATTATTTATTTTCAGACCTTATAAAGTGAGAGCTGTAATCCTTGGCTTTTTTGTAAAATTGATTTTCATCTTCTTTCATCAACTTCATCCAATAATATTGACCTTCAAACTTTATAAAACTGAGGGGTTTATTTCATCCTAACGGAGATTTATAGAAAAATCATAATGATATGATGACTGTCTGCTCAAGAAATGCATTCATTATATCAAGGTTGAACAAAGTTGTACTGCTAGATTTATTAATTATATCATTATTATTATTTAATAGTTGTATTTATTTATTTATTTAAAACAAGGAATGCATTAATTCGTTTTAGCCAATGAATTGTGCAGGCAAAGACAATATTTTATTATTATCTTTACTACACTACCTCTACTTAAGCCAATTAAGTACTTAAATTACCTACTGGAGATCTTCCTCAGAGATTTTGCTCCATATTGACATGATAGCATCACGCAGTTGCTGCAGATTTGTCGGCTGCACATCCATGATGTTCCACCACATCCCAAAGGTGCTCTATTGGATTGAGATATGGTGACTGTGGAGGCCATTTGAGTACAGTGAACTCATTGTCATGTTCAAGAAACCAGTCTGAGATGATTCACGCTTTATGACATGGTGCGTTATCCTGCTGGAAGTAGCCATCAGAAGATGGAGACACTGTGCTCATAAAGGGATGGACATGGTCAGCAACAATACTCAGGTAGGCTGTGGCGTTGACCTGATGCTCTATTGGTACTAATGGACCCAAAGGAAATCTCCCCCACACCATTACACCACCACCACCAGCCTGAACCGCTGATACAAGGCAGGATGGATCCATGCTTTCATGATGTTGAGGCCAAATTCTGACCCGATCTGAATGTGGCAGCAGAAATGGAGACTCATCAGACCAGGCAACGTTTCTCCAATCTTCTATTGTCCAGTTTTGGTGAGCCTGTGTGAATTGGAGCCTCAGTTTCCTGTTCTTAGCTGACAGGAGCGGCACCCGGTGTGGTCTTCTGCTGCTGTAGCCCATCCGCCTCAAGGTTGGACGTGTTGTGTGTTCAGTGATGCTCTTCTGCAGACCTCGGTTGTAACGAGTGCTTATTTGAGTAAACCCTAGAGATGGTTGTGCGTGAAAATCCCAGAAGATCAGCAGTTTCTGAAACACTCAGACCAGCCCATCCGGCACAAGTGATCCAGTCAGACAGTGAATGATTGACTGATAATCTGTTCAGAGTGAGTCTCCAATTATTCACTGATGCAAATCAGTTAAGAGTGAGTCTCCAGCAAATGATTCTCTCACCCAAATGATACATTCAAAAGGAGTCTCCAGTAAACGACTGACTGATTCAAAAGATTCAGAGAGAGTCTCCAGTGACCCATTCAGAGTGACTCTCCAGCAAATGACTTACTGATACAAATGTTCAGTTCAGAGCGAGTTTCCAGTAAATGATTCATGTATTCTAATGATCTGCTTAGGGTAAATGATTCACTGATTCAAATGAAACATTCAGAGTGAGAGTCGGGCAAATTATTCACTGATTCAAATGATCTGTTTAGAGTGAGTCTCCAATAAACAACACACTGATTCAAATGATTCGTTCAAAATGAGTTGTCTGTAAATGATTCACTAAATGTTCTAACTGATCTAATTGGGATAGATTCAAATTTAGAATATATGTAAATGATATAGGCGTGGTGCGGTGGCGCAGTGGGTGGCACTGTCGCCTCATAGCAAGAAGGGCACTGGTTCGAGTCCTGGCTGGGTCAGTTGGCATTTCTGTGTGGAGTTTGCATGTTCTCCCCGTGTTGGCGTGGGTTTCCTCTGGGTGCTCCGGTTTCCCCCACAGTCCAAACACATGCGCTATAGGGGGATTGATGAACTTAATTGGCCGTAGTGTATGAGTGTGTGTGTGTGTGTGTGTGTATGTGTGTGTGTGTGTGTGTGTGTGTGTGTGTGATTGAGTATGGGTGTTTCCCAGCACTGGGTGACAGCTGGAAAGGCACCGTCTGTGTTAAACATATGCTGGATAAATTGGTGGTTCATTCCGCTGTGGTGACCCCTGATTAATAAAGGGACTAAGCCGTTTGTTTGCAGTTTGTCACTTCCGCCTAAATAGATCTTTTCCTTTTTTGTCATTAATCTCTTATAAATCTTCTGACCAATCAAATACTTTCTAGTCTCCAACATGCCCCGCCCCCTTCTTCTAATTTGCTGTTTATTTGATGTGCTTGAGCTCAACCACTGTCATTGACAGAGCTGTTAAAAATCAACACGCTATTGGCTGTTTTTTTTAAAGGGGAGGAGTTACTCTATGTACCGCCCACTCTTCATGTTTCAATTCAGATTACACCCAAACATCGAAAGCTCTGCATTTCAAAGCACTTCACGAGACCTTTGAGTACACTACAAATCAAGTACTTCTGTACTATTAAATGGAGGGCTGTATTCTTCTGCTGGAGTCATGATTTATCAGGGTATTTTACTCAAGTGCCTGAGATGTGTGTGCTTTATCCACCACTGGATGAAAACATTAATTCTGAACACAGCATGTGTTGATTGGGTGAGTGCTCGTGTCTGTGTGTGTCTGTGTGTGAGTGTGAACTAACCTCCAGTCCATTTTCTCCACCAGGTAGGCACATACTAAAAAGCCGGTGCGGTTGAAGCCGTGCGTGCAGTGAACGCCTGCGGGAGACAGAACACAACAGTGACTTAAACACAGCTGAATCACACATTCACACAGACCAAACACCCACCCGCCAAACCAATCACTTCTGGACACGCCAAGCCCCTTTATCCCTGACTCAAATCAATATGACCATTTCTGGCTGCACAACATATCAGAAATTATCCTCATCATGATGATATTATATGCAATATCCAGAGAAGGGCAATTTGTTCAAATAGTTTAATGTGGCTAACAATGCTGTACTGCATGCTGGCGAGCTTTCTAGGTGTTTTGTATAATGTTTTAGTACTGGTGTGAAGCACTTTGGTCAACCTTGGTGGGTGGATGGATGGATGGATGGATGGATGGGTGGATGGATGTCCAATATTAATTAGAATTTGAATGGATGGATGGATGAATGGATGGATGTAAAATATTAATAATGTGAATATGGATGGATGTCTAATATTAATAATAAGAATTTGGATGGAGGGGTGGATGTCCAATATTAATCATGTGAATTTGCATTGATGGATGGATGGATGGATGTCCAATATTAATAATGTGAATTTGCATAGATGGATGGATGGATGGATGGATGAATGTCCAATATTAATAATGTGAATTTACATTGATGGATGGATGGATGTCCAATATTAATAATGTGAATTTGGAGGGATGGATGGATGGATGGATGTCCAATAATAATAATGTGAATTTGGATGGATGGATGAATGGATGTTCAATATTAATAATGTGAATATGGATGGATGGATGGATGGATGGATGTCCAATAATATTAATGTGAATTTGGATGGATGGATGGATGGATAGATGGATGTCCAATAATAATAATGTGAATTTGGATGGATAGATGGATGGATGGATGTTCAATATTAATAATGTGAATTTGGATGGATGAATGGATGGATGGATGTCCAATATTAATAATGTGAATTTAGATGGATGGATGGATGGATGGATGGATGGATGGATGTCCAATAATATTAATGTGAATTTGGATGGATGGATGGATGGATGTCTAATATTAATAATGTGAATTTGGATGGATGGATCGATGGATAGATGGATGTCCAATAATAATAATGTGAATTTGGATGGATAGATGGATGGATGGATGTTCAATATTAATAATGTGAATTTGGATGGATGAATGGATGGATGGATGTCCAATATTAATAATGTGAATTTGGATGGATAGATGGATGGATGGATATTCAATATTAATAATGTAAATTTGGATGGATGGATGGATGGATATTCAATATTAATAATGTAAATTTGGATGGATGGATGGATGGATGTCCAATAATAATAATGTGAATTTGGATGGATGGATTGATGGATGGATGGATGTTCAATATTAATAAAGTGAATTTGGATGGATGGATGGATGGATGGATGGATGGATGGATGTCCAATATTAATAAAGTGAATTTGGATGGATGGATGGATGGATGGATGGATGGATGGATGGATGGATGGATGTTCAATATTAATAAAGTGAATTTAGATGGATGGATGGATGGATGGATGGATGGATGGATGTTCAATATTAATAATGTGAATTTGGATGGATGAATGGATGGATGGATGTCCAATATTAATAATGTGAATTTGGATGGATAGATGGATGGATGGATGTTCAATATTAATAATGTGAATTTGGATGGATAGATGGATGGATATTCAATATTAATAATGTAAATTTGGATGGATGGATGGATGGATGTTCAATATTAATAAAGTGAATTTAGATGGATGGATGGATGGATGGATGGATGGATGGATGTCCAATAATAATAATGTGAATTTGGATGGATGGATGGATGGATGAGAATGTTTTTAGCTTGCCACTTTAACAGAGATTAATTGTGTTAACACTATACACATCGTACAAAATGCAGTGTGTTTTATTCATTTGTTGCGTTGTGAGAAAATGCAGCGTGTTTTTTTTAAATGTGTATGAGTTGTGAGGATTTGTGTGCTGTCAAACAGCTGAAGATCTTTTCTTATTTTGCTGTTGTTTTGTAATTGCATGTGTTTTCTTATAAACTGCAGTACGTTAAGCTCTCTCAGCCATCGTAAATTAGGCAAGTCATTGAACAACAGTGGTTTGTGCTGCAGACAATCCAAAACAAATATTGCTTTAGGGGGCTAATAATATTGACCTTAAAATGGCTTTAAAACAATTAAAAACTGCTTTTATTCTAGCCAAAATAAAACAAATTAGACTTTCTCCAGAAGAAAAAATACTAGAGGAAATACTGTGTGAAATTCCTCAATCTGTTATATTGAAAAAGAAAAAGAATGATATTATTTTAAATAATTCTGACTTCAGCTAGACATGGTAAGAAATATTGTTACTGCAACACTGCATATGTTCGCTCAGCCATAATTTCTGGTTTTGTGTTCAGTCTGGATCACTGGAATGAAGCGCCGCTGATGGATGACAGAACAAAAGCGCTTCATTTGCTGTCTTCATCGATACAGCGCTGAAATCTGCAGTGCTGAACTCCGGAGAACGGCTGTGTGAACTTATTAAGATAATTACAGTCATCAGCGTGAAGAGCAGACATGAGCGCTTCTCTCCCAGAGCTGGCCTTTTGTTTCCAGTTTGTCATTTTTTTACAAGGGGGGAGATAATCAAACTGTAATGAAAAACAGTGCCACGCAAAGGTCAAAGCGGCTCGTCTAAACGACATGAACACAGCGCAAACACACTCAACACTGATGAGGTCTGGGAGATGAGGTCTGGCAAACTTTTATATCAGCTGAGCCTGAATGTCTGAAAACAAACATTCACTTGCACTTTTAATTTGACATAAGCTTTAATGATTTATTTTAAATTTTTACTTATTTTGATCATCTTATTTTGTGTTTCAAAATTCCAATCTTCTCAAATATCTTTATTTTTATTTTTTAACACAAATAAAGATGAAAAATAAACAAATTAGATATTAATAATTAATAATATAATTAATTTCTTGTGGAAAGCCCAGCAGAGACTGTACTTCCTTCGTCAGCTGAGGAAGTTCAACCTGCCACAGGAGCTGCTCGTACAGTTCTACTCAGCTGTCATCCAATCCATCCTCTGCACTTCAATCACCGTCTGGTTCAGCTCAGCTGCCAAAACCGACCTCCGTAGACTACAGCGAATAGTCCGGACTGCTGAACGAATCACTGGCACAACCCTTCCTACACTTCAAGAACTGTACTCTTCCAGAGTGAGTAAAAGGGCTCGCAAAATCACTCTGGACCCCTCACACCCAGCACACTACCTGTTCCAACTGTTACCGTCTGGTCGGCGCTTCAGAGCACCAAGCACAAAAACAGCCAGACACAGGAAAAGTTTCTTTCCTCAGGCTGTCTACCTTATGAACAGTTAAATATTCCCCTACTGTGCAATAAATATGTGCAATACTTTCTCATACGCACTTGTACACAGCACCTTATATCAATATACAATGCAATACCTTCTACATTCGCACTTGTACACTTATAACCTGTATATTTATAACAATCTGTACATACAACTCAACATCCAGGTTTCTTGACTAACCGCATCTGTTTAATGTTTATCTTTTTTTTTTCAGATTTGTTTTGTGTTGTCACTTTATGTACACTGGAAGCTTCTGTAGCCAAAACAAAATCCTTGTGTGTGTGAAGCACACTTGGCAATAAAACTGATTCTGATTCTGATTCTGCAGCCCAGCCTCACCCAAACTCTGCCTCCAACGGCCCCCAGATAAATTGAGTTTGAGACCCCTGCTCTAAAGACATAAGAGACTTATTTTACATTGTAAAAAGAGGCAAAATAGACCCCCTTTAAAATGATTTCATGCATAACATTGGCTTTTGCCATTTAAACCATCAAATCCAGCAGTTTTCACACTACTCTTAACATTCCGTTACCATCAATCTTGTGACTTGTATATTAAAGTAAGCCATTTTGACATTTAAAAAGCTAAAGGCAGTGGATTTGGTGCACAAATCTTGAATTTTTAAAAAGCCATCTGCAAAAGAAAGCAGCGGTTCACTTGGAAAACAAAGCAAATGTGATTCTGCAGATGATAAAAGAGCTAGTGTTAAGCATGTTGAAATTATAATGAGTTCATGGCATTTACACCCTGTCTACACCAGTCATGTCAACGGCAAACAGCAGACATCAGATGTGTGAAACGCTCCGTGCTGCAGACAGTAAACAAATGCACTAAGCTATTTCTGAAGTGCTCAGACAACAGGGGGAAAAGGAGGATGAGAGATGTTTTTGTGGAGGTTAGTTCTGACATGTTCACATCCATCGCTTTGTTTTTAGGCTGACTCTCAGAATAGCGTTTCAATAAATGCCATTCTGCCATCTTCATCCTAATGAGCCATACTCGTGGCCATTATTATAGCAGCTGATTACACCTGAGGAAATAAACACAGGACATTAACTGTGCTTGATTTGTAGAATCTCATGCACCACACGAGCGCAGTTTATCTTCAATCTTTGGCCATTAGTCTGTGACATTAGTCTCTCACCACCCACCAGCTGAGGAATTATAAATAATAATATCTTCAATTTTAGCTTTATTAGGCATGAGACCAGCCAAGGACAACAAAAAAAGGAAGATGGTCTTATTTGTAAGCACTTTAAAACAGGGCTTGTATGTATGTATGTATGTATGTATGTATGTATGTATGTATGTATGTGTGTATGTATGTATGTGTGTATGTGTGTATGTGTGTATGTGTGTATGTGTATGTATGCATAACACATTTGTTGTGCCTTTATTATTTTCTATTATCACCATTTTATTAAAAAATATATCATTTTATTTCAATTTCATTATATATAAAACTATATATATATATAATTTTTTGTTTATTAGAAACATACACAAACTCAAAGAGAACCATAGGTCATTTGGGAGATTGCAAAAGACCAGCTTCTGCTTTAAACTGGACTGACTGAATATTCATTCATTCATTTTCTTTTCGGCTTAGTCCCTTTATTAATCCGGGGTCGCCACAGTGGAATGAACCGCCAACTTATCCAGCACATGTTTTATGCAGCAGATGCCCTTCCAGCCGCAACCCATACACTCTCATTCACACTCATACACTACAAACAAATAGTCTACTCAATTCACCTGAACCGCATGTCTTTGGACTGTGAGGGAAACAGAAGTACCCAGGGGATAACTGACCCAGCCGAGGCTCGAAGCAGCGACCTCCTTGCTGTGAGGCGACAGCACTACCTACTGCGCCACTGCGTCGCCCTGACTGAATAGCTACTAATAAATATTTGCTATTCAAAAATATACAGACGAATGTAAAATACAGTAAGCACTCAATCTGTTGAAACCTTTAGATCTGACGGTGGTTGAGTTTGCAGCTGGATATTATTGGGAGATCACTGACAGGAACCGTGAACAGCTCCGCCAGAGTACGTCTGAAGACTTTCACTTCAGGCAGTTTGTGAATGAACAGACGTGTACTAGTTGCAGACGCGATCATGAGGACGTATTCAATCTCTAATCAATCAGAGAACAGGGGAAAGAGCATTACTTCGATCATTTTAATATAGCATATTAAGAATGAAATGCAAAAATTATAGTATACTATTGAGAGTTCATTTTAATCTCGCGGCCCACCTGCAGGATCGCTGAGGCCAACTAGTGGGCCCACCGGTTGAAAACCCCTGCTTTAAAATATATATCTTTCTACATATAAATATTTTAGATATTACAGATTTTGCCACACAATTTTCAAGTTTGGTTCTATCAGTTCAAATATTTTAATAGTGGCCTTAACAATATTTAATCAAATAGGTTTATACTTTGTACATTCCCTAAAAGGTATTCAGTAAACCCTTTATTTCAATGTAATAAACAGTAAGTCAATCATTCTGCTTCTAGCCATCATACCCATAAGCCATCTGATAGATTGTATGGCTTATTTCATATGAAAACAAGTATCTGCATCTGAAAAGGTGTGAACCAAATGGCCTACAGGAACTCAAGAGTTTTGACCCGACTAACCCATTTGGGTAATCTCCAGGGGAGGTCATCTCCTTTGTTATAAAGTAGTGTCTCACAGACAGTACTTTGGGCTAATGGCTCGTTTCCACTGACTGGTACGGTACGGTACGGGTCACCTTTATCAGGCTTGCGTTTACACTACCAAGGGTACCCTTTTGGTGGGCGTGGTGTACGACAGAAAGTTTCAGTCAACGTCATTCTCGCTGGAGGAAATGTCTACAGTAAAACTGTACAGGTCACTCACATATCATATGAGAAGCTCTTCTCACAAAACAGATGCTTTACACACATAAATACTTGTGTAGAAATGTTTATTACGAACTTTTCTATGAACATGAGTTGATTATAACTGCAGATCAATGACAGTGCGAAACAGCCTACTGTAACGTCTGTAATTATATTAAATAACTAAATAAATGAACATATATAAACACATACAGCCCCTTACAGTCTCCGATATGTTACCAAATACAGAAGAACTACACACAGCAGACATTTCGCCCGTATTTAGGTTCAAAACAACTGAAATTATAGCCTACAGTCAGTGAAAACCTCTCATCTGTGTCTGTAATCTTCAGCAGCACATGTAGCCTCTGTTAGACAGTAATTCCATCATTCCCGGTTCATATTAGTCCACAAGGTGAAGATAATAAGTTAGTTAATCATGGCATTTTGTTCATGTTTGCTGAATAATAATGTCCTCCTTTTTTTCCGGCTTCTCCTTTGTTTCTTCACGCTTCACTCTCGTGTTTGTCAGTGTCTGACAGGATCGGGTTTCAAAAGCACGTCAATAATCAAGCGCAGGTTATTATCATCAGCTCAAGAAGTTTGTTATTTCAGATATAATGTTAGACGGGCCGGAAAGAAAGCGAAACCGCTCGCGCATCAGACTGGCTCGTGAAAAACTATGGGGCACAGGGTAAATCTGCTCTTCTTCTTGGATTTGTGGCTGTCCATCAAGATGACGACAAGGTTTGTTTGAGCCCAGATCGACCATGGCTCGTTATTATATGTATTTATAATTCTGCTGTAATCTCTCGCTGTGTATTTCAAACATGGCGGGTTTTTTGTTTTCATTCTGGCTTGTTGCGTAAGCGAATGATGTATCTCTGTAAACCAATAGCGTTCAGCTGCGCGTGTGGCTCCGCCTTTTGGTACCCTTTCTCGTGTTTGGTACCCTTTCGAAAGGGTGCCGAAAAAGTGGTACGGTACGGTTCGGTACGCTTTTTGACAGTGGAAACGGCCATAAAAGCGTACCAAACCAAACCGAACCGTACCGTACCACTCAGTGGAAAAGGGCCATTAGTTACTTGAAGACCGACGTGTTAACATCACTGCAGAGGAACTGCACCATTCATTGTCTTCAATAAAGTCTTCTCCCTATAAGAACTTTGGTCAGCTTACTTATTTTATGTATTAGAGTCATCTAATACATTGGCGAACATGCAAACTTGTGCAAAGCTTGAATATTGCATAAAACATTATTGAGTAAAGCAGCGTGTCCATAATGAGTCAAACAGAACAGAATGGTCACTTCCTGATAAACTGGTGGCAAATATCAACAACAAAAACAGATTTTGCTTCATTGGGAGAAGCCACCGTGGTGTTTTTTCTTCTCTAATAACTGAGTTGCACCTCAGAAGACGAAAGGTAATGAACGCAGTGAATGCGGTGGCTTTTGGAGGTGTGAAACGCTCTTTTGGAGACAGATGCTCTTTTTTGCAGACAGATGCTCAAGACAGTTCTGGAGGGAATAATACACTACTTCACAAAAGTCTTGCCACTTATCCAAGTTTTAGGAACACAAGTAATATCTTGACTTCTAGTTGATCATTTGACTCTAAATAAAAGAAAATGAGAAACAATCCCTTGGCATTTTTAGACAGCTGGTAATGATAGGCCGTCTCTGCTTTATTATACAGGCACAACCAAATATAATGTCAGATGGCTCAGGCTGTCCTGTTCGGTGTGTGGCGTTTGTCAAGCCTCTGCGTGTGCTGGAGGGACTCTTTTAAAGAAACGTCCATCATCTGCCGAGCGTGTGTTCAGTCTTCAATCTGCGCTCAGCCCACTGTCAGAAGCACAAACTACTGCGTACAGAAACACAAAGCTTGTACAAAACCACATGCAAATGAGTTCCCCAGACCTCCCGCTCTCTGGATTGCAGTCTGAAAGGCACTATTAACTATGACTAAAAGCTGTTGCAGGAACAGGCTGATGAACTTTCTGGATTTGCCTTGATTTTGGCATGTACTGGATTGTAAACTATGACTTTACATCTGTATTGGTGGCACTATGAAATGGAAAAGAGTGTTTCCCTCACCACAGTATTAGGTGGGCACCCCGCTCCCCTTAAAAGTCAAGTGATTTAATTTGATTTCCTCTATATAGCGCCAGAAATCATTTAAGGTTGCTTTTATAACTTTGGTCTTTTATTAGACAAGCAGAAGACCCTAAAGGTATCTTATTTACAGGACATATTTATTAGCTTATTTGCATGTCATTTATGTCTGCTCTTTGAATATCACACGCATAAAATTCTCCAAAATCCCACTTCCACCAGCCGAGAGAGAGCGCAGGTCATAAAATATGTTGGTTCCAATCAGAAAAAAATACAGCTGAGGCAGGATAAAGTAAATAAATCAATAAATCCTGTTTTTATGCTAAGTTTAACAGAGGTGGTCTCCTGCTGCTCCTGCTTCTGTCTATAAGCTTTAGTCTATTTAACAGACTATATTTGAGTTATCAAATACATTATCAATGCTGTTGGAACCAACTTAAGAAAACACATGCAAATCACATCAAAAAAGCCATCAAAACCACTTTAAATCCTGGCTTTTAGAATTCTCTACCGCTTTACATTTAGAGAGACTAAGACACAATCTTTCTGATAACATTGCCGGCTTTAAAGCCACCTGGAAACCCTTTTTTAATTATTTATCAAATGCCCAGGATAACAGTTTAAAGGTATAACCCTGTTATCATCTACAAGATCACCATATTGCCTAGATCACCATATACTGGCCTAGATATAAATGTGCATCATTGTTGACCCATGTATAATATTGGAGGAACTGGTGTAATAATGATTCAAAATCTTTTTTTTTCTGTCTTATTTTTTTTATTATTTTTTTTTTTCCGTTGCTTCTGTTTTGTCTTTATAATCGGTGTTGCTTTCTGTATCGCTCTGTGTTGTTATAAGAAAAGAAAATATAATATTCAAAAAATAAATAAAAAATGCTTTTATTCTAGCCAAAATAAAACAAATAAGACTTTCTCCAGAAGAAATATTATGTATAAATAATATTATATAATATATGTCTATATTATTAGACATACTGTGAAAATCCTGAATCTGTTAAACATCTCATCTCGTCTTAAAAAAGAAAAGAAAATTCAAAAGGGGGCTAATAATTCTGACTTCAACTGTATATTGTAATCAGGATATGAGATTTCTGCCTTATCACCCAGTCCTACCAGTACCACAGTTGAGTATATATATATATATTTAATCTTACCAGCATCAAACATTTAAACAGTGGCACACATATGTGCTATTTGAGCGTAACACTGTCTTTTTCTAAGGTCACCAATTTATGCATAAATCATAAAGGTCTGACATACTTTTCCTCTGAAACTGTATTTGACAGCTGCTTGACATTAACCGACAGACTCAACAGTCCAGGAAAGGTTAAATGAAAAGAAAAGTCACTTCAGAGGTGGAGCAAAGGCATTACATTTAGGTGAGGAATTACCAACACAAACATTTCTCTGTCTGTAATAACGTGAGATGTTTCTAATAAGAGCAGAAAGATAAATCAGATGTGCACTCCCTCAGGAGTGAAAAAGGCACTTTCATCCAGCTCGTGTAAATGAATCTCACATGTTTTCTACAGCGCCCGGTAAACTGTCTTTATATTAGCAAAGCATGGTCTCCGCTACATTCATTCTTCCATGGCAGGGCGCCACGCCAAAATTCTTCCCGCCATAGCTACATTACAGCATCTCATTCAAAATATTTTATTTTTTTAATAGCAGGAGATAATCACACCAAAATGTATTAAAGGGTAAGTAAATTATAACCACGTGAACTTTTCTGTAACCGACCGTAGTAGTGCTGTGCATCATTTGTTTAACCCTTTAAGGTTATGTGCTGACTGACTGACTGGCAGGTGTGTGATGCGTGAGGCCAGCAAACACGACGTATAGCTGTTTCACTTTACTTCAGGAGGCATTATTACTGCTCTGTAGGTCTATTGGAGACATTCATAAATATTCCTAGCAAATCTAATAAATGCTGGAGACATACTCGTTACATAAACGCACTAAATCGCACCTCAGCAGCGTTTATTTGAGAGCACATGAGAAGATCTGCACTCAGTGTTGCCAGATGACGCTGACTGTTTCCAGCCCAAAAGCTGTCGAGATCACAAGCGTTTCTACACTGTTCTAAGCATATGTATGCGAAGAACGGGGGCTATGGTATCTCTTTGGGAGATCAAAACAGGTTTATGATGGCAGACCAAATTTTCACTACCCGTCTATGTCACTTTTTACCCGCAAAAATAAATTCAAAGCCGAAACCGCCCAATCTGGCAACACTGTGCTCTTGAGCAGCGCGTATTTGAGGGCATGCAAGAAGCTTTGTGCACGAGCAGAGGAAATCGGCTCGCAAGCAACGAGATTCGCATGCTGTAGGCTATTACATAAATGCAATCTCGACTCGTAATACTGCGCTCACTAACGCCACAGGTAGTTGGTAGATCTGTGTAAAAAAAGGCCTGCCGCCACAGCTGGAAAAAACCCTAGAGGAAACACTGCAAAGCATGGGTAATGTTTTTCTGTGGACGACGCCAAGCCAAATGTCAAAATAAACAAACTCAACCAAGTATTAAAGGCTTCCTTTTATGCAAAAATCACTATATAACCAGTCTCTAATGGTCAAAATCAATTAAAAAAAATGTTTAATCCCACTTGATAGGAACAGTTTGCACAAACACTTTGATTGACATTCTTCCTTTGTACGTGTCAGAGGGGGAAAGCCCCGCCCACTAGTGACCATCACTCCCTCATTAGCATAAACATCCCCAAATGAGAAGCAGTCGTCCACCATTAGTGTTTGTTTTGAATTTCCCACTATGCTGAGTCACAGGCATCTGTAGCTCCGCCCTGTTTTGAAAAGAGCTGAATCTCATTTGAATTTAAAGCGACAGTCACCAAAATGCCACAATTAGGATCAAAGTCCAAAAGGGTCAGTTTCAGAGAGTATGTTGAGCTGAAACTTCACAGACTCTAGGGACATCAGAGACTTATTTTAGATCTTGTATAAAGGGGCATAATAGGAGAAAGGCTAGTTCACCCAAAAATGGTTCTCCCTCAAACCTTTAGAAGCTTCTTAAGCTGAGCGATGATGCTGACTGCCTCTGTCCTTGATCTACGTTATAGACTCCTCCGTTTATTTGCACATTTGTAAAAAGAATCGTGAAGCAAAACTTTCTGAAAGGTGCTCTGCTTTGGAAACAAGCCAACCGCAAGTCAGAGTGTCTGGATTTCTCTTTATCAGAGCGCACTCCGGCACTGCTCATAAACACAACAAACAGGCAATAGTTGTGATGATTTAGTGTACAACCAACAAACCAACCTCTTCTCCATTAGTAAAATTAGTTATTAATAGTTCTTATAAAATAATCATTTACATAATCTACCAATCAAACAAATCCAAAGATGTTTGCCTAGTGATAACTCCGCACCAAACTGAAGCTTTCATTTCATAGCTTACAAAACATGTATGCAAATTAATGAAATATCATAAGTAAACAACTAAATTCTTACATGCTACAGTAGCCTATACAAAACGTCAACATATGAGCTGTTAACGTCTTTCATCACACGCATGATCCGCGAGTGAGACGGAGAAAATAAAAGCCCACAAGCTCTAATGTAAAACTAGAGGCTCAAGACATAATCTTTAAACTAACGACTTCTATTAAACATGTTGACAGAGGTTTATGATATAAGAATAACAGTGGAGCATTAATTAAATGCATATTTTCTGTAGAGCGATCGATTTGAAGTAGCTCGATATTTTTTATCTGACAGAAGAAGAAAAAAAAAACATGATTGGACAAACAGCCTATGTCAGATCTTAAAAGGATCGACTCTGTGTTTTCGTTCTGTAATCTACATTTGTCATTTCAGTGAACGAGCTCTTTGGCAGGACTATTTATTAGACTCATTTTATTTAGTTTATTCTGTTTTCCTATGCTGTTGGAAACACGTGAAGATGCTCTGTTATGTTCTGTAGTTAATATGTCCTGTATGCTGCTGTTCACAGGGTAAAATAAATCAGTATTTTAAAATGCAAGCAATATTTAACCTGTCAGACACAAAATAGACACGTCCATACATGTTTTTAATTAAATAATAATTTATATTAATCTGACCAGTTAATATTCGGGTAATGTCGGTTGGCAAAATTAACCGAAATGACCATCCCTAGTTCCATGTTTCCAGCATTCTTCAAAATATCTTCTTCCTTTGTGTTTAACAGTAAAATGAGAGTAAATGATGACAGAATTGTGTTTTTTGATTCATAAACTATCTCTTTAAGTGAGTCTGTTAGATCTTGATCAGCCGGGGCTTGGAAAAGATCACATGTATACTTACATCGACACGACAAAACTATCACCAAATGAGATTTTCTTATCACAGCGCTGTAACACACGAGTGCAGCCGTATTGGCTATTTCTGGGATTATGTCCTCTGGCGATAAAAAAAAAAATCAAGATTTCATCAAAGGCAAACATGGCAAATGCCACACACTGATCAGTGATTTGATATCACAGCCTGCAGCCGTCCCAGTCGCTAGATCCAGATTTGACAAAACTTTTAGTGATGCAAACAGAGATTTCTGAGCCACTCCACAGATGCTGAGCTTTACAGACGTCTGGGCTTTGATGCCGACTGCAGGCCTTTACACAGATTTGAGGAGTTATTTATATATTGGAAATGCGTCTCCTTCAGGGTTTCGCTTGCAGCGCTTTGGTGTGAAACTAGCAAACACACTCAAACAGCACTGGGATTATGGGTTGTGATCCACCATTAGCTGGATGAAAGCAAACCAGCCGTCGCTATGTTGAGGTCAGATTCATCACACCCAGACCCACAGCGTAAAGAGACAACATTTTAAGAGAGATAGGCAGGGGAAATGCTGTTTTTGGTTTTACGAGACTGCTTATTTAATGGCGTCTGTAACATAACTGCTATTTAACCGTCAAATTCTGCTTTGTACACTTTTAACTATGATGCCGTCTTAGTGCCACATTAAAAATAAACAATATATGAAATTATACGATTAAAGTTGTAATATTTTGAGGTTAAAGTTAAAATATGATGAAAATAAAGTCGAAATATGACGAGTATTAATTCAAAATATTACAAGAATAAAGTCAAATTATTACGAGCTTAAAGTCTAAATGTTACGAGAACAAAGTCAATATATTAATAGAACAAAGTCAATATATTAATAGAACAAAGTCAATATATTAGTAGAACAAAGTCAATATATTAGTAGAACAAAGTCAAAATAATTGGAGGATAAAGTCAAGATATTATGAGAATAAGACAAGATTTTACGAGAAAAGACAAAATCAAAAAACAACAAATTCCATTATTGCTAATGCTAACCTAAAGTAGGATTTAACCAATTTGTAAATCGTTAACCACATCCATTTTGTTCTTTTGATTCCTCAAAATAATGCACAATCGATCTTGCATTACTACAAAATATATTTATAAAACTTATTCTCGTAATATTTCAACTTTATTCATGTAATATTTTGACTTTTTTCTCATAATATTTCAACTTTAGTCACATAATATTTCGACTTTATTCAAGTAATACTTAGACTTTATTCAATTAATATTTAGACTTTTTTGGCATAATATTTCATTTTTAATCTTATATTTCAACTTTATTGGCATAATATTTCGACTTTATTCACATAATATTTAAACTTTATTCACATAATATTTCCACTTTATTCACGTATAATTTCAACTTTATTCTCCTAATATTTCGACTTGATTTTCGTAATATTTCCACTTTATTCATTCAATTATGTTCTTTTCGGATGAATCCCTTTATTAATCTGGGGTCGCCACAGCGGAATGAACCGCCAACTTATCCAGCATATGTTTTACGCAGCGGATGCCCTTCGAACCGACAGCACTACCTACTGCGCCACTGTGTCGCCCTTATTTCCACTTTTTTAGCGTAATATTTAGACTATTCCCCAAAGATTTAGACTCTATTCGCTTAATATTTAAATTTAATAAAGTTAAAATATAACAAAAATTAAGTCAAAATATTACAATAATAAAGTGGAAATATTACCAGAATAAAGTGGAAATATTACAAGAATATTACAAAAATATTATTGTAATATTTCGACCTTATTAGCGTAATATTTTGACTTTATTTGCTGAATATTCTGACAATATTCTCGTAATATTCCAACTTTATTCCCGTAATATTTCGACCTTAATCGCGTAATATTCCAACATCATTCGCATAATATTTTGACATTATTCTCATATTTCAACTTACTTTTTCGTAATATTTCCACTTTATTGGCATAATATTTAGACTATTCCTATAATATTTTGACTTTATTCGCTTAATATTTTGAGTTTAATAAAGTTAAAATATTACAATAATAAAGTAAACATATTACAAGAATATTGTAATATTTTGACATTATTGGTGTAATATTCCGACTTTATTCATGTAGTATTTCAACTTTATTCATGTAATATTTCGCTTTTATTCGTGTAATATTCCAACTTTATTCACGTAGTATTTCAACTTTTTTGTTCATGTTATATTTTGATTTTTCATGTAATATTTCGCTTTTATTCGCGTAATATTCCGACTGGTATTTCAACTTCGTTCATGTTATATTTCGATTTTATTCGCGTAACATTCCGACTTTATTCATGTACTCTTTCGACTTTATTTAGTAATATTTAGATTTTATTCTCGTAATATTCCGACTTTATTCATGTAGTATTTAGACTTTTCATGTAATATTTCGATTTTATTCACGTAATATTCCGACTTTATTCATGTCATATTTAGATTTTATTCGTGTAATATTCCAACTTTATTCATGTAGTATTTCGACTTTATTCATGTAGTATTTCAACTTTACTCTCATAATATTCCGACATTATCCTCATAATATTTCATAATATTTTTATTCATGTAATACTTCGCCTTTATTCCGGTAATACTTTGACTTTATTCTCATAATATTTTGACTTTAAATGCGAAATATTCCGCCATTATTCTTATAATATTCCATTTACATTTAGTCATTTAGCAGACACTTTTATCCAAAGCGACTTACAAATGAGGACAAGGAAGCAATTTACACAACTATAAGAGCAGCAGTGAACAAGTGCTATAGACAAGTTTCAGGCGTGTCCAACTTTTTTATGTAGTTTTCAATTCAATTCAATTCAATTCAATTCAATTAAATTCAATTCAATTCACCTTTATTTGTATAGCGCTTATACAATGTAGATTGTGTCAAAGCAGCTTCACATAAAAGGTCACAGTAAATAGGAACAGTGTAGTTTTCGACTTTATTCATGTAATACTTCGACTTTATTATTGTAATATTTTGACTATAGTCTTGTAATTTTGAAATCATTCTTGTAGTAAAGAAAAAGAACAAAAAAGGGAACAAAAAAGAGAAAAACTAGAAGAAAAGGTAGAAGAAAAAGAAGAAAAATAGAAGAAAAAGGAAAAAAGAAGAAGAAGAAGAAAAAGAAGAAGACAATGACGACTAACTGATAAAGCCGGTGTCTATGAACATTTGCTTCTTGGCCTCTAAATATAGCCGTTCAAACACTTTAAGCTCTTCAAGGAAATGCATAAAAATAACCATTTATACTAATTTAAAAAATGATAGCCATTTCTTCAGTAATTATATGTAACCTACCAGAGAATATCACCTTTTTACCGCTGAAGGAAACCATTTTATACTGAGTTAATAAAACTATTATGTGCAGAAATATGTTGAAGAAAAATTTCCGTTAAAAAAATGTATATATATATATTTATATAATAATAATTCTAATAATTCTGACTTCTGCACATATTATACAGCACTTCTCCAGGATGAAATCCATATTTTTCTTTTCATTTGTAGTTATTTATTTTTTTGGCTAATTCGAGCTCTCGCTACTCTTCTCCAGCGTTACGCTTCGTTTCACACTCCCACAGCGCTTCACAAGTCATGTGACGATTTTAAATACCTACACCATCCTACAACTCATTAAACCATGCCAAAGATTAAAAACATCACACTGTTTCCTGGGAATAAACCTGGAATTACTGACGTCGTTTACAATGACAGTGGAATGAGCTATAAAATCCTATAAGCACAGATTCACACTCGAAACAGGAATAAAAAAACAATTAAAGCTTGTGTTGATGCCAAATGAGTTTTGCAGAAATCATTTGTTGATTTCATTCCTTCAAAGTCAACACTAAGGGCTCTATCATACACTTCAACCATTTACTAACTCATTCTGAATGATCTTAAAAAGAAAACAATAACTACTCCTAAATAAATGGTTTATAAATAATGCAATACTTAAAATAATAATGAAAAATAAATCATTAACTAAGTATGAAAGTACAATTAATAAGCACATTATAGATGTGTTTATAAGAATAGAGCATTTGTAGCTGCAGTTATAAACTGCTTACTAACGTTTATTAATGTAAAGTTAATGCTTAACAGATAATGAATTCACTATTTGCTAATACTTATAAAGTGTTACCGAAATCAGTTATTAGAAATGAGTTATTAAAACTATTATGATTAGAAATGTGTTGAAGAAAATAATTAAATATACAGGGGGGCTAATAATTCTGACTTATCTGACCTGGCTTATGCTGAAAATGCGATTTGATGTCGATTTATCGCTCAGCCCAATCCAGCGCTGCCCTGAAAAAAATGTCTACAGAGAAGAGCGACTGGTCACAACATTTTGACATAAAATCCATCCCAGGATGCACCTGATGAAGCTGGTTATGAGAGCGTTTCAGTGAGCAGGTGTGGAAGAATTATTTTAGGCCGCCGCATAAATCACACACCTCCATTTGTGTCATTTCATCATGATAATACATCATCCTCTAGTGGAAAAACAGCATGCAGATTAAACATTTGCTTTAGGTCAGCACGCAATCCGAGTAAAAATTGGGCTAGCAGACATCTGTGTGCTAATGAAAACATCTGCTGGGACTCCAGACTTTACCTCAGAGGAACATTTACAATCTACAGACTCTAAAGTCTACTTTCTCTGTATGTGAATCACTATTTTTTTTATTTCCTCATTGTTTACTCTCACTTGAGCAGCTCTAAACTATAGTTTCTTTCCTCTGTTAAACACAAAACTTTACTATAATCTATGTGAAGCTGCTTCGACACAATCTACATTGTAAAAGCACTATAGAAATAAGCATGAATTAAATTAAATTGAACAAAAGAAGAAGATATTTTGAAGAATGTTAGATGGGGGAAGCAGCCATTGATATATATGGTAGGCACAAACAATACTATGGAAGTCAATGGCTGTTTTTTCCAGCATACTTCAGTATATCATCACTTGTGATCAACAAAAGAAACTCAAACAGGTATAAAACTTAGTTAATGATGACCAAATGTTCATTTTTTGGGTGAACAGTCACTTTAACTTTGCAATTAACCAGCAGTACAAATAATAGGACACAATGTAGTTCTATTATACTAAAGGCTGTGTCGTAGCTCCGCCCCCTCTTGAAAAGACCACAGTCTCATTTGAATTTAAAGCGACAGTCACCAATAGGCCACAATTAAGGAGCAAAGCCCAAAAGGGTCAGTTTCAGAGAGTTAGAGAACATTATCTGTGTGGTGTTTTGAGCTGAAACTTTACACACACACACACTGTAGAGGCACGAGAGACTTATTTTACATCCTGTATAACGCGGCATAATTGGACCCCTTTAAATAATGGTGAAAAAATGTACATTTTTAACTGAGCAATCCTTTAAAGAGAGAAAAATCCTGGTCACCAAACAGCCAATGGCAACCATTCATTAATTTTCCTTCATCTAAGTCCCTTATTTATCAGCAGTTTCCACAGCGGAATGAACCACCAACTATTCCAGCATATGTTTACACAGCGGAAGCCGTTTCAACCGCAACCCAGTACCTGGAAACATACACACTCATTCACACACACACACACACACACTCATACACTACAGCTAATTTAGTTAATCAATGGAAGCAAACCCACGCCAACACATGGAGAACATGCAAACTCCACACAGAAATGCCAACTGACCCAGCTGGGACTTCTTGCCACAGTGCTAACCAATGAGCCACCGTGCTGCCTGCAAACCAATGATTTCAATAGTATTTGTCTGTTTGTTTTATCCTCGTGTGTTGTGCGCAGTATTTCTGGATGAGAGTGGGTGAGTACATGCTGACAGAATGTTCAGTTTTGGGTGAAGTCATCAAAACAAAACTAAGATGATGAAGAAATCATCATGTGTTGCAGGTTTTATGACAGATGCAGGAACAGAGACTATCAGATTTTGTACAGCAACATGTTTGTCATGAATACACACACACACACACACACACACACACACACACACACACACACACACAGTAAACAGTAGTGAAGTGCGGTGAACTGATAACCTTCACAGCCAATCACAGTCATTATTGTTGAGCACATGTACACAATGGCAAATCAGCGCTGTTTAAGAATGCGCTTAAATGTTAGCGGGAAATGGACGTTTTTAAAATTCCAGTATTGATTAGTTCCGAATTCCAGTATCGTGACAACACAGTCCCTTTATTAATCAGGGGTAATCACAGTGGAATGAACCGCCAACTATTCCAGCATATGTTTTACACAGAAGATGTCTTTCCAGCTGCAACCCAGCACTGGGAAATGTGTAAGTGAATTGGGAAGGCTGTATGATTGTGAATGAGTGTGTGTGAAGGTTTACCAGTGATGGGTTGTAGCTAGAAGGGCATCCGCTGCATATAACATATGCTGGATAAGTTGGCGGTTCATTCCGCTGTGGCGACCCCTGATTAATAAAGGGACTAAGCCAAAAAGAAAATGAATGAATGAAAATAAAGTGAGTTTTTCCTTAAAATGAGCAAAACAATCTAGTTTTCAATTAGAAATAACATTTTCCTTACACCATGGCAGATTATTTTGCTTGTTTTAAGGCAAAAACACATTAAATTTGTTGCATTTATTTTGAAAACACTTTGCATGTCTAAAATGCTTTTTAATTTAAGAATTGGTAGATATCTGTACTAGAATCAATAAGAAAGACGAGCATTTTTTCAGTGTGTATTTCTCTTTTGTGCCATAAATCATTAGAATATTAGGTGAAGATCATGATCGGTGAATATATTTAGTATTTTTCTACTGTAAATAGATCAAAACTATTAATTATTATTAAACTATTAATCAAAACTATTAATTTGTCCAATCTTCCAGGTGATTTTCTCCATATTTAGCTTTTTTAACACTCAAATTTGGACTAGAAACAAGTCAAAGCCTCTCACAACTGCATGCCCATGCAGCATAACTGGTTTTGCTGGTCTAGGGTCACGCGTATAAATAATGGAGAGATACAGAGATCAGCATGAATGTAGTTCTTGCAGAGCGCCGTGCAGCTAATTTGCCTGATTAATAATCATAGAGGACCAATAACAGTAATCTAGTCTCTGCGTGTGTCCCTCTCTCTCTCTCTCTCCTCCTGGTGCTCATCATCCCTGCAGTGTCAATCACACTGTTGCCGTGGCGATAACAGTGACATCCTCACATCCTCCGTCCTCAGCCTTCATGTCATTCGGCAGATCTGTTAGTGACTCAAGAGCGCCTCCAGCAGGATGATCGCACTACTGACAGGCTAAACCATCAATGTACCAAACTAATATATTACAGAGTAGGGCTGCACAATATTTCATTTCAGCATTCATATCGCAATGTATGCATTCGTAATAGTCACATCACATAGATATGACTAATATGATTATAACTGGGCATAAATCAGAGTTCAGAAGACGAGATTTGTGGAGTTATTGAAGAGTTTAACCTTAATGAATTGAAATTTGCCTAATTTGCCTCTTTTGAAGGCCTGAGAGAGAATAAAGTATTCAGGCACAAGACATTTCACCAATTGGAAGTTTAATAAAGAATAATCACAAAGCATGCACTGCTTATTTCAGTTTTATCTTTGCTTTGTATTTATCTATGCTTGTAATTTATCACATTTTATTCACTCCCCAACAGAAACATCCTAATCAATCAAAATGAATGCATCTGCTAACACTTTAGGGCCCATTTCTCACTATTAACTAGCTTGATAGCATGCATGTTATTGAGTATTACACTGAAAAAAATTATTCAAAGGTGATTCCTTGGATTTACTCAATTTTTTTAAATTAAGTGGTTGTAAGCAATTTATTTGGGCTGAATTTAAACAAACAAATTAAGTTGAACATTAATAAATTTAATTTGTTTTTTTAAATTCAACACAAATAAATTGCTTGCAACAGTTTTGCATGCAACACTTTTTGTAGTGTACTTCTATTAGTAATTACAAACTACAAATTCTGCATGATCCATTTCTCCATCACTAGGCTAATACCTAAACTACCTTAATATCTATTAATAAGGGTTAATAATATCTATTAATAATAATGGGTTTATTAAAGCAAAAGTAGATAGCAAAGATAAAATAAATAGCAAAAATTGAACCTTAAAATAATGTGTGGCCAAATTATTTCCAAATAGTGCTATTCAGTCATTTGGTGAAATTGTACAGATACAGTATATCGCAATGTATATCACAGAAAAATAAGTGAAGTTTGTTTATAAACTAACTTCGAGAGGATCACCTGCTTATGATTGACATGGCTGGCCCTGAGTCAAGCTAATGTACAAACTACCAATCAGACGATTCCTAACTCAGTATAAATAACCAAGCATCTGACCTTTAGTCATCTTCATCTTGAAGAATCCCCCCTTCCACCCTCTCTCCTCCTCTTTTTCCTCAATAGGGCAGCACCGTGGCCCAGTGGCTAGCACTGTGTCCTCACAGCAAGAATGCCTCTGGTTCGGGTCTCCACCTGGCCAGTCGGCATTCTGTGTGGAGTTCATGTTCTCCACGAGCTCGCGTGGGTTTTCCCCGGGTCTTCCGGTTTCCTCCCACAGTCCAAAGACATGAGACATACGTAAATTGACTAAACCAAATTAGCACCATTGTCAAATTCCACCAGCAGCACACCCTCATAGCAATCTTTAAGCAGCAGGAGGAGGGGGGGGGTTCTCTATATCTACCTAAGCTCAAACTCCCCTCTCGCCCTGCAAACAGGAGGGACCCCCGGGCTCGAGGATTTTATGAGCTCAGGGCTCTCTCCCAGGACAGCATGCCAAACTAGCTTATTACCAATCATTAGCTAAGTGTGAACTCTTGAAAATATCGCAATGTCAGATTTTTCCGTTATCGTGCAGCCCTATTACAAAGTGACCAGGAGCTTAATTAAAGGTAATGTTGACATGGCAAAGTGAAATGGAGTACAACATTTTAATTGCTCGGCAAAATATGTAAAGGTGCAGTATGTAAGTTTGACACCCAGTGGTTGAACTTGGTATTGCACTCCTGTATCAAAACAAAAGCAAGCGGAGGTTGCCAGATTGAGGAAAGGAGCGAGTTTAAACCGTGTTGTAAATAAAGGCAACAGTACGCGATAGAGGGAATAATTTCCATATTAAAAGGAGTTTTTGTCCTAACCAACACCTCAAATAGATATATTAGAAACGGCCTCTACTTCATGCAGTTAAACAATATAAAACTGACCATGATCATCTCAGGTACACCTCATGTGCTTTATTCAGTGTTAAATGCTACTAATAATCGAGTTTGAATGCCATTTTACATGACATTTATTGCCATACTACTGAAAGCAGCAGCAGATAATTCACCTCAGATCTGGGAAATAAAATAAACCATTTGAGATTGAACTTCAGAACTGAGACTGAACACATATCAGTGATTCAGCATCTACATTTAATCATGTTAAAGAGGTTTAATATGTATTCATTAGATTATAAACCTGACCATTGTGCTGGAGTGCAGTGAGTGCACTATTCTGTGCTTCTGAATGGCGGTATTTACATTTCTGTTGTGTTTCGTCTGCTGCAAACAGCTGGTGCAAACAGTAAACAATCAAATTGCTCATCACTGCGTATCTTGTCAACAAGCGTGTTTTTAGGACTCGGGGTTACAGTGTAACCTGCTCATCTAATGTTTACGATCACAATATTTATATTATTTCCTAATTAATAACCACCTCATGTGGAACTCTGAATCTGCGTCACATTTCGGACTCTGCTACTGTCCACCAGAGGTCGCATTTCGGTCAGGACAAATGCTTTCCTGACTGAATGAACAGTACTCCTGTCCTCAATCTGGCAACCTCCACTTGCTTTCGTTTTGATACAGGAGTGCAATAGGAATGCCTTCCTGACTGAATGAATGAAATATGCTGTTTTCCACCAAGGCAGCCCGGGTGCTGGAATATAATTGGCTAAACTGGCAGTGGGCTGGTTAAAATTACCAAAACAAAGACAGCCGGTCCGGTACGTAACACACACGTTCAAAGCAGAATATCTGACTTCAGCATTGTTTTTCAGATAAACAAGAATGTTCATTGAGCATGTTTCTGAATATCTGCACACATATGATGGGGTTTATATGCTTTAGAAGAGTCAGAAGCTTACATCCAGCACCTTTAAAAGGATAGTTCACACAATAATATAAATTACCTCATCATATACTCGATCTCATGTGGTTTTAAACCTTTATTAATTTCTTTCTTCTGTTGAACACAAAAGAAGATATTTTAAAGAATGCTGGTTTCTGGAGCCCATTGACTTTCATAGTAGGACAAAAAAAATGACTATGGAAGTCAATGGATGCATTTTTTAAAGTATCTTCTTTTGTGATCGACAGATGAAACACTCAAACAGGTTTGGCACAAGTACAGGGAGAGTAAATGATCAGTTTTGGGTGAAATATCTCTTTAAAGGGGTCCTATTATGCCCCTTTTAACAAGACGCAAAATAAATCTCTGATGAGTGTGTGAAGTTTCAGCTTAAAACGTCACACAGATAATGTTTTCTAACTCTCCGAAACTGACCTTTTTAGGCTTTGATCCTAATTGTGCTGCTTTGGTGACTGTCGCTTTAAATTCAAATGAGATTGTGCTCTTTTTAAGAAGAGGGCGGAGCTACAAATGCCTGTGTGTCAGCATAGCGGCTGATTCAAAACAGGATTAGTAGGACTAATGTATGGTGTGAAAACTAATGGCTGCTTCTCACTCAGGGCTGTTTATGCTAATGAGGGAGAGATGGTCACTAGTGGGCGGGGCTTTCCCCCTCTGATGACATGTACAAACGTAGCATGTCAATCAAAGTGTTTCTGCAGATTGTTTTCATCAAGTTTGATTATAACACATTAAATTAATGTATGTTTACTGTTATGGGCTGGTTATATTCACAGACTGTTACCAGACATAGTGGTTTCAGCATTATAGCTCCCTGTTAAATCATCAGACTCTCACTTTTCTCTAATGAATCATTTTCATAAAGTTTCACTGACAAAGTTTGTGATTGGCAGAGTGGGTGTGATTTGAGTCAGAAATGAACACCTGCAGAGGTCAAACTCTGACTTTCACATATAAACGTCACATCGCGGCCCTTTGCTGCAAATAAAACAGTGCTAAGAATTATTCAGAGGTCACTGCTGTGTGCCAATGACTCAAAGTCTGCATCTGTCACTGAGATCCTCGTTTATCTGCTTATTATGACTGATTATTACCACTCGGGACGCTTATATTACTCAAACATTTAAAGGGTCGTTGTTGCTGGATGTGTAGAAATATTCTAAAGTTCTGGGTTATGGTTGAATGAGAAATGAATGGGGTTTTAAGTGTTAATATTGGCTGTGATAAAAATAATACAAGCTGATTGGGATATATGATGGTATTAATGCAAGAAAACATTACAAAATAAAACACTGCAGCGTCAAGACGCCTCTCATATGGAGAATGAAGTCTCATGCATTGCTCAGGTGTGAGTTTCTCACAGATTTCAACAGAATGTCAAAATCTTGATGGTATTGTGGGTCTCGTCTATCAAATCTGAGCTTTATTCTGTATTCTCTATTGGATTCGGATCAGGTGTTTGGCTGGGCCATTCTACAGCTTGATTTTCTTTCTCTGAAAGCATCTGAGAGTCTCCTCGGCTGTGTTTTGGATCATTGTCTTGCTGAAATGTCCACCCTGGTTTCATCTTCATCCTCCTGCTAATGTAGATGTTGGACTGAAGCAGCTGATATTCATTTACACTGATAAAAGGGCAGAGGGTTGCTGAAGAACTACTGAGAGATTTCAGCTGCTGTCTGGGCTTTCACTGCTGAACTACACCTTAGGAAAGCTTATAGGAAGCTACTACCTTAGGAAACCCCTAAAGCGCAGCTGCCTGCCACCTTGTGGATAAACTCATCACTGCAAAAAATGGTGCAGCTGTTCAGACTGACACAGACACAAGGAGTCATGGTGTTCATTTCTTTCTTTTAATGACAGCAGTAAATGTCTGAACAATGATTTGAACTGTACAAGCTAAAAATTTACATTTCTATATCTTTTTTTTATCTACAAAGTGTGCAGCTTTTGTCACTGCAGTGTATCTTAATGGGCTTATTTACTAACTAAATAAAGTACACTTTTATACTTGACCTTTACTTAAGTATACTTCTTTTTCCTAAGGGTGTATTAACTGACTTACCAAGATCAGTCTTGTACAGCCAGGGGGAGTACTGCTGCTCTGAAAGCCAAGTTGGGTCAAAGCTAGGGATGCTCCGATCAGGATTTTTACAGCCGATACAGAGTACTGATTCCTTGTCATTGTGATCGGCTGATACTGAACACTGATTCTAATGCTTCAAGCTTTATAATGCACTAAGCACATTTTCCCTCCAAGTATGAAACTTAAGAGAAGATCTTGCCTTACCTAAGAGAATAAATCAAGGATGCTGCATATAATACCTTAAACACGACTCTTATAACCATTTAGGTGTAGAAAATAATTAGAAAATAATTCATCCATACATTTTACTCTGGTTTAGTCCCTTATTTATCAGGGGTTGCCACAGTGGAATGAACCGCCACAGAAAATATTATAACACACATATAAAAATTATAATGCAATTTGAAAACATTACAAATGATTAAAGAAGAATTCAACATGTCTCAATCAAGAACAAGTTAGGAGCTCACATTTGATGCGTAAGAAGGCAAAATGCACACCTATAAATCCAATACTTCTTTACTAAAAGGAAATAGCCCTATAATCTACTGTTTATAGCAATAAGTATATTACAAGAATTTATATTATTAAATATTCATGTTAAAAAAAAATCAATAAAGTTTTATTTATCTAATAATTCCAGCCAGCTTTTAGTGAATGTGCAATATTGTCAACACAGAAGTTTCAGTTTCTATGTCAAAAGGCCTAAATACATGCAGGACCATTCCAATATTTTGCTTGTCTCCAACTAATGACAGCAGATCCCTCAATGAGAGAGAGGGGGGATTTGCACTCATAATAAATTTCCTCCAAGTTTGGTGACCCCTGGCTTAGACCATCATTGTGCCTCTCATCTGTTCTCTTGCTTATTCACTCTCGTCACCATGATTTCAGAGTATTTAACTCACTTTTGGGGATCACGGGCCCGGTATAAATTTGTAGAGACTCGGGGAGATAGCGACGATCGCTCTGCTCACATCACAGCAGCTCAAAACACTGGAAATACAATGACTGCACTTGCAACAAAGAGAGCAGCCAATAAACTAAACAGAGTTCTCATCACATCTGTATATATTTCAGCTGCTGTGACGCGAGCGCATTACGCTCCCCATACATCATTTACCTGTGTTAGGGGCTGCTGTAGGCTATGCATAATATACGGGAGCACACGAGCATCTTCGGTCCTATCAGTGAGGCGCACACTATCATTCCCATACAGCAGAGAGTGGCTGTGTGAAACTCCATGCGAGATTCAGAGAGCAGAAATTTGTAATCGTGCGACCATGCAGAGACAGAAATCACATGCCGTTGTGTAAATGAGATATTACATAAAGCTATTTAGCTTGTTTATTAAAAGAAGTTGTGATCTGGCGCTATATATAAAGTACAATTAACCTGAAAGCCGTTGGGAGGGCAGGGCACCCCCTAATGGAGGTAAGGGAAACACTGCAGCTTGTGTGAGGTGTGTGTAATGCAGTGTCTATAGGAGCAGCACAGTAAATCTGACATGATTCGCTCTTCTGGCTGCTGTTCTCAGTCTCACACTAGTGTTTTCCTCTTTCTGAAAGTCTTGATATCACCATCCTGGAGATTTTCTTTTATTATTTCCGCAAACAAAATTGTAATTAAATGATCTGTTGTACTCATATTCACTCTGAGTTTCCCAACTAAGACCACTTCTGCTACAGAGAAACCCGCAGATGTGAAAAGTCTCCATATGAGCCCTTTAAAAGCAACAGAAGCTCCAGCAGGAGCGTGAACACTTACCGATGAGCTCTGTGGGCGTCTTCTCTATGAAGTGCTCACACAGCCTGATGAACATCTCTGTGGTCTCTGCCGTCGGGCATTCGCCATGACTGTGGCAGAAACAAGCAAACATTTATGAGCACTGCAGACATATTCAATAACACAACAGGACGCAGCAGGGTGGCTCAGTGGTTAGCACTGTCGCCTCACAGCAAGAAGGTCGGTGGTTCGAGTCCCAGCTGGGTTAGTAGGCATTTCTTTGAAGAGTTTGCAACCCCTGATAAATAAAGGGACTAAGCCGAAGGAAAATAAATGAATTAATTATTATTTAAACTCTTAAGATTGTGTCTTTTTAAGAGCCCCTAGTATGGGTTATGAAAAATAACTACTTTGCAGTGTGCAGCGCAGCTCTAAGCGAATGAAAGAGCACCGGCTTTAAAAGTATTGAGTGTCAAAAATGTCAACTTTATATGAATCGTCTTGAATTGAAATGTTTAGCCATTTCACGTTGATGTCCTTATGAAACATTGCCCTATATGAGGCAATTTATTATTAAATATGAACATTTTATGTTAATCTGGCGTATGAAACCCATTTACAGGCTTTTTGTTCATTACCTCTGCCAAGCAAGTTAATATCAGTTCACTTCCTTTAAAACTCCTATTTTAATTCAATTTACGTCAACGTTATGAAAACTACAAAGGCATTTATTAATATTGGCTGATGTTACATTCTTAGTTAATGCCTAATAACTCATTAAAATGCAAAAGGTGCAATCGTTTTATTAAATGGATTTAATAACTAATACATTTGATGACAAAAAATATTACAACATTTAACATTTTTATTTAAAATTAGATTTTATAAACATTATCTAATGCGTACTAGTGAGACTTTATTGTGAAGAGCTCCCTATTGTACTTAACCATCCTTTTGCAACACAACCGGTTTAAACATTTCTTCACTCTGAAAATGTATATTTAAAAGCCTTTTTTTGTTTATTTTACCTGTATAAAGTAATTCTTTGCATCTTAGCTAGCTCAAAATTGTAGTAATATCATATATCATAATAAAATCTTCAGCAATTAACACTTTTCATAAGACAATATCTAGCAACAACTATTTGAAAATCTGCAACCTGAGGGTCCAAAATAATCAAAATACTGAGTGTGCATTGCTAGTTTCCATACATTTATGATATGACATTTGAAATGTCTACATTGAACATGAATCTTTGCTTAATATTGAATTTATATTTGGCATCAGTAATATTGTTGGCATTCCTACTAATATACCAGTGCAATATTATTCCACTTGGAAAAGCGTCTTTTGGTCAAGCTTGTTTTTCTTCTAAAGCAGGGGTGGGCAAACTCGGTCCTGGAGGGCCGGTGTCCTGCACAGTTTAGCTCCAACTCTAATCAAACACACCTGCTTATAGATTTCTAGTGATCTTGAAGACACTGATTAGCATGTTCAGGTGTGTTTGATTAGTGTTGGAGCTAAACTGTGCAGGACACCGGCCCTCCAGGACCGAGTTTGCCCACCCCTGTTCTAAAGCATCACATCAGGGGAATTTAATACCACAATTTGTTAGAGAATGTGTATCTTTTAAGTAACTTAAGTATAATTTTAAGAAATGGCTTCTTATTAATCAACATTGTGACTTACACTAGGCTTTTTGTCAAGCTTGTAGTGGTAGTTTTATGTTGTTTAATAGAGTTTTGTTTTTAGTTTTGAGTTTGTATTTTTATTGGTAAGCCTTTAACATCTGGCAAAGAAAATACCAATGAACACTAGTTTTCTAGCTAATTTAATGTGCACCGTCCCTTGTTGTGAAGTCCAGGGTCACATTTAACAGCAAAATCTCTGAGGAATATTTCCATTACCTTGTTGAATCTCTAGGATTAAGGCAGTTCTGAAGGCAACCCTGGTCCAACCTAGTACTAGTAAGGTGTACCTAATAAAGTGGCCGGTGAGTGTATATAGACAGTAAAAATCTTTTTGATTTGATTGAGGTTTTTAGACCCTGTGCAAACCCTGAAACAATGTACTTGGAAATTAAAAATTAAAGCGTCCATCATGTTTAAGCTATTACACAAGTGATAGCATGTTTTCACAATAAACATCATGCGAGTTGTGTTCTTCATCCACCTATAGAACTCCTGCATCATGTTGATGGATGAGCAAACTATTAACTAAATACTCAACACTTATTATCAAGGTAGTGTGAAGCAGAGTAACGGGTTTTACACACTGAAATTTGTCACGCGCACACAAACCTTGCACATGGAGTCTGATGCGTATTTATTAATCCATTGTGAAAATACATGACACTATTCTAGTGGTTTTGGACACTTGAATGAACAAATCTTACATGTGCTTTTTAATCCTTTTAGATTCTGAGAGTCACGTACCCTTTGCAGGAAAGTTTCACATATTTTATTCCTTCTTTTTCGATGTCTGCTCGATCATAGAAGCGGGTGGTGTTGGTCAGGTCCACCAGCAAACCCATCTTCACCTGAGGACAGATCAGCAGCACATAAGCCGTATTGCTACATAAGACATCACTCTAATGCCGGGTTCACACCACACGAGAAGAGAACATCAGCATTGCTTCATTCGCTCTAAATTAATCCAGACACGTTCTTCATTCATTCACGTAAATGTTTTTATCGGTGCAAGTGATGCATAGAACTAGGTCTGTCCCAATAATCAAATATATCAACTTATCGCACAACACATGGACATGAGTTCAATCATTTTAGGTGATGCAATATATGTATCACCCATACATAAACAGAGTATATGCAGGAATCCTAAAGGAAATTTCAATACCTTTTTAAGACTTTTTAAAGACCTTCTCGGAAGATTTTAAGACATCGCCACTTCAATTTCTAATCAAAATCAAACCTTTAACTTGATAAACAGTTGCTAATAAACAGTTGTAGTTAAATAAATCAATGGAGCACAATCATGCAACAGAACTCGGATAAGCTCAGAAGAAACAAAGCTTGAAAGAATAAATTACGCAGGAATCTTAAAGGTAGTTTCATTATCCTTTTAACCTTCTCAGAAGATTTTAAGACCTCATCGCCAGTTCTAATCAGTATCAAACCTTTAACTTAATATACAGTTGTAGTTAAATAAATCAATGGAGCACAACCATGCAACAGAACTCAGATAAGCTCGGAAGAAACAAAGCTTGAAAGAATAAATGACGTGGTTGTTTTCAGCGACAGGCTTCAGCCACTGTTTAAACTCGTCTTCCTCCAATCAGGAGTACGCTAACTTACATTTCCCATTTTGCCGTCTGCTTCGCTCTATGGTTTCTCTACATGTAGAGAGCGCCACATCACCTTCACCTTGTCGCAAATTACGTCACATCACCCAGACGGAGGAGCTTGGCCAGACGCACCCCAGCCGAAATGCTTTTTTTTTTGGGTGAAACACTTTGGACAACACTTGAACAATATTTAAAACCACGTAAAAATGTGATTACGACCTATTAATACCTTTTAAGGGCCTTAATTTTCTCATAATTGATTTATCAACTGCGGACATCCTGCAAAACTTTTTATGCACTCCATGATTTTTTCCCATATTATATATTGTCGTACTAGTTGGTCACACGCAAGTAAAACGGTTTTAAAATCAATTGAATCACTTTATAAACAGGCACTTAAAGTGTTTGATCAGAAGTCTATTAGGTCTCATCATTGTAATATAATGCAAAAACAATATGTATTGAGCTTTGATAATATGAAATATTTGGCTGATGCTTGTATGATTTGTAAGATTTTAAATGGATATGCTCCACCTCCATTATGTGAGTTTGTAACACACACTAACAATAATGGTCAAGCGACACGATCTGTTACCAGGAAAGATTGTGCTGTGCAGTTCAGACGTACAACTTTTGCACGATCAGTCTTCTCAGTTAGAGCCAGTCATTTCTGGAACACACTTCCCATTGAGTTAAGGGGTGTTACAAATGATTCAACTTTTAAATATAAGTTAAAGAAACGGCTAAAAGCAAATCAAGTTTGCTATCATGTGTAATTCTTCTGTCTAACATTTTAAGAAATTCTTATTACACGTTTTATCCTGTTGTCATCTGTAACTTTACTGTTTCTGTATGTGTGATGGTGTGTTTTTTGATGTTAGGTTGCCTTTTAAAATCCTGCAGGGGGCAACAGATGAAAATTAGCCCCCGTGGCTAACTCTGGCTTATTTACAGCCTCACTGTTTATTAATGAGCATTGTCCCTGTTAAATTAATAAATTACTAAAAACAAATTCTAAAAACACTTTAGCTGATTGTGCAACATCTCTATCTCTGTCAGTGTCAGTATAGTTAAAACACACAATAGTATTTACAACAAATGATTATAGTGTATTTTCATGTGGGTGTCTGACAGCTGAAAATAGAGATGGCTGCAGATATTTCAGCCTCTGTTACTCTTTACCTTGCACTGTTTTGTTAACATTTATTATTATTTATTTACTTATGATATGAGTGTTCACATTCTGACTCCAATGCCTCATTATTAAATTGTTAAAAAGACTGTAATTAAAAAAAACAATCTGAATAATAAAACATGACGTTTTCTTTGGAAGAGTGTACTTGTATTGTGATCATTTTGTCGTATAATGAGTGGCATAAAATGGTCTTAATATGACAATATTGTTTCATCGCAATATATTCTAATGTAATATATCCTACAACAAAACATAGATATGGTGACAGGCCTACATAGAGCAGCCTATGAGTCTAGACATGGACTTGAACTATTATAGTCCCCAAAAAATGACTGGACGCCACATGCTGACGTGTTTGGTTTCACTGCACCAGCCAGAGGCACGCAAGTTTTTTGCTGAAGTTGAATTTGTTTTGACTGAAACAATGTACTCGGAAATCAAAATGAAACTTTTTCGCTTTATAAGCAAGAATAAGGGCACAGTATGTAATTTGGGCCACTAGAGGGCGTGTATTCACAACAAACAAAAGCGCATTTAACACAGCTAAGAAGTTCCACAAAAAAGTCACCGACAACTTGGACGACCTGACGGTGAGTAAATGAAAAGCAAACTTTGGTTTTTGGGTGAACTGTTCTTTAACATGATATCTGCGGTGACGCAGTGGCGCAGTAGGTAGTGCTGTCACCTCACAGCAAGAAGGTCGCTGTTTCGAGCCTCGACTGGGTCAGTTGGCGTTTCTGTGTGGAGTTTGCATGTTCTCCCTACATTCAAGTGTGTTTCCTCCAGGTGTTCCAGTTTCCCTCACAGTCCAAAGACATGCGGTACAGGTGAATTGGGTAGGCTAAATTGTCTGTAGTGTATGAGTGTGTATGGATGTTTCCCAGAGATGGGTTGCGGCTGGAAGGACATCCACGGCGTAAAACATGTGCTGGATAAGTTGGCGGTTCATTCCGCTGTGGCGACCCCGGATTAATAAAGGGACTAAGCCGAAAAGAAAATGAATGAATGATATCTGCCGAACAGAAACATCCACTCACCTTTAAGCTCTTCAGATAGTTGGACAGCATGCTGGGATGAAACCGGTTCTCCTCAGGGACTTTATCATCATAGCGTGGCCCAAGCATGGTTTTCATGGGTAGAAATTTACCTGCGGAGAAAAAGCATCAGAGATGTTCATGTTAAAGACACACTGCAGGACTTTTTTTGAGATGTTAACAGATTTGTGTGTGTTGAGCATCAATGAGAGCAACGTTAGCACACATTAGCTTTAATTGTGGGGAAAACTTGATAGTTTTGAGCTTTTGTCAGCTAATTTCATCTTTCGAGTTTAAAATCATTATTGGGGTAGATCAAAATCGGTGACATAGCGCTCGTCTGCCTGTACACAGACGAATCTGCCACTATGCTGACACACAGGCATTTGTAGCTCCGCCCACTTCTGAAAAGAGCTCAATCTCATTTGAATTTAAAGTGACAGTCTCCAAAACGCCACAATTAGGATCAAAGCCTGAAAGGGTCAGTTTCAGAGAGTTAGAAAACATTAACAGTGTGGGATTTTGAGCTGAAACTTCACACACTCTAGAGACATCAGAGACTTATTTTACATCTTGTAAAAAGAGGCATATTAGGGAATTTTTAAATTTAACACTTAATTATGTTATGTTGCCATATGCGAAGAAGTCCTGTCAAAGTTAGATGCCAAAAGTTGCCAAAAAGATGCCAAAGCCGCCAAAAATGAGATGATGACATTGAGTGAATGCTTTAGGCACGTAGTACATGTTCAACACATAGATTTGCTTCTAATCTAATTCACCCGCCACTTACTTGACAGATAGATTTATATATTTTAAATTTCAGGTGGTGTGTGTAATGTGCTTTATGTTTGGTAAAATAATTTGTAATTGCATCTTTAGTGATTTTCAGCTAATTACACGGCCTTGTCCCAATAGGTGGATTTAGAGGTTTTTGCATAAAAAGCACAAGTGGATTTAGCTGGTTTTGACGCTGAAGAAAATTCCCCCTGTTAAAAAACAAAGAATTGTCTAAAGTGACATCGTTAAAAAAAAAAGGGATTTTATTTACTAGCTGATAACCTTATCAATACATTCATTAATTTTCTTTTCGGCTTAGTCCCTTTATTAATCCAGGGTCGCCACAGCGGAATGAACCAGCAACTTATCCAGTGCAACTTATCCAGCGGATGCCCTTCCAGCCGCAATCCATCTCTGGGAAACATCCACACACACTCATTCACACACACACACACTCATACACTACGGACAATTTAGCCTACCCAATTCACCTGTACCGCATGTCTTTGGACTGTGGAGGAAACCGGAGCACCTGGAGGAAACCCTGCTGAAAAATCCAGCTTAAACCAGCCTAGGCTGGTTGGCTGGTTTTAGCTGGTTGACCAGCCTGGTTTTAGAGGGGTTTTGGCCATTTCCAGGCTGGTTTCCAGCAATTTCCAGCCTGGTCTTAGCTGGTCAGGCTGGAAAATGACCAGCTAAATCCAGCTAAATCCAGCTTGATCACTCTGGTTTAAGCTGGACATAGCTGGTTTTGGCTGGGCTTCCAGCCTGGCAAGGTGGTCAAGCTGGTCATTTTCCAGCCTGACCAGCTAAGTCCAGGCTGGAAGTGGCTGGAAACCAGCCTGAAAGTGGCCAAAACCCCTCTAAAACCAGCCTGGTCAACCAGCTAAAACCAGCCTAGGCTGGTTTAAGCTGATTTTTTCAGTAGGGAACCCACGCGAACGCAGGGAGAACATGCAAACTCCACACAGAAACACCAACTGACCCAGCTGAGGCTCGAACCAGCGACCTTCTTGCTGTGAGGCCACAGCACTACATACTGCGCCACTGCGTCGCCCCTTATCATTACATATAAAATGAAACTACTGAGCCTAATCAGAGGAGCCTGATAGAAAATGCTCATTTACAAGATAAGAGGTCTGATGGATTTAGAGGGTTTTGCATCTGAACTCTTCATATTGTGTTTTTGAAGCGTTATGCTGGCGAAATCAAGTCTAATCTCATTAATATTGATTACGCCATCGCGTAAAAGGTCACGTCTTCTCATGAATATTCATAAGCTAGCTCTTCGCCATAGTACGATTCGTTAGATCGTCACGTCTCAGCGAATCAGGAGGCAGAACGCAAACTTAATATTCATGAGTAAAGCCCACGTCATAGTAGATTCCGCACACACCCTCCCCCCGCCCAGCTAGACAGTGACGTACTGCTGTTGACCTGCGTGAATCGAGCTAAACCGACTAGCCACACGATTCAAAACCAGACAAAACACACAAGTTTGGCGTGTCGAGTATGTTCCTCAATTAAAACACAATTAATTCAGCTAACGCTAGGTTGTTTTGGGGTATGACGCAGCGTCGTGTTAGCGCTTTTCAGCCAGTGCTATGAACAAGCACATGCTAATGCTACATTAGCTACTGTTAGACTGAAGGCATTAAGAGTTTTAATCCGGGTTCACGAAGCTGCAGGCACACAGCTAAAGGCTTGAGTTATGCTCTCCAAAACCAGCACGTTACTATGAATCTCATACATTATATCAATGAGAGAGGGCATCACAGTGCGGTGTGTGTTTTCGTATGCTGTAGTTAGTGTAAACAGTTGCAGTACATGTGTCAATAAAGCAAGTTTGAATTGAGAGAGAGACTGTGTGTGCATTAGCAGATCCAGCTTTGTTGACAACTCAGCCAGAGATGCTCACCGGCCACAGGTTGTCCTCTCCTGGGACAGTTCCTCCAGCGGGGAGGCGCTCCGGTTTGCGACATTCTCCCGCCGATTCCCGACACACGAGCGGGAGGTCCGCGGTCGGCTGCCGGGGGCTCGAACCTTGTCGGGCGGCTGGAGGATCTACGGTGACCCGCTGCCTGGGCCCAGTCCAAACGAGCGCGTCACAACTTTATTAAGAACTTGGCGCTGTGAAAAGCTACTCTTCGGCTCGGGTTTATGAGATGAGCTCCATGAGGCGTCCGCGTCTCTCCGGTAAACAGTATTTCTGCACGTTGTCCCGCGGTTCAGTGCGTTACTCGCTGAAAACCCCAGCAGTGGCAACTGGCGGCCAGCAGGAGGCGCTGCGCAAACACACACGGCCAGCAGCAGCAGACTTTTGTTTCATTTTTTAATAACGCAAATAAAATAAATCACTGTTGGAAAACGGTAGCTTTGAAATTAACGCAGTACAATATTAAGTTGCCCCCACACAAAATAATATTAACTGCGTTATTTAGTTACTTTTTAATGGAAACTGTAATGTGTTACAGTAGTTGTTGCCATATTTCCCTGACCTTTGCTGAGGCTTGATCTCTTTCAAAACTTGCAGGTGTTTTTCCCCCTTTTTTATTTATGTTTTGTTATATAGAGAGGAGCTCTGCATTTAACAATCACCTATATAACCTTATCTAATATAATCTTATCTAATATATCTATATTATCTTCATCTTTCTTTAAAACACACGTGTAAATTAATAATGTAGGATATTATCTTCTGAGATCTTCCTGACCCCAGAGCTGTACAGATTATTTAAAGGTTAAAGTAATATGATAATTTTGTAATTATTAAGTAAATTTGCTGTCTGCTGAAATAAGGATTACATATAGGCTATTAGCATAAAATATACATTAATATAAATGTAAATATACATCTATATAAAAATATTCATATATCATGTTTAAAATAATATTATTATCTAACATAAAGCGTTACCCCAACATTGAAATTACATTTCAGATTATATTAAGAATTATATTGTCATAAGGATATATCACAATTGTATATATATATATATTCATTCATTCATTCATTCATTCTTTTTCTTTTTGGCTCAGTCTCTTTATTAATCTGAGGTTGCCACAGCGGAATGAACCGCCAACTTATCCACCACATGTTTTACGCAGGGGATGCCCTTCCAGCTGCAACCCATCACTGGGAATCATACACTCTCATTCACACACACACACTACGGATAATTTTAGCTTACCCAATTCTCCTATAGCGCATGTGTTTGGACTGTGGGGGAAACCGGAGCACCCAGAGGAAACCCATGCCAACAAGGGGAGAACATGCAAACGCCACACAGAAATGCCAACTGAGCCAGCCAAGGCTGGAACCAGCTACCTTCTTGCGGTGAGGCGACAGCGCTACCTACTGCATCGCCGTTTTAAGTAGTGTGTTTGATAATTTTGTACTTGTTGTGTTGTTGAGTAAATTTGCTGTCCGTTGAGATAAAAATTACATATTATTATGAAACATAAATTAATTATAAAGCATTACCCCAACAATGAAAACAAAATTATATATCGTCATAAAGATATGTCACAATTAAATATATATATATATATTATTATAATTACTATTATTTTATTTAGTATATCAATCACCAGGAAATCCTTTTGCGATTTTTAATCTCTTTTTCAAGAGTGTTCTGGATGAACAAACAAATAATACACATCGTAGATGAAATATTAAAATAAATAAACACAAAATACAATTTACTCAGGGTGTTAGTTAATACAAAATCTATATTATATATATATATATATATATATATATATATATATATATATATATATATATATATATATATATCGCCATGGCCTTATAATGTATGTTCTGTTGTGTTGTGTCTATTCTTTAAAGCATAATACTTTTCTAAAAGAGTATTAGAATATGACCTGTTTAATTTTTTCTGGGGATTGTTTTTTTCCCACAGTTTACAAAACATAATCTTGAAAACCATGCAATGTAGTGGTTTTTACACCAAACAAATCCATAAAAATTGACCTCAAAACTTAAATCTTTGGTTATGTTTTAAGCAATGCCCAACATATTATTGTCAAAAGGATAGATTTTTGTTCTCAAAACTCTAATAAGTAAAGACCATGGATATATTTTGTATATTCCCATCTGTATATCATCAGTAAAATGCAACGCTGCTTCATTTGGACAACTTTAAAGGAGATTTCTCAGTATTTCAAATTTGCATTTATTTATTTGTTTCCCTTAAATTTCCAGATTTTAAATCAAATAAAGTACTTGTATTTCCACCAAATATTATCCCATTTAACAAACCAAAAATTGATGGAAATCTTATTACATACCAATGTCCAAACATTGACATTTATGACTGGATTCATGGTCCAGATGGGTAAAAATGTACAAGAAAATAAATAAATAAATAAACAAGATAATTTTATGAAATTACATAAAAGGATCAAGGTTTGCTGACAAAATAGCCTACTGTAATTGTATTTATTTATATCAGCAGCATTGTCCCAAACATTTGTCAGCAAGAGGTTTTAAATCATTTAAAATACTTTAACATTTATTGTGTTGTACAATTTTATTGTCTTTTCTATACAATATATATATATATATATATATATATATATATATATATATATATATATATATATATATATATATAGATAGATAGATAGATAGATAGATAGATAGATAGATAGATAGATAGATAGAGAGAGAGAGAGAGAGAGAGAGAGAGAGAGAGAGAGAGATTGAGAGAGAGAGAGAGAGATGGATAGATAGATAGATAGATAGATAGATAGATAGATAGATAGATAGATAGATAGATAGATAGATAGATAGATAGATAGATAGATAGATAGATAGATAGATAGATAGCACATAATGTACACAATACATGTACGTAAGCTTGGTTTAAATGGAAACTTAAATGTTCCCCGTGTGTTTCTATTTGTCTAACTTGTCTTCTAGTTATACACTAGACACGTTCAAATGTTGTCCTTACAATATTGAAAAGCAATATAACACCTGTGACCGTTTTTAAACACATTATTTAATGTTAATAATAATGAAGCGCTCTATATTTCAGTATTTAATGTCCTCCAATGTTTGCAAACAAACATGACGTAACGGTCAGCGCATGCGCAGTCTGCTGCAGCGCACAGCCATTTAGGAAAGAAAAAGAGGGCTGTGCTTTAACTCTGAAGCGCTTTATAAATGGATATTTATGAGTATTAGCGAAGACACAGATCAAAACATTTGATTGTGACTGTTATCTCCATATGGACCTAATCGATCGAGAATTTCAAAGATCAATATCATCATCTATTTGTGTGCATCTGAACGAATTTGCAATACAAACACACAAGACATCCATACAGTTCGCTTGATATCATGTTGGGCGATGCTTTTGGTCGTCGTGTCGAATCAAGCGTGGACAATAAAGCAGTGAAGATTAACAGATCAAAACAAGTGCTCTTGAAGAAAAGAGGACGAAACGTTCACAGCAAAGCCAACAACACATCAGCAAACATCCACAGATGCAGCTCTAATGAAGAGCTCAAACCTGCTCAGTTCAAACCAGCACCCAATAAACAGGTAAAAGGGCTTTATTAAGGGACGGGGGTGTTTCTCACATTGAGTTAAAGGGTTAGTTCACCCAAAAATGAAGATGTACTCACTGTTTACTCTCCCTCAGTTGGATTTTTTACTTCCATTGAACACAAAAGAAGATATTTTGAAGAAAGCTGAAAACCTGTAACCATTGACTTAAATAGTAAACAAATGTGATATAAGTCAATGGTTACAGGTTTCCATATTTGATCAAATTATCTTTTGTTGTTTAATAGAAGAAAGAAACTTATCAAGGTTTGAAACAAGTAAAGTGTGAGTAAATGATGACAGAATAATTTTTTTTTTAAAGATTTAGCTTAGTTGTTGTATGTAAAAACTAGTAATTTAGAATAATTAACAGTGTTTTTAACTCATACTATTGTAAAGTACTTGAATTAATCTGCAGTGGTTATTTTATAGTTGCTATTGTTGTTGTTATTTTAGAGTTTTTGACTCTTCTAAAGCATAAAAACACCGTAATAAGTGTGCAGATATTCAGAAACATGCTCAGTGAACATTCTTGTTTATCTGAAAAACAATGCTGAAGTCAGATATTCTGGTTTGAACATGTGCGTTATGTGCTGGAACTGCTGTCTTTGTTGTGGTCATTTAACCCGCCCAATGCCAGTTTAGCCAATTATATTTCAGCACCCCGGGTTGCCAGATGGTGGAAAACAGCGCATTTCATTCATTCAGAAAAGAAGGCTCTCAAAGCATGCGTCTGTGATGGAAATGCGACCTCTGGTGGACAGTAGCAGAGTCCAAAATGAGACGCAGATTCAGAGTTCCACATGAGGTTATTAATTAGTAAATAACATAAAGATTACGAGCGTAAACATTACATAACAACACGCTACGTGACAAGATTTGCAGGGATGAGCAGTTCGGCTGTTTGCAGCAGACGAAACACGACAGAAATGTAAATACCGCCATTCAGAAGCACAGAATAGTGCACTCACTGCACTTCAGCACAATAGTCAGGTTTATAATCTAATTAATACACAATAAACCTCTTTAACATGATTAAATGTAGATACAAAAACTCTTTTAATATGGAAAATATTCCTTCTGTGTGGTGCCTTTGCTTTTATTTAGAACATTTTATTTATTTAGCTTTTGTTTAGATCCACTAGTGCAATACCTAGTTCAACCACTGGGTGTCAAACTTGCATACTGCACCTTTAAAGGTGGCCACCAAGTGAAATGACTTGCCTTGAAGGCTCTTTGACACGGGAAAGCCTAGATAGGACACAGCTGCAGATGCTTACAACAATATAGCATCATTTTTGTGAAAATCGACAACAATAATTAATATTTATACATTACTGTATGGGTTAGGTTGGGGGTAAGTGTTATGAAAATACAATTAATAGGTAATTTAATAAATAATATGACTAATACTCTGTATAATTACTGTTTTTACATTACTGTGGTGGTTGGGGTAGGGGTAGATGTTAGTAAAACACAATTAATGGATAATTTAATAAATAATATAAATAATTCTCCTTAACTTCCCACTGCAGCTGTATCCCTTCTAGCAGCAACCCTTTGACACCACTTATGAATGAAATGATCACAGGCAATTTTTTGAAAATCACATAGTAAATCAGAACTGATCATAGACAAGACTTCACCTGAGTTGTGTGTGTTTCATGTTTGTCTACAGCAGCTGAAGTCCTGCACTGCAGAGCGAGGAAGCCAGATCAGCGGAGCGTCTGTCCTGAACTGCAGCCGGCTGGAGCAAACCACAAACAACCTAAACAGACGGACACAGCGGAGCAAGCACCCAAAAAACACAAGACAGGACAAGCCCACATCCACAGAGAAGAGCCCAGAAAACCTGAAGAAGGGGAACGACTGCGCTCCTGAGCTCTCCTCGGAGGCAGAGAAGACATACGCCGGGGCAAAGTTCAGCGAGCCGCCATCCCCAAGCGTCCTGCCCAAACCGCCCAGACACTGGGTAGGAGACCACGCTCTTCAGCACACACACAAACACTGCAGCAGAGAGCAGATGTCTGAACACCTCAAGACACTGCTGAAGGTCCAAGCAGATCCCTCAGCAAACTGACTCGCTTTAATAGATCATCTAGCATCTTCTAGAGCAGTGTTTCCCAACCCTGTTCCTGGAGGCACACCAACAGAACATATTTTGGATGTCTCCCCTATCTCACCCATTCACTTCAGGTGTTGGAGTCTCTTCTAATGTTCTGATGAGGTGTTTCAGGTGTGTTTGATTAGGGAGAGCTTGAAAATGTGTACTATTGGTGTGCCTTCAGGAACAGGGTTGGGAAACACTGGTCTAGAGGACTATCGGATGTGTCAGATGATTAGTAAAGCACCCTTAAATGATAAACTTGATGGGATGGATCACAACTCCATTGACTCTGATGGAACGGTTTTCATGGAGCCTCACAATAGTTCCCGGAAGTAAGTGTCAAAACCACGTCCAAAATCAATACGTCTGTTTGACATCCACACAACGATGCCTTTTTGACCACCAAAATAACGACACAAAATGTACAAACCACCTCGAGGTCAAAACAGCATCAAACTGACGTCAAACATTCAGGACAGCCTTGTAATCGATTTTTGTAAAGCACGCTTGAGTTAAACATGAAGTGATGGACGTGGTCAACAACATGGCAGGAACAAATCCCGGCTCTGCCATCTGAGTGTTGCAGCAAAAGTCAAGAATCATTAGTCCAGACAAACTTTTCCCACAGGTGAGCGTCTTGATGTGAAAACGACTGCAGATCAGTCTGATGTAAAAACCATGACGTCTATTGGACGTCTGCACAGTGATGTCCTTTTGACCACCAAAATAACGACACAAAAGTATTATGATATAAAAATAGTGTTCTTCTTCTGAAAGTTTTCATTTGTTGTCAAAAGGCATTAAATATACCCGTGAAAAATGCTAATCGATCTGATGTCGAAACCATGACGTCCATTTGACGTGTATTGACCTTATTCTTCGATGCGGACGTGCGCTCGTTTTTGCGATTGTTTTAGAACTTCCGACTCAGCTGCCTATGGGAGAAATGACTAGGAATAATAAACGGCAGAAAACGGTTAAACTACTACTCTACACGCAAGTGTGTTCATGACTATACAGACAAAGTACAATAATATAATAAGAAAACGTCAGTTTGCAAAATCAAGCTGCAAACCGAGCTGTTTTTACGTCTAAAAATGAATGGAAATGAATGAGAGGAAATCTCGAGACAAAAAGATTCCAATGGCTGCGCCCACTCATACGTGAAGAATAAGGTGAATAGAGAGAGAGCGTTGAGACTCCAATGGGATGTTTTCCATGGAGCCTCGCAATAGTTCCTGGAAGCAGGCATCGAGTACCATAGAGAAAAGAATATTTGTGATGCATTTTAATGAGGAAAGGCAATTAAAGAGGATGATTTTATGTTAATTAGCACATCTTATAGGATGAGAGACTATTCCTCATCACTACTGTAGATTTAGGAGATCCCGCATAAAAGGTCTGAAGTAATTTATAGGATATTTATATTTACAGACTTTTATTTTTTACTTATTATCTTTATTTATCAAACATTACATTTAGATTTATATTATTTTATATATTAATATAATGTTATATATTAGTATCATTATTAGCAAGGGATTTTCTAAGTGGTTCACGTGTTGGTGTACTCTCAGTGCTGGGTTGTGGCTGGAAGGGGATCTACTGTGTAAAACATCCGCCAGAGTAACCTGGGACTTAGTCAAAGGAAAATCAATTAATGATATATATATATATATATATACACACACATACACATACATACATACATACATACATACATACATACATACATATATACACACAGATGAAGTCAGAATTATTAGCCCCCCTTTGAATTTTTTTCTTTTTTAAATATTCCCCAAATGATGTTTAACAGATTCAGGAAATTTTCACAGTATGTCTGATAATATTGTTTCTAATGGAGAAAGTCTTATTTGTTTTATTTCAGCTAGAATAAAAGCAGTGGTGTGGGATGAATCAGGGAGCTGTGGGCACTGGCGCGTTTGTGGGGGGAGGGAGGGGTACAGGCTGATAGGGGCACCTCAGCCAATGAGGGCAGATGGGCAGTGGCTCTAGCCACCGGGCCACTCCCATGCACGGCCCAGCCCTCGAGTTAAACATGAAGTGATGGATGTGGTCAACAATAATACTTGGGTTGAAGGCAGGGACAAATCCAGCTAAAAAATCAAGACTCATTGGTCCTGACCATCTTCGCCTAACAAGCGAGCACCTTTGATCTAAAAGCGAGATAAAGAAAAGTCAAAAATGCTAATCCATGTCAAAGCCATGACGTCTATTTGACGTCTGCATAATGATGTCCTTTTGACCACCAAAATAATGACATTAAAGTATTATAATACAGGAACAGTTTTATTCATCTGAAAGCTTCAGTAACAAACCACAGATCTGGATTTTGTGTTCTTACCCTGTTGTCAAAACAAGAACAGCCCTGTCATTTTTTTATCTAAAGCACTCTTGAGTTAAACACGACGAGGTTTACCTGAAGACTCCATTTAGTCTGGTTACTGAAGCTCACAATCCTGTCATGATTTGTTAACACTAGTTTGTGTGTTATTTTGCACAAGAATGAGAAGTGTGTGTCGGGCAGACGCTCCAGGATGAAGAGCTGGACAGCTGATTGTAGGAAAATGAGATTGTTTGTATCTTGTATCGAAGCACTTTGGACAGTAGAGCAGCCGCTTGTGTCCACTTCAGACAATGATGTGTTCGTGTTATGTGCTGCACACTTTGATTTGAATCTCTTGAATGTACTGTTTTGCACATGATCTGCGGTCACGCTTGATTTGAAATGCTTTCCCCAATAATGTTTAGTATTATCTGCATCATTTCTGCAAAAAATATATATCTGTTTTCTATTGTGTTCAACAAAAACCAGCAAGTATTTTTGGTTTTCATCTGTTTCTTCTGCGCACTATTAAAAATAAAGAGTTTTTTTGTTTTACTAGAGGCTAGAGGTTCATGTTTAGTCTGTCATTATTCCTCTGAGCTTGTGTGCAGTTTTCAGCAATTTCTAGATTCAGAACTGCATAAATAGTAGCTTCATGTAATTTCATATACACTCTTTAACCCAAAAAGGTGAATCCAAATATTATAATGTAAATATTGGTCTGTATTAATATGGAGTGCTGCTGACTGCAAGACCCTCCAGCTGACAGTGAAGACCCCTCATTTTAGGGCATCTTCCTTTCACCATGATCAAGCAAAGGTACAGACTGCACCATTTCTTCCACAGTCTCCTCCAGATCTTGCCATCCGGAAGAAGCTTACGGTGTATTAGAGCTGCTAGACCAGGGATGGGCAAACTCGATCCTGGAGGGCCGGTGTCCCTGCATAGTTTTGCACCAACCCTAATCAAACACACCTGCTTGTAGCTTTCTAGTGATCTTGAAGACACTAATTAGGGTGTTCAAGTGTGTTTGATTAGTGTTGGAGCAAAACTCTGCAGGGACATCGGCCCTCGAGGATCGAGTTTGCCCATGCCTGTGCTAGACTGCGCAACAGTTTCCTTCTACAAGCTGTTAGAGCCCTCTGAAATATTATCCACAATTCCAGCTCCCAGAAACCACTCTTCTCTCCTCCCCACCATACCACACGAAAACCCCCCAAAACATTGTGCATTTCTGAGTGTGCTCCACACAGGTGAGTGGCCTTGACAAACCACCTGTAGAAACACTCTTCTCTCAATATGCACCGGACTCTTTATTTAAACTCCATCCTACAAGAACTCAATAAGGAAAACAATGTTTAGATCACACGAGGGCAGAGATGTCCACAGTTGGCCCATTGTAACCTTGGATTTGGCCCACCATCCATTCCGAGAGAAGTGAGTGGAGAGGGTTGAGACGAATGCCTTTAACAGAGATGGTCGTTTCTAATTTGACGTAACCTTTTTTGTTAGTTTTATTGCTGAGCTACACAAAAACGCACACTGAAATGAAATGTTTCAATTAAATGTTGTAAATGAATCTAATGTCTGTCACTCAATGGATAGAGGACTATGCAGAAGCAAATCCAGGCAAAAACTAGTCTAATTCGGTTATAATTGAGATTTTTACTGTAGTAATGAGATTTTTACTATAGTAAGTTCATTATAAAATGTAAATAAATACTGTATTATCATTTTTAAATATTAAGAAATAATTCAGGAATTTACCCATGGCTGCTATATTTACTTTCGGCCCTCTATCCTCAATCAAGCTTGATTTTTGGCCCTTCGTAAGAAAAGTTTGGGCACCCCTGCACTAGATTATTATCCACCAAACGTTCATGTAATGTAGTGATGTCTGTCGAATTGCTCAGTATAAATATGTTCAATTAGAGTTATTTGAAAGGCGGTGCGGTGGTGGAGTGGGTAGCACGTTCGCCTCACAGCAAGAAGGTCACTGATTTGAGCCCCGGCTGGGTCAGTAGGCATTTCTGTGTGGAGTTAGCATGTTCTTCCTGTGTTCGTGTGGATTTACTCCGGCTTCCCCCACAGTCCAAAGACATGCGGTACAGGTGAATTGGGTAGGCTAAAATTTACCGTAGTGTATGAGTATGTGTGTATTGATGTTTCCCATGGGTTGTGGCTGGAAGGGCATCTACTGCGTTAAAAAATGCTGGATAAGTTGGCGGTTCATTCCACTGTGGCGACCCCTGATTAATAAAGGGACTAAGCCGAAAAGAAAATGGATAAATAAGAGTGATTTGAAAAGCACACAGCGATATTTCATGTAATCTGAGTGACTGCTGACAAAACGAGAACTGATGAGACTCACATTTTATTCAGTTTTCTTTAAAAAAACAGGAGAAAACATCACCATTGAATGATTTCTGCCAACTAAAATGAAGTTACTTTGCAAACAGACACTGTCACTGTCTGAAAACATTCACTGTAAGACCAGGAGTGTCCTAAGCCTTTATATGACACAAAAACTGCTCCAAAAACCACACTGGACCGGCCTATATGCATCAAAACCCTCAGCTTTAAGGGGTAGTTCACCCAAAAAGAAAAATCTGCCATCATTTACTCACAAAACAAGTTTCTTCTGTTGAACACAAGATATTTAGAAACCAATGACTGCCACAGTATTTGTTTTTCCATGTCAATGGTTACAGGTTTACAACATTTTTCAAAATATCTTCTGAAAAATAAACTTGTAAAAGGTCATGTGGCTTAAAAAACCATCCAATGAAGTATATGAACACATATTGTTTACAAGTAGTGCCTTTAAAAGATTGATCATAATTAATGGCACCCAAAATGAAAGCTTGTATTTACATTATGGGTGTAAGTGTGTGTGTGTGTGTGTGTGTGTGTGTGTGTATATAAATGTTTTGTATATATGTAGACACGTGCCGCTTTCTTAAATGCGTTTGTGAGCTTGCGATCCTCTGCTATGGGCAATGCTATGCGTGCGGCGGTCAAGTTTCAAAATAGTTCAGCTTTTGCTGCTGTGGATTAATACTGAATGTGTGTTAAGAGTAGAGCAATATGCTGGTGTTTAACTGCACTGCTTTAATGCACTCCTGCATTGGGCTCGCACATACAGTTGAAACCAGAAGTTTACACACACTAAAAAAAAGGAACAAAACCATTTCTTTTAAATGTCTGATGGTAAATCACACTACACGTTTACTATTTTAGGTCTGTTAGGATTACCTAAATCATTTACATTTGCTAATCGCCAGAATAATGACAGAATTCAAACGTTTACATATATGTCCTTGGTATAGTTTTAGCTTTGCTTTTAAACTGAATATTTTTGGTCAAATGTTTTGGGTCTCCTTCCTCAAGCTTCTCACTATTTTTTGAAGGAATTTTGGCCCATTCCTCCTGACAGAATGAGTGTAACTGACTCAGATTTGCTCGCACAAGCTTTTTCCACTCTGCCCACAAAGTTTCTATAGGATTGAGATCAGGGCTTTATGTTGGCCACTCCAAAACATTCCCTCTGCTGTCCTTAAAGCACATTTTAACTCATTTGGCTGTATGCTTAGGGTCATGGTCTGTTTGGAGACCCATTTATGGCCAAGTGTTAATTTCCTGGCTGATATCTTGAGATGTTGCTTCAGTATTTCTACATGATGTTCTTTCCTCATGATGCCATCTATGCTGTGAAGAGAACCAGTCCCTCCTGCAGCAAAACAGCCCCACAACATGATGCTGCCGCCCCCATACTTCACAGTTGGGATGGTGTTCCAAGGCTTGTAAGCTTTCCCCTTTGTCCTCCAAATGTAACACTGGTCATCATGGCCAAACAGTTCAATCTTAGTTCCATCAGACCACAGGACGTGTCTCCAAACATTAGTCTTGTTCCCAGTGTCATTTAGCTAATTGTCATCTGGCTTTGTTGTTGATTCTGGCTTGTTGATTTTCTCATGTTGTCACACAAGGAAGCAGTGTGTTTGAGCTTTTCCTTTCCTTTTAAATATCTCTCTCATTATTCTGATATTAAGGAGAACAGAAACTGATGTGATAATCCAGACTTACCTAAAAGAGAACATGTTTAGTTTAGTTATGTGCCCTTTTAAACGGTGTGTGTACACTTCTGCTTTCTACTGGATACTCAGCACTCTGACTACTTCAACAATGCTGATAAGCCATGATGGGCGTTTACCTCTGTCTCACACTGAATGCAGTTGACCAATCACAGTAAACCTGGTCAGCGGACCAATCAGCACAGATTAGCATCTTGCTAAAGCTGCGGTCACACTTGACTTTTCCTCCCATAGACTTCCATTCATACGCACGCGAATGCGTCAGACCGGAAACGCAAGGTCATGCGTCGAGTTTCTCAGATTGCTGCGGTGCAAAGTTCAAGCTTGGTGAACTCTGACCTGCGAAATCGCATCACTTGACTGCGTGAGACCAATCGAGGATCAAAACACGACCTCTCTGGGCAGGAATTTAAAACATGGAGCGATCGCTGGCTTTTTTAATGTCTAATAATCTTGTTTAATCCCGCCCCTTTTCGCAGCGCCGCATGACAAAATTTCACACACACAAAGCCCGGTGTGACCGCAGCTTAAGGAGGGGTTTGGGAACAAATGAATCGCTAAACGACTCATATAGAAGTCGTTGGGATAATTAGGTAAAAATAAATGCAGATTATAAGACCATCAAAGTGTTTTTGACCTTGCATGCAGATCAGCCTGTTGTTGGAGACCCCCAAAACCAAAATATGACCTTTTATAATGCATAATAGGGGATCTTTAAACATCACTAAACTTTTTTTTTTAAATCACAGGAGCTGTATATGGGAAAATAAACCTTTTTCTTTGAGTATTTGACAATCACCAACCATATTATCTGCGCACATAATACATTACATGGACTGTGTTTGTATTTTATCACATGGTTTTGTGACGTGATTCCATGTTGCAACATAATAAAAAGCCCAAAACCACAGTTTGTTTCCCATGTAACGTGCATTCCCTCAGCATCAGCGGTCACTGTGAGTAGATGGACCAGTATATGATGTTGAAGAGTGTGTACGCTCCAGGGAAGATGACCCGCGAGTACTTGTCTATAGCGTGAGTGTCTATATTTAAAGTGCTGCTGGTGGTGACGGCGGGCCTTTGAGCGCCCTGTTCATTATCCATTACCAGATGAACCAGGAACTGCTCCTGCTTGGTGTCGTTGAGCTCCGACATGCCGTAGTTTCCCGTGGTCATCATGTCCATCTCACTGTAGCTGCTGCTCATCATCATCTGACCAGGATGGGTCATTCCGCAGGTACACGGCAACTGCTGGACCAGCAAAACACAATGACATGTTCATTTACAATGCAGTGAACTGAAATAAGGCCTCAATAATCAATATATGGACTGATCGCACAACACATGGACATCAATCATCACGTCCTCAATTATTTTTGGTGATGCACTTACCCGGCTGTTTTGTGTCCTCTCTTTGCGCTCCTGCAGAGTGGACAGGTAATTCACCGCGGCGTACTCTATGACAGATAAAAAGACAAAGACGAAGCTGACCCACAGGTAAATGTCCACAGCTTTGATGTAGGAGACTCTTGGCATGGAGGCGTTCACTCCGGTGATGATGGTGGACATGGTGAGCACCGTCGTGATGCCTGCAAACACATCAGTTTATTCAAGAGCGCATGTATGTAGATTGTAGATGGTCAGTCAAGTGTGTGTTTATTGGTCATGCAATAACAAAATGAATGGTAAATATCTGACCCAGAGGAACCCTGGCAGGAACAGCTCGCCGGTCAATCCAGAAGGACACCCACGACAGCATGACCATCAGAGTGGCGGGAAAATACGTCTGAAGCAGGAAGAAGAAAATATGGCGGCGCAGAGTGAAGTTGATGTACAGACGGTTGTACCAACCTGCAGGAGAATATTGAGAGAGGCAAATTTTCCAGGAGTAGTAATTAAACAGCACCAATGATCAACAAGACTGTCCAATACAATTCCTGAAGGGTCGTGATCCACAGAGTTTAGTTTAGAGCCTAATTAATTCAACAGCATGTGATCAAGTAGTCTTATAGGGAATGGGTGTGAGGGGGCTTCACTAGTACTAACTCTAAAGGGGTTTTAATGATAAAATGTGCTATTTAGAAATAACATTTCATAGAGTCTGACTGATATGTAAAGCAACCAGTCACTGTTTGTTTTGCTCAGCATCATGATGGTTGTGGGTGTGAAAGTCAAAGAGCCTAATAGGCCATCATGCCATCATTTAATAACATTAGCCGCGTTTCCACTATCGCGCCTAAAGCGAGCGAGCCAGGGCGAGGCAAGGCCAGTCGCGTTTCCACTATCACTTCCGGGGCGTAATCGGGCCAAAGCGGGGCTTCCTTGGGGCCAGCGTCCGGCCTTTTTCGGCCCGCCGAATACCTTGGGCCAAGGAGGGCCAACTGGGGCTTCGGGGCGGGGTTACGTACAAAGGCGGAGTTTTCCTGTCAGGTAAAGAGGAGACAAGATGCTTTCTTCCCTTACATTTGTTTTGCTATCGCGCTTGATCAACTCACTAAGAAGAAGAAAAAAGTAAATGCCGCCGAACTCGAATGTCCTTATCCAGGGATCGCTGTCTGGCCTTACACCAACAGACCACAAACAGTAAAAAAGCAATCGCTTCGGTGTTCTCCATCTTCCAGCTCTCGTAGTGATGCCAGGTTGTGTTTGTGGTTATAATTTGAGTGTTTTGTTCCCGCTGAAGTGGGCGGGTTGTGTGACGGGTTGTGTGACGTTTGATTCGGGGGACGTTCTGGGGGCGGTGTTTGCGTGACGCGCTGCGAGCAACTAGCCCGACAGTGGAAACGCGACATGATTTCGGCCTCATTTCTCAACCTCCCGGGCTACTGGCCCGGCCTGGCCCGATTAAAGCCCTGGCTCGCACTGGCCCGATAGTGGAAATGCGGCTAATGTGTTCTAAGCCGTGTATCTCCCAAAATTCAGTGTTCAGTGGCACCATTAACAATTTCCTGCAAATCTACTGTAACTCCCTGGCAGCAGTTCTCCAGTAACTTACTGTAAATTAGTGAGAAGTGTATTGAAATTTACAGCACCATTTACCTTGCTCTATGTGTTTACAGTAGTGTATTTTTGTGCTGTAAAATATACAGTAATGTTCACAATGCAACTTTAAAATACAGTACCATACTGTATATCTGTCCTACTAGTATTACTGTTCAATACTCTGTGATTCAGACTAGTGCTCTTGGTAAACATAGGACTGTTCTCTATCAGTGTTTAAAATCCGAAGAGCACTTCAGAGTGAAAACAATCATGGCTGCCATATCGGAGGTTTGCTCAACTCGTGGCCAGAATCACATAATGTGAGCCGGGCTTTAGAAAAACACCAACTCAGAAACTGCACATTTATTTCTCCTAGACAGCTGCAATCAGAATTATTGAACCTGGTGAATTATTAGCCCCCTGTTTATTTCTTTCCCCCAATTTCTGTTTAACAGAGAGCAGATTTCTTCAACACATTTCTAATCATAATAGTTTTAATAACTCATCTCTAATAACTGATTTATTTTCTCTTTGTCATGATGACAGTAAATAATATTAGACTAGATATTCTTCAAGACACTTCTATACAGCTTAAAGTGACATTTAAAGGCTTAACTAGGTTAATTAGGTTAACTAGGCAGGTTAGAGTAATTAGGCAAGTTACTGTATAATGATGGTTTGTTCTGTAGACTATCCGAAACATATATAGCCTAAGGGGTTAATAATATTGACATTAAAATGGCTTTAAAACTGCTTTTATTCTAGCCGAAATAAAACAAATAAGACTTTCTCCAGAAGAAAAAATATTATCAGACATACTGTGAAATTTTCCTTGCTCTGTTAAACATCATTTGGGAAATATTTAAAAAAGAAAACATTCAAAGGGGGCTAATAATTCTGACTTCATCTGTTCTGTATTTTCTAGTTACTGTAAAACCCATCAGTAAATCAAATGTTTTCTGCGTTTTTCTGAAACAAACATAATTCAGTTTCATGTAAAAGCCCGTTAATTAAAACATTATGAACTACACTTAAAGTGGTGATGCGACAGAGGTAGTGTTGAGTATTTTATTTGTCCTGCACTCTAAGTGCGTAAGTAAATCCTTTTCCAAAAAACATAAAAAATAAATAGTTGTTGAGTAGATGCGAGCAAATCTAAACGCTAATAATATTAAAAATCTGATGGCAGCATATGCAAATTAACTCACATCTTACTGCACACGTTAGTACCATTACTTACATTAAAGTAGTCCTACTACAAAACCTTTTAGTGGTGAATAAGGTACAAAGATCTCCTTTTAAAGCTACTGCTGTCCACTAAATGTGAACATTTTCTGCACATTTTCTGTCTGTGTGGACAAACATTGTGATATTTTACTGTAAACAAAGTCCATTCTGTTAACATTATTCTGTTACAATCATAAATCAAATGCAGATAAGCCCCAATATAACCTAAAAAAAGAGATATAACACATTCTCCACAACCCCACGTTTAAAATAATGCATACAATTTCTTGTTTGGAATTCACACATATTATTATATATGAATATACAGATGAAGTCAGAATTATTAGCCGCCTGTTTATTTTTCCCCCAATTTCTGTTTATCAGAGAGCAGATTTCTTCAACACATTTCTAATCATAATAGTGTTAATAACTCATCTCTAATAACTGATTTATTTTCTCTTTGTCATGATGACAGTAAATAATATTAGACTAGATATTCTTCAAGACACTTCTATACAGCTTACAGTGACATTTAAAGGCTTCACTAGGTTAATTAGGGTAAAGTTAGGGTAATTAGGCAAATCATTGTATAACTATGTATGTAGACTATCGAAAAAAGCTTAAAAGGGCTGATAATATTGACCTTAAAATGGTGTTTAAAAAATTAAAAACTGCTTTTATTCTAGCAGAAATAAAACAAATAAGACTTTCTCCAGAAGAAAACATATTATCAGACATACTGTGAAAATATCCTTGCTCTGTTAAACATCATTTTAAAAAGAAAAAGAAATTCAAAGGGGGGCTAATAATTCTGACTTCAACTGTGTATGCAACGTATCATATTTAAAAATACTGCAAAATGGCCTTTTACATTTCTCCATTTTTTAACCATAATTTCATGTATGAGCTCATATATGGCCGTGTATCAGATGTCAGCATGGGCTATGCCAGTGGTCAATTGTAATAACAGGACTGGAACACCAATTTAAAGAGACAGTTCACCCAAAAAAGAATATTCTGTCACTGTTTACTCACCCTTTACATGTTTTAAAGCAAAAGAATACAAAAGAAGATATTTTGAAAAATGCTGCAAACCATTAACCATTGATCTCCATAGTGTTTGTTTTACTACTATGGAAGTCATGGGTTATAGGTTTTCATCTATCTCTTTAAGTCACCAGACAGACCACTGATGGTTTACCGGAGGAAGTTATGACACCAATCTTTTGGGGAATTACGGCATTACGCAACATGACATGATGTGAGATAATATAGAGGAAGGTAACAGCTGTCAGAGTGAGACGGGTCAGCGGTGGGTTTATCAGTGCAGACCTGTGCTGCTGTAGAAGGCTAGTTTTGTGGTGGTGTGGAACTCCTGGATGAGGAACTGAGACAGAGAGATCTTGTCGTCCGTCTGCAGAGATTTGTTCCCTCTCTTCCAGTACAGCATCAGGTCGTCGTCGGTATAGGCGTCTGCGAGGGAAATCAGAATCAGCTTTATCCCTCAAGTGTGCTCAGGATTCATAAAGTACATACAGCTGAAGTCAGAGTGATTCGCCCTCCTGTCAATTTTCTTTTCTTCCTCAAATGTTTCGCAAATGATGAACAGATTCAGGAAATTTTCACAGTATTTCCTCTAATATTGTTTCTTCTGGAGAAAGTCTTATTTGTTTTATTTCAGCTAGAATAAAAGCAGTTCTTAATTGTTTGGTCACTTTATTTTGATGGTCTGTTTGTTGAATTTAGTTACATTGCATCTACATGCCAACTCATTCTCATTAGATTATAAGTAGACTGTTAGGTTGGGGTTGGGGTTAGGGTTAGTTTAAGTTGACATGTACTTGCAAAGTTTCTTATAGTCAGTTAAATGTCTGTTAAAGGAGCAGTATTAGCTGACAGTCTACTGATACTCAAATAGACCATCAAAATAAAGTGTTACTGATTGTTTTAAAGCCATTTTAAGGTCAATATTATTAGCCCCCTAAGCAATATTAGTTTTGGATTGTCTCCAGAATAAACCACAGTTATACAATGAGTTGCCTAATTACCCTAACTTTACCCTAATTACCCTAGTGAAGCCTTTAAATGTCACTTTAAGCTGAATACTAGTGTCTTGAAGAATATCTAGTCTAATATTATTTACTGTCATCATGACAAAGATAAAATAAATCAGTTATTAGAGATGAGTTATTAACACTATTATGATTAGAAATATGTTGAAGATATCTCTACATTAAACAGAAATTGGGGGGGGGAATATACAGGAGGGCTAATAATTTGACTATATATACACTCTCAGAAATAAAGGTACGCGAGCTGTCACTGGGGTGGTACAAATTTGTAACTAAAAGATCCACATTAATACCTCAAAATGTTTTAATTCTGAAGTTTTTATTTATATATATATATATATATATGTATGTATGTAGACAGTTGAAGTCAGAATTATTAGCCCCATCTAGGAAGAAGGAGGAGTAGGGGTGGATGGGGGGGATTCTTCAAAACGAAGATAGCGGTGGTACGTAACCCAGGGTATTTGTAGTAGCTTAGGAGTCGTCTGATTGGTGCATTGAGAATTGGATAATGTGGATCCAGCTGCTAGCAATCATAAGCACGTGATCCTCTCATAATTAATTTATAAATAAACTTCACAAAGTGGTGACTGCAGGCTGAAGGAAAATAGCACAGTAAAAGTACTATACAGCACTAAAATGTACTCAAGGTACTTTACATTTGACATTTGTTAAATTACTTACTCTGTCAAATCATTACTTACACTGTAAAATTAGTTTTTTACAAATTTAAGTGCATTGAACATAAAACAATTAAGTTGTCCCAAAAAACTGAAGAATTGTGCTGATTCAACTTATTTTAAGTGGGGTTTATTCATAATCTAATTTCGAGAGGATCATGTGCTTATGATTTATCACAGCCGGTCTCGTATTAAGCTAATCAGTATCATCCAATCATATGAGCCGTAAGCTACTATAAATAACCACAGTCTTTAGTCCACTTTATCTTCGTTTGGAAGAAACCCCCCTTCCTCCCCATTCTCCTCCTTCACTATAGATCGGGCGGCACGGAGGCCCAGTGGTTAGCACTGTTAGCCCCACAGCAAGAACACTGCCAGCCCTGGTCCTGCCAGGTCGGTAGGTGTTTCTATGAGGAGTTCGTATATTCTCCCCGTGTCCGCGTGGGTTTTCCCCGGGTTCTCCGGTTTCCTCCCAACATCTAAATATATACATCATGCATAACAATCAAGCATTTGTCTAGCCCCCTTTTTTCCTCACGTGTTCCCTTAGCTACTGCAGACGGGGAGTTCTGAGATCCACCGAGCTCAGGCTCCTCTCTCGCTCTGCAAACGGGAGGAAGCCCCGGGCTCGAGGATCCCTTGAGCTCGGGGCTCTCTCCTAGGACAGCATGCCAAACAAGCTTTTGATGGATCATCAGCTAAGTGTGAACTCTTGAAATAAGTAGTTTGAACAAGCAGCAAATGTCATATATGGAGTGTATAGTAACTAAAAATGTAACACACTAAACATAAAATAATAACTTTATCTTGTCAGAAATTTCCAGTTAGATCCCCTTTGTTTGCTAAAGCAAGTCTCTCATACAGTATAACTACTAAAAGACAGAAAATATGACTGTACAAACACTGTAAAACCTGCAGGGTTCCAAACAACTCCTTCATATTGTCCCAACACAAACCCATTCATTTAACTTAATCATCTTTACAAATTTGAACATAAAACAATTAAGCTGTGATCAAGAATTTAGTTGTTTCAGCTGATTTTACATAAGCTTGAACAAGCAACACAAATACAGAGGATCGCTCTTAATGTCTGGCATTACTCACAGCTCTCGATCTCCAGCGAGCAGGTCTGGGTGTCTAGAGGAAAGTGACTGAGGTCCATGTTGCACATCGATGTGACCGTGACCCTGTTGAGTGAGCATGGAAAATGTCAATGTTGTGTTTCTGATATGCATCAAACAAATCCATAACATAGAGACTGTCTTGATGTGGAAGTCTCGTGTTTGAGGTTTATATAAAGCTACTACACGAAGCATTCAGACCCCTTCATTTCGTTATTCATTCATTCATTCATTCATTCATTCATTTTCTTTTCGGCTTATTCCCTTTATTAATCCGGGGTTGCCACAGCGGAATGAACTGCCAACTCATCCAGCATATGTTTTACGCAGCGGATGCCCTTCCAGCTGCAACCCATCACTGGAAAACATTAATACACACATACACTACGGCCAATTTAGCTTATTCAATTCCCCTATAGCGCATGTGTTTGGACTTGTGGGGGAAACCGGAGCACCCGGAGGAAACCCACGCTATTACAGGGAGAACATGCAAACTCTATACAGAAATGCTAACTGACCCAGCTGAGACCCGAATCAGCGACCTTCTTGCTGTGAGGTGATCGTGCTACCCACTGCACCACCGTGATGCCCGTTTATGGAGATCTTTTTGGGCATATTTATAATATCTATGGATGTCAATGGCTGCTTTTTCCAACACTCTTCATAATATCTTGATTTGAGTTGAACAGAGTTAAGAATTTAATAAACATCTGCAACCACTTAATTGTGAGTAAATAGTGAGGAAGCTTTCATTTTAGGGTGAACTCTCCCTTAAATAAATAATTAAGCAATTACAAATAGTTCTTTTGTATGTGGATATTGTAGTATGTGGTGTGTAGATTGAAGTAAATCACTGTAATCGTTATAAAATTGATGAAAAATGTATGTAAAAAACAATATATTATACATCTGCAATATAAAATGTGTACAGTTAAGGTTGGGATACTGTCTGAACGCCCTGTACAGAAATCAGCAAAACCCTACAGATCAGCCATCTGGCCTGGGATAAAAAGACAGACCTGGATCAGATGCTTACAGATTGTACGTGGAGATGTATAGAAGAATAAAGTCATTTTCATCCAGCACGCTGGTTGTGGGACAGCTTAGAGATTAAAGCCCGCTTTGTGTCTGAACGGACATGTGCATTGCATTAATCCCACAGATTCCCATGTATTAATCCACACGTTCACTCGTCTAAAGCAAGAATCAGAGCTGGATAGATTCGACCTCGGATGCATCCGACCCAGGCTCTTTGGAAATACGTGCCTTGGCCTACATTTTTGTGAAAAGGAAAATACATTGCTCCGGGTACATTTCATTGCACAGTTTAGATGAGAAATCCACTAGAGGGCGCTGTCTATGTTTTTTGCAAATCTAAAATAATTACTTAGAATAGATTTTGTTGCACGTTTTAAATGAGAAATTGCGCTGTCTATATTTTTGCCAATTTAAAATGTTACCTAAGGTATGTTTTGTTGTACGTTTCAGATGGCAAATCCACTAGAGGGCGCTGTTTAGTTTTTAGCGAATCTAAAGAAAATACTTGAAAAAATGAATATGTTTTTGCATGTTTTAGATAAGAAATCCACTGGAGGGTGGCATCTACGTTTTTTGCGAATGTAAAATAATTGGAATAGATTTTTTTGGACATTTCAGATGACAAATCTAATAGATGACAAATCTACTGTTTACCGAATACAATAAATGACTTGTAATGCATTTTGTTGCATGTTTTAGATGTTAAATCCACTAAAGGGCACTGTCAACATATTTGTTAATCTAAAATGTTACCTAAGTTATATTGTGTTTTTTACATTTTGTCGTCCACTTCTGATGTCAAATCCACTAGAGGGCGCAGTCGAAGTTTTAGCTAAAAAATCTAAAAAATTGACTTAGAATACATTTAGTTGATCGTTTTAGATGAGAAGTCCACTGGAGGGTCCCATCTAAGTTTTTTGGCAATCTAAAGTAATTGGAATACATTTTTTACACATTTCAGACGACAAATCCACTGGAGGGCACTGTTTACGTTTTTTTTAAAAACCAAAAATAACTAATAAGAATACATTTTGCTGCACAGTTTAGATGAGAAATCTACCAGAGGGCGCTGTCGACATATTTGCCAATCTAAAACATACCTAAGGTACGCTTTGTTGTACATTTCAGATGACAAATCCACTAGAGGGCGCTGTCTATATTTTTGTGAATTTGATAGATTCTGTTGTACATTTCAAATGACAAATCCACTAGAGGGCGCTGTCCACATTTTTTGCGAATCTAAAATAATTACTAAGAATAGATTTTGTTGCACAGTTTAGGTGAGAAATCCAGGGCGCTGTCTATATTTTTGTTATTCTAAAACGTTACCTGAGATATGTTTTGTTGTACTTTTCAGATGACGAATCCACTAGAGGGTGCTGTCTAAGTTTTTTAGGAATGTAAAATAATTAAAAAATATTTTGTTGTACATTTCAGATGGCAAATTTACTACAAGGAGACGTTTCTGTTTTTGTGAATCATTTGAAATACATTTTGTAGCATGCTTTATATGAGAAATCCACTAAAGGGCGCTGTCTACATTTTTGCCAAACTAAAACGTTACCTGAGGTATGTTTTATTGCACTTTTCAGATGACAGATCCACTAGAGGGCGCTGTCTACATTTTTGCAGATCTATAATGCATTACTTAAACTGTGACCATACTAGAGTTTGAGCATACAAAATTTTATTGGACAGTGCTGTGAAAACATCAGAGAAAATAATGTGATATTTTTCAAATTATCGGTGATGTTTTGATCTTGTTGGTCTCACACATTCATGTCGGTCCTCCAGAAAAGCTGACCATATGGAGATAGATAGTTAACACAATAGTATCTGGTTAGAAATTATAGACACGTTGTGTTGTTTTGTGGTATTTATTTTGTGTTGTGCAAAGAACAGCGCAAAATAATCCTTTATTTGCCAATAATATGACACTGTAAATATCATTAGTGTGAAAAGGAGTAAAAGTTGTTGTCGTCACACTGCCCCCTGGTGTTGATTTTATCTAGAAACTGCTATCAAATGTATGTTGAAGTGCGTTTTGCAGTTCACAAAAATGTAGGCTGAAGCACGCATTTCCAATGAGCTTGTGTTGGTTATATCTCAAGCAGGAAAACATGAACAACTTTATAGCAAACGCTGGAAATGGCTGTGTTGGTTTATATAATAAAGCTTTAATGCTAAATCCTTAATAAGCAAATCAAGTGTCTCTTACTAATTAGGTTTAGACTCAACTCTATCATCCATCTAAAGCAAAGCCAGACATACAGTAGCATAAATCTTCTGATGGCCGTCAATCTGCTTCTTGAGCTATGAACGGGATTAAACTGAGCGTTTCCATAATTCTGAGAGGTCAAATGTTAGCTACAAAGGAAAAAGCAAATCCTGAATAAAATGCCTGAGCTCTGTGTTATCACCAGTAAGCGTGTGTGTGACGGTTACCGTAGGCTGTAGAGCACTTTTCCGTCGGGATGCACCCGCAGCATGACGTTCTCTGTGGTGGTGTCGTGGATGAAGGAGCGTTTGGAGTGGACAAAAAATATGTCCGGGACCCAAATTTTCTTCACCAGCCGGCCATCGAAGGTCATGCTCTGGTTGGTGTTGCTGGGAAAAGACAGTCGAGCGTCCTTCCAGTAGTGTCTCAAGTACAGAGTCATGGTGAAGTCCTGTAGCACACAACACAATCACAAACTGATCTTAAAGGAACACTACACTTTTATTAGAAAAACTCTCATTTTACAGCTTCCCTTAAGTTAAACAGTTAAGTTTTACCATTCTTGAATACATTCAGCTGATCTCCGGGTCTTGCAATTTTAGCTTAGCTTAGCATAGATCATTGAATCGAATTAGACCATTAGCATTTCGCTCAAAAATCACCAAAGAGTTTTGATTATTTTCCTACTTATAGCTTGACTCTTCTGTAGTTACATCATGTACTAAGGCAGATCTTGCACATCCATGATGCCAATCTCCTGTTCCACCACATCCGTATGGTGCTCTATTGGATTGAGCTCTGGTGCCTGTGGAGGCCATTTGAGTACAGTGAACTCATTGTCATGTTTAAGAAACCAGTCTGAGATGATTGGTGCTTTATGACATGGTGCGTTATCCTGCTGGAAGTAGCCATCAGAAGATGGAGACACTGTGCTCATAAAGGGATGGACATGGTCAGCAACAATACTCAGGTAGGCTGTGGTGTTGACACCATGCTCAATTGGTACTAATGGACCCAAAGTGTGTCAAGAAAATCTCCCCCACACCATTACACCACCACCACCAGCCTGAACCGCTGATACAAGGCAGGATGGATCCATGCTTTCATGTTGTTGAAACCAAATTGTGAGCCGAGCATCCGAATGTGGCAGCAGAAATGGAGACTCATCAGACCAGGCAACGTTTCTCCAATCTTCTATTGTCCAGTTTTGGTGAGCCTGTGTGAATTGTAGCCTCAGTTTCCTGTTCTTAGCTGACAGGAGTGGCACCCAGTGTGGTCTTCTGCTGCTGTAGCCCATCCGCCTCAAGGTTGGACGTGTTGTGTGTTCAGAGATGCTCTTCTGCAGACCTCGGTTGTAACGAGTGCTTATTTGAGTTACTGTTGCCTTTCTATTAGTTGGAACCAGTCTGGCCATTCTCCTCTGACCTCTGGCATCAACAAAGCATTTGCGCCCACAGAACTGCCGCTCACTGGATATTTCCTCTTTGTCAGACCATTCTCTGTAAACCCTAGAGATGGTTGTGCGTGAAAATCCCAGCAGATCAGCAGTTTCTGAAATCCTCAGAGCAGCCCGTCTGGCACCAACAACCATGCCACGTTCAAAGTCACTTAAATCCTCTTTCTTCCTCATTCTGATGCTCGCTTTGAACTGCAGCAGATCGTCTTGACCATGTCTACATGCCTAAATGCATTGAGCTGCTGCCATGTGATTGGCTGATTAGAAATTTGCGTTAATGAGCAGTTGGACAGGTGTACCTAATAAAGTGGCCAGTGAGTGTATGTCTTAATATGCAGTTGAAATCAGAATTATTTGCCCCGCTTGAATTTCTTCTTCTTTTTCAAATATTTCAGATTCAAAACAGATTCAGGAAATTTTCACAGTATGTCTGATAATATTTTTTCTTCTGGAGAAAGTCTTATTAGTTTTATTTCTGCTAGAATAAAAGCAGTTTTTAATTCTTTAAAGCCATTTTAAGGTCAATATTATTAACACCTTAAGCTATATATTTTTTCGATAGTCTACAGAACAGACCATCATTATATAATAACTTGCCTAATTACCCTAACCTGCCTAGTTAACCTAATTACCCTAGTTAAGCCTTTAAATGTCACTTTAAGCTGTATAGAAGTGTCTTGAAGAATATCTAGTCTAATATTATTTACTGTCATCATGACAAAGAGAAAATAAATCAGTTATTAGACATGAGTTATTAAAACTATTATGATTAGAAATGTGTTGAAGAAATCTGCTCTCCGTTAAACAGAAATTGGGGAAAAAATACAGGGGGGCTAATAATTCAGTGCGGTTATTAATTCTCACTTCATCTGAACATATAGAAACACGTGTCAGTCTCTCACCATATCAACTTCAGAGATGGTGTCCAGACTCTCCAGCTGAACATCAACACCCACAGGTATCGCAGGCCCTGAAATCAAGCACATATTCATTTATACATTTCAAGTGACGACAACAGTGTAAACAACGAACACGATGTGTCAAACGTATAAATGTTAATAAATCAGTTTAAGCGTCCCATAAGAAACGAGTAATTGAAATGCCGGATTTAGAATAAAAATCCCTTAATTCGCATAAAGGACCCACATAACCAATCTGCTGCCTCCGTTATTTGACGGATTAATTGTTTACTGTTGGTTGCTAGGTTACTAATCATCAAAGATTTCCATGTGACTTCTCCCGATAGGAAAAAAAAACGAGTACGAGCTCGTACAGGAGCAAAAATCACACCACCTTTAAGCTGTTTTGTGATCAACTCAATGAAAAACAGGCCTTCAAAATACTCTGCAAATACTTTTCCATCTCCCATTATTTGCATTAAATCTTTATAACACAAGTCCAAAACCACCTGAAGCATAAAATGAATGGATTTTTATTCAAAATTTGGCATTTCTAGCTCTTATTTATCATACGGTACTTCATGATGTGCATTAACACAGGTCGATGGAAACCCAGCTAATGTTCTATTTCTTTACCTATTGTGTTCACCTGTGCCTTGTTTAATTACTCATGTATTCTGTGTGCTTGTAGGCCTCTGCTTAAGACCTTTATGGTTATTGTCTCATCTTGTCCTGTGTTAAGTAATTTGTTTTACTTGTCTCATGCACTTTTGGTAAATAAAGTGCTGTTTGTACACAGATATAATGCTCATCTCTCTTACAGATCAGTGGTTTTCAACCGAGGTTCCACCAAATAACTTCAAACGTACATAGTTATTCTGCAAAATTAAGAATCAGCAAAACACCACCCTCTCTCATATGCTTTCTGTGATCGTTTAAGAGCTCTCATGCCATTTTGTCAAATATACAGATGAAAGAACACACTCAAACGCAGCAGGAATATAAAGCTAATAACATTTCGATGGAAGCCCTTTGCAATGGATCTACAAACAATTAAAGCGACATACAGGATCAATAAAAAACATATGTTATTATTGATGTGCAACAGACAGGATGTGTGTGCTCTCGGTTCACTGATTACTATAAGATCATAGTCCTGCATGAACACAGCTCAATATATTCACACAGCCGTCGGCATTAAAGGGATAGTTCACCCAAAAGTGAAAATTCTGTCATGATTCACTGATGCTTGATGTATTGAGGTACGTATTGAACACAAGGGAATACACACTACCTGACAAATCTTGTTGCCTATCCAAGTTTTAGGAAGAACAAATAATAACTTGACTTCTAGTTGATTATTTGGTATCAGAAGTGGCTTACATGAAAGGTAAAGGCCTCTAGATGATGCTTATTTGAGCACAATAAAATATGATCATGCCTTGATTATTAATGATTTCATTAGGACAGTAAGGTCTGACTCTGCTTAGACTAAAGTCTGGTGACTGAACCTTCAATAATGTCCAGTATAGAATATGTGGTCATGCTGCAGTGGAAACAGAACTGAATACTGAATATAACCCCAAACCATGATTTCTCCTTCACCAAACTTGACTGATTTCTGTGAAAATCTTGGGTCCATGCTGGTTCCAGTAGGTCTTCTGCAGTATTTGTGATGATTGGGATGCAGATCAACAGATGATCCCTCAGAGAAATCCACCTTCTGACACTTTTCCAAATGATCAACTAGAAGTCAAGTTATTATTTGTTCCTCTTCAAAGGACAACTGTAATGTGAAGCGGATGCTAACAAGGAAATGAGGATCCAAACGCAGGGTTTATTATATAGAGATAGTCAGGCAAGCAACGGTCACAATCAGGAGCCACAAATGTATGTAGGCAAAATCCAAAGTCGTGGCGAAAGTCAGTTCAGGCAGGCAGCAGGCAACGTAAACAAACAAACAAAGCAAGGGTCAAAACAAGGCAAGGCAAGGAAAACGTGTCGTAATGTTCACAATCAGTTCAACAAGACTCAGCAATGTGTGTTCCATCACTGGAACTTGGAACAGGTGTGTGTGAGCGGTGCATGCCTGGAGCTTGTAGTCCATAAACCAGCAGATTTGCAGTCCGTTAGCGATCAGCACAGGCTGGATCGCTGGTGAACGTCACAACAATCATGTTTATAATGGATTTATGACAGGTTATGTTGTCTTGACAAAGACAAGCACAGACTATGATGTATTTTCTTATGTCAAGTTGTCATAAAACAATGTCATCTTTGCATGTAAAACATGATGTATGACTCTTAATGACAGTTGTCATAAGCATGCATAAAAACTCACAATATCTTGACTGTCTTATGAAGTGTTGCAGATGTTTGAGCAGATCTCCAGTGCCCTTGTTTCTTAATCAGTGGTGGAAAACGCTGCATAAAACTAGCAAAAGCAGAATTTGAGAAAGCATGTCCTTTTTTTCACCTTAGGGCATTTTTTTCATCACCCTTAATCCGGGTCTGATCTGACCGTAGTATTTACAGTTCATGTGAACCCGAGTGAAGATACGGGCAGATAAGTGAGTGCTGCTGGCTCGGAGCCACAGTGAATCAGTGTTATAATCTGCCCTGAGCTTATGTAAAGCTGATTGCCTGTGATGTCAGTTCAAATCCTACATAAGTCTGATTCTTGTGCTGTTTATTAAGAAATTCTGCTCTCTCATATATCTGTCATTAATGAGAATCATTGCACATTCGTCAGTAATCACTCACAAGCCAATCATATAATGCTTACACTGCAAAACAAATGAGCTTTTTTGTCTCATTTCTACTCCAAATATCTAAAAACTCCTAAATCAAGGAGCATTTTTTAGAAAAGCAAGAACACTTGTCCTGTTTTCAGAAATAATGAGTCGAATTTAATTGAGTTTTTCCTTAAAACAAGCTAAATAATCTGACAATGGGCTGAGAAAAATAACCTCACTTTAAAATGAGTTATTTTGCTCACCACATACGCAGATTATTGTTTTGTTTTAAGGAAAAACTGACTTAATTTTGACTTATTATTTCTGTATAGGACAATATTTTAACTTGTCCAGAGCATGCTTCTTGATTCAGGAGTTTTTAGATATTTGGACAAGAAACAAAACAAAAACTCTAAAGCTTTAAAGCTCTAAAACTCCTTTATATAATCTAATTTCAAATTAACAATAATCAATTTATAATTGAAAAGGTTTTAATTATATAATTTCATTAACAACAGCCATGTGGGACATTAAACCTTTGTCTTTCTGACTACAGGCTGAGCCAAAGTGTTGCAAATGCTACGGGTGGGCTTTTAACAACTCTGCCTTTGTCTTCAGGTGATACTTTCAGGCCAAAGAAACCCCTTTTGTTGATTAACATGTGTGGTCAGTAGCTGGGCTGGTTTCTAACACCTATACGCCAGTTATCATGCATACTGTGTTTAGCCATCCTCCTGAGAAGACATTATAGATGGGGCATGTTTGTCTCAATCTGGACTTGTGATCAAACTCGCAGACTGCAGACCTCCAGTAGGCTCTTGCAGACACATGGACTTCTTGAAGACGCTGTATGACTGCAGATTAACCAACACGTCTCAATAAAGGAATTCTGCTTGTTTCAAGTCTCCTGGACTGGGTTCTCTCTCTTCACTCATTTATTTATTTCACAACAACTTTTGTGTCACAGACTACATGTCCCATCATGCACTGCACTCACACGCCAGTTTCAGCTCAACTCCTGATTACACAGAAACAGCTGCAGATCATCACCACCGATTACATGGACTATATACACTCACCGGCCACTTTATTAGGTACGCCTGTCCAACTGCTCGTTAAACCAATTGTCTAATCAGCCAATCACATGGCAGCAACTCAATGCATTCAGGCATGTAGACACAATCAAGACGATCTGCTGCAGTTCAAAGTGAGCATCAGAATGGGGAGGAAAGGGGATTTAAGTTACTTTGACATGGTTGTTGGTGCCAGACGGGTTGTTCTGAGTATCCATTAGTACCAATTGAGCATGGTGTCAACACCACAGCCTACCTGAGTATTGTTGCTGACCATGTCCATCCCTTTATGACCACAGTGTTTCCATCTTCTGATGGCTACTTCCAGCAGGATAACGCACCATGTCATAAAGCACCAATCATCTCAGACTGGTTTCTTGAACATGACAATGAGTTCACTGTACTCAAATGGCCTCCACAGTCACCATATCTCAATCCAAAAGAGCACCTTTGGGATGTGGTGGAACGGGAGATTGGCATCATGGATGTGCAGCCGACAAATCTGCAGCAACTGTGTGATGCTATCATGTCAACATGGAGCAAAATCTCTGAGGAATTTTCCAGTAGCATGTTGAATCTACGCCATGAAGGATTAAGACAGTTCTGAAGGCAAAAGGGGGTCCAACCCGGTACTAGTAAAGTGTACCTAATAAAGTGGCCTGTGTGTGTAGACACCATACACACACGCATCCAGTGCCAAGTCTTGTTTCCCAAGTGAGCATCACATAAGTGGTTCCTCTGTTGTCTTGTCGTGGTTTTGACCCATTGTTTGTTTACTGTTTTTTTTGTTTTGCCGCCTGCCTCGACCTCTTCGCCTGTTACACCGATTACTCTTTGGATTATCTGTGTGCTACCATCTGCACCTGTTTTGAGCCTTGCCTGCCAGACTAATCTTAAATAATTCATTAAAAGGGGAAAGAAGATCTTGTGTAATGTGAAAGAAGAGTAAACGATGACAGAATTTTCATTTCTGTGTAAACTATCCCTTTAAAAATTCAACATTGTGTTTCGATATATGATTAAATATATGTTTATTCTGTAGCATAACCAACAACATGCTGGATATTCAGTGTATTCTTGTTTTAAAGACTGAATGTGATGTTTGTACCTCCAAAGCCTGGTCTCATGGTGAAGTCGTGATCGTCCAGCTTCAGGAGCTGCTCGGATTTGGTGACGGGAGCTTTCGTCACATCTGGACTTCGCATCAGTAATGTGCTGAGAAAATTAATAAGTAAAAGAGGTTACAAAAAAAAACTGTCTGATAACTGTACAAACACAGGTCCAATGCAAACTGAACTGTTTCCCATGCAGACAATATGTGACCAGAGCTACATATTTGGGACCTGCAGAATATGTGTCCAGAGCTACTCATTCTTGCTGTTCGTTTTCACAAATCCACTAGAGGGCGCCATGTACATTTTTGACAATCTCAAATACGTTATTAGATCATGTTCTCACATATGTGCTATTTCTCATGGTTCCACCAGAGGCCACTGTGTACTTTTCCAATATCAACTTCTTTGCATGCATCCATGTAAAAAGCCGCTCAGATTGTTGTTGTGCATTATATATTAGCTTGATATCAACTGACACACACACTCTCTTTCCTAAACTTACCCAATAGTGTTTTTAAAAGCCATCTCAGCCGTGTGCTTTTACCACAATTTCACACTGCTTTTTCTTTTTGGTTTAATCTCTGGAACCGTACTCAAACCATGTCCAAGTCTGACAACGTACAAGGTGAGCTGCCGAGCGCACTGGTCACACTGTAAAAGCCGTCCATATACAAGTAAACGGTCAGCTGTATAGCGCGAAAATTAACAAAGGTTGTCATGGTGTCATAACACCTCGTAGTTATCGTTTTACACACTGTATGCAGTCGTACGTAGCTCTGGGTATATATTTCACGGTTCTCAAATAAGTAGGCCCAGGCACATATTCCCAATGAGTATGAATTGGAATTGACAGATAGTCTATTATATATATATATATATATATATATATATATATATATATTCTATTGACTGATCTATTTTGCACCTTTAGTTACAATAAAATTTACAAAATAAGTCTCTGATGCCTTTAAAGTGTGTAGTGAAGTTTCAGCTCAAAATGGCACACAAATAATGTTTTCTAACTCTCTGAAACGGCCCCTTTTAGGCTTTTAATTGTGGCGTTTTGGTGACTGTCGCTTTAAATTCAAATGAGATTGTGCTCTTTACAGAAGAGGGCTGAGCTACAAACGCCTGTGTGTCAGCATAGTGGCAAATTAAAACAGACTAACATTCTATGCTAATGAGGGAGAGATGGTCCCTAGTGGGCGGGGCTTTCCCTCTCTGATGACACGTACAAAGGGAGAATGTCAATCAAAGTGTTTCTGCAGACTGTTCTTATCACATCTGATTATAACAAATAGAATTAATACATTTTGACCATTAGAAGCTGCTTATATTCACACACTGCTGACACACAACTGTGTATAAACCCCTTATAAAAGTGATTTTTGCATAATAGGACCACTTTAACATTCAGATAAATCTTGCAGATGATTGTGAGTGTGTATGGTTGTTTTAGTACCTGCCGGGTTTATGCAAGTCTCGCTCTGCTCTGGTTGTTTCTCGCTTGGACCTGATAAAAGCAGGAATTGTTAATCATTAAATAACAATTCTAGAAATGCATTATACACAGACATGCTTGTGTTTGGGCAGATTTTATATACAGTACAGCACTGATTGAAAAATAACCAGCACACCAATATAAGCAAACAGTTGAAATGTTTTAATATCTTTCATTGCTTTAATGACCTCAGTGCTCATGATGACCATGTTTTCCAGCCTCTATAAAACAGTTCACCATCAACGACAAAAATTTGATTATAACAGATTAAAAACCTACAATTTGTTCATCGTGTTATGCTTTTTTGTTTGTTTTACATCTGAATAAAAACCTAGAAAGCGTGTCAAACCTTTCTCTTTTACATTTCTCAACAATCCTAAAATCATTAGATTTGAGATTATTTTGATTTGTGGACATGTGCACTGATTTAAACACAAATAAATAAATAAATAATTGATTGCATTTAGTAAAAAATACATTTGTTTTTGTTATATTGTGTTGCAGCTCTTCTTTCTAGCCACATAAAAAGTCTGTGTTTTTAACCATACTATAGTAAAGTGTCTTATACTGTATATATTACAGTATTTAAAACTCTTTATTAATGAACGCTCCAGCATAATGCAGTATTAACTCTGGTCAACTGATAAATACTGTAGTATCCTTGAACTTAGTGGGGTATTAGATTATAAAACATCCACAGCATTGTAATGTAATGTGTATTTATATAGTGCATATGTTGTGTATGGGCATGCGCCTAAAACGCTTCACAGTCATGAGGGGGGTCTCTCCACACCACCACCAGTGTGCAGTCTCCACTTGGATGATGGCATGATGACATGATGGCAGCCACAGGGCAGCTGCAGCAGTGTGATCACCACACACCATCTAATAGGGCAGTGAAGAGACAGTGATAAAGCCAATTCAGTTGTTATTGGGAGGCCATGATGGTGGAGGGCCGAGAGGGAATTTGGCCAGGACACCGGGGTTACACCTCTACTCTTTACTAGAAGTGCCAAGGGATTATTAATAAGCACATAGAGTCAGGACCTCGGATTGAAATCTCATCTAAAAGATGGTGCTGCTCACTGATAGTATAGTGTCCTCTTCACTATACTGGGGCATTAGGACTCACATAGACCACAGGGTGTGCACCCCCTGCTGGCCTCACTAACAACACTTCCAACAGCAAGCTTTCCCATGTGGTCTCCCATCCAAGTACCATCCAGCTTCAGTGAGCAACCGCTCTCCGGCTGCAGGCTGCTATGGCTGTGGCCGTTTGTTTATATCACTATTGCTGGTGTGTTGCCACAGCACATACAGAATTACAACTGCAGATGATTTCTATTACTTTACTAAAGTATGGTTCAAAACATTAAAGCAGGGGTCACCAAACTTGATCTAGGAGGGCCGGTGTCCTGCAGATTTTAGCTCCACCCCCAATCAAACACACCTGAACATGCTAATCAAGCTCTTACTAGGTATACTTGAAACATCCAGGCAGGTGTGTTGAGGCAAGTTGGAGCTAAACCCTGCAGGGACACCGGCCCTCCAGGACTGAGATTGGTGACCCTTGCATTAAAGCAACAGTATATCTACTATAAGATACTATAACTATCCTTTATATGAACTATATTCTTTCATTTTCATTTTGTATGATCTATGAAGAAGATCCACATCTACTCTATCAGTTTTCTCCTGGTTTGCAGGACTGATACTATTACTTTACTTTTAGTAATGAATACGAGACTGCTTTACACTTATTTACGTATCATGTATACTCATTTTAAATGATGGTGCGAGGCTCAAAAATGTATTTATTTATGCAATTAAATACAATTTTCATTGTTAAAAACCTTTCTCTCGCTGTTATGGGAAAATGCACCTTTTAGCTATACTGTCTACCATAACCAAGAGGAACGTTTTTAATTAATACATGTATTTTTATCACTGTTATAATGTAAGTTTACAAATAAGAGACCTAATTCTATGCTTTTGTTTGACTGAAATATGCTTATTTGATTAGCAGAGACTCTCTAAACAAAAATAAGCACTTTAAACTTGTATGAATGTATTTATTTACATATATCTGTGTATATACCCCCTCCCTAGATATACCTTAGCTTTAAATTGACAATTCATTCAAATATTACACTTCTGCCATCATTTACTCTACCTTTAATTGTTTTTTCTGTTGAACACAAAAGAAGATATTTTGAGAAATGTTGGAAACCTATAGCCATTCACTTCGATAGTCTATTTCAGGGGTCACCAATCTCGGTCCTGGAGGGCCGGTGTCCCTGCAGGGTTTAGCTCCAACTTGCCTCAAGACACCTGCCTGGATGTTTCAAGTATACCTAGTAAGAGCTTGATTAGCTTGTTCAGGTGTGTTTGATTAGAGTTGGAGCTAAAATCTGCAGGATACCGGACCTCCAGGAACAAGTTTGGTGACCCCTGGCTCTGTTTGTTTTTTAATTACTATGGTTACAGGTTTTTAGCTTCTTTTCAGAATATCTTCTCTTGTGTTCAACAGAATAAAGAAACTCAGTGTGGAACCACTAGAGGGAACTTGGGCGAACCACTGCATTAAAGGGGCTTTAGTAAACACCAGGGGTCTCATTAATAAATGTGATGTACGCACAAAACCGGGTCAGAAATATATATACAAAACTTGAAAAATAAAACATATTTAAATATTGATTTAAAATCAGGTGAGCCGTCGCCATTAATATTTTTATATTCTGGTGTACATTTGCTTTAAGGAAAGTTTCTATGCAAATTTTATCAGATCGCTGGGGTCTTGTTTATAATCATTGCGTATGCAAAAATGGAGGTGAAAATGTGCGTACGCCACTCCCCACACAAAATGTTGTGACCTAGAAAACAAACTTGACAGGAAAATGTGCGCAGCTAAGTAAACATTCATTTATTCATTCATTTTCCTTCAGCTTAGTCCCGTATTGCCACAGTGTAATGAACCGCCAACTTATCTAGCATATGTTTTACGCAGCGGACGCCCTTCCAGCAGATGCCCTTCCAGCTCACAGCAAAATTTACATATATGATGGCATATGCTCAGGTTTATAGCACATTTTATTAATCAGAGTCCAGGGGTGTCGTTTTAACTTTGCGCATGCACAAAACAGGGGCAGACTTCCCACGCAAAGAGTTGAACATTGACTATATATATTATTTTGACTTATGTTAGACATAATCATCAGTTTAAAATTTATTAAAAACATGGATTCTGACGTGCATTCACTTTTAGAAAGGTTTCTAGACAAATTTTATCAACCAAATCCGATAGGTCTCATTTGATAACACTTCGAGTACGCGCAACACAGATGGAAATGCGCGCACGCAAATTTCCACGAAAAAAGTCGACGGGGGAATGTACGCAGCTGTAAAAGTAAACAACTTAAATATTACTTTAAATCAGCATGTCAGCCATTATAAGAAAACAGCATTTATTCTGGCGTACATTCACTTTTAGGAAGGTTTCTACGCACATTTGATCAGATCCCAGCGGTCTCATTTGATAAACAGATGCGGCAATGCGCGCGCGCGCACGCAACTTTTACAGGCAAACAAAAAAGTTGACTGGAGAACGCGCGCTGCTGTTTCTAAACACTACATGTACGCATTGAACTGAAATATAACTTATAATCGTCACGTGAGCCATAACCATTGATAAAAACATCATGTGCTCTTCTTACCTGCTCTTGCTACAGGACTGCAGGGCTCCAGTGCAGAGAAAGCACGCGCAGAGCAGAAAGCAGACATCCGCGTGCATGATGCCCACATACAGCCGCAGGTACTATCCTGAAATACACACACTGTGCTGCTGTCCAAACCTAAACACGGCCCATTGAGAGCATCTCCCACACACACACTGGCTGCATCTGTGAAGGTCAGATGTGGAGCTGTCTTCCCCTCAACAGGAGCTTTCGCAGGTTACAGGGGAAATAACAGACATTTGCTGGCCGTATCTTATGTAATGTGCAGCGGGTATTACGCGCTATCTGAATTGCACTTATATAATCCAGCGGTATAGTGAGTGAGCATTGTTCTACTCTCCTCCAAGTGGTATTACTGGGAGATTTTAAAGGTGCTTTAATGCAACCTTTTCACATATGCGACCAGTGCATCATGTGGAAAACGACCAGCGACAAGATCAGCCAGGCTAATGAAATATATACCATGTAGGCCTGATTTGTTATATGTATAGGTGTTGAAAGAAATTAGTTACTATATATATTTAAACACAAAATGGGTGGTTCTGTTTTTTCTGAAAAAGTGGACCTGTCTGCAGTTATTCGCCCCATTATCTATTTATTTATGAGATTTAAATGCTGCATTTAGTGACATTTTAAGCAGTTTTTTGCTGGATTGGCTTGTCGGATGGTCATCATAACCACTATTTTTTATAGACCAAAATATTTTCTAAAGATTTAGAATTTAGAAATAAAAGGCTTAATTTCATAATACAAATTTAGAAAAAAGAAATGTTAAAGTTTTACCAAAAAAACTAGCTTAATATTATTTATTAGTTAAAAAACCAAAAATGGCCAGCACATTCAACTTATTAAAACATAATAATTATAATAATAATGTAAAGCTTTACTTTTTTTAGCCTTTCTTAAAGTACGTTTGAAAATTCCCAGATAACAATAAATTAATTAGTATTAAAATTAACTTTGAAATGAGCTTTACACCTTCCTATTGCTCATTTCAAGAGTTCACACTTAGCTGATAATCAATAAAGCGTATTTGGCATGCTGTCCCGGTTGAGAGCCCTGAGCTCGTAATATCTTCGAGCCTGGGGCTCCCTCCCGTTAGAAGGGCGAGAGGGGAGTTCGAGCCCAGGTAGGTCTCGAGGACTCCCCTGCTTGTCGCCGTGTGAGAAGTGTAAACTAGGGTTGTTTTCGGTGATAATTTGGTTTAATCTGTTGCTATGGTATATGTTTTTGGACGGTGGGAGGAAATTGGGGGACCCGGGGGAAACCCACGCGAACATGGGGAGAACATGTAAACTCCACACAGAAACACCAACCAGCCCGATAGGAGGTTGGACCAGCGGTGTTCTTGCTGTGAGGCAACAGTGCTAGCCACTGGGCCACCGTGTTGCCCTATCGGAAAAAAGAGGGAGGAAGTAGGGGTGGGAAGCTTCAAGACGAAGATAACTGGAGTGAAAAACTCTGGTTATTTATAATGCTTCCGTAATCATCTAATGGGTCAGATTACGGAGCTAATGAGGAGCCAGCCGTGTTGATCATAAGCACGTGATCCTCTCGAAATTAGTTTATAAATAAACCACACTTATAGTTTCGAGAAACAGTCCAAAATGTAGAACAAAAGTTACTTGTAAAATGTTTGATCTATTTATCAATAATACAGTAGGTCAGTAGTGAAAGAGGCTGCTCACTGCAGAGCCACTTGGGTGGAGCTCACCTCCAGCTCCTCCTCCTATAAGCTGTTTTAATGCGTACACTAATCAAATTCAGATTTTTGTCAGTGAAGGGTGGGTCTTTTTTAACACCCCCCCCCCCCCCCCCCCCCCAACTTTAAAATGACTTATTGGTTTCTAATTGTGGTTTAACAGAGGTATTAAAAAAGGGAAATTATTGAAACCGGCCTAGACAAAATTGAAGGGTACCAACAATTTTGTTCATCTCTACACCACTGTAAAAAAATCTGTAATTTTACAGTTAATTTCCGGAAGCTGGGGTGCCGGAAACCCCCCCGGAAAATAACGTTGTTAAATTACCAACCCAGGCTCATTCTGAGAACGTAGTCCAGGGGACGTTTCTGGAGACCGCGAAATACGTCCCGGGAGGTACGTATTTTTGCAGTTTTTGTTTTCGCGAGTCCGCGAGAGGCCGCTGTGCGCGCTTTTTCCCGCGCCGTTCTCGTGTAAACCTGCCAGAGGTCGCTGTCGAACGACCTTCCGCCTGTCTGCCTGGATGACAGAATGATTGACCGTGCGACCGGCCAATCGGCTGACCCACCCTCCTCCGTTCCTAAACCAAACCAACGACGATTCACAAAAGCCGTCCAGAAAAAGAAAAGCTCTCGTCTAATTTTTACCACGTTTTCGGATTTTGACCACATTCTCACCCTGTGATGAACTTGTTCGCTTCATTTTTTGGTTTTGTTTTTGTTTTCTTACCTGATTTCTGGAACCGCTCTTCCCCGGACTCGAACCCGGTCAGCCCCTCTCTGCGCCTCGAGTCCGCCAGAGTACACGAAGAGCTAACCGGACAAACTGGTTGCAGCGGGAAAGCCCTCCACACGGAGGCGGACGGCCGGCAAGCGCCGAAGGGAACGCCATCACACCGCCCCGCAGCGTTCGCTTAAAAAAAATGATATGCAGCCGTACGTACCCCCGGCTACGTATTTCGCGGTCTCCAGAAACGTCTACGGGACTACATTCTCAGAATGAGCCTGGGTTGTAAATTACAGAACTTTACCGTAAAATAATGGACATTAAATGACAAAATTTAATTTTACTGTTATTTTACAGTAAATTTCTGTAATTTAACGTCCGATTTTTTTTTATAACTATTTTTTCAGCATTTTGACTTTTAGTAGATAGGACAGTAGAGAGTATTAACAAGAAAGCATGGGGAGCAGAGAGAAGGGAAGGATCGGCATAGGACTGCAAGGCGGAATTGAACTCAGGTCGCCACGAGCACCAGAGTGCATGTGTCGACGCACTAACCACTACACCACTGGCGCGGACTAACAGGCGTTATTTTACGGGGGTTTTTTCCGGCAACTCAGCTGCCGGCAATAAACCGTAAAACGACAATTTTTTAAAACATAACATATATATATATATATATATATATCAGTGGTGTAGTCCTAAAAAAAAGGTGGTATACTATTACCCACCCAACCCGCCCATGCTATTTTATTATTTTACCTGAACGTTTCAGCGAGACATCATTCAGACTGCTGCTGTGGTCGTCAGGGGCAAGGAATGGTGCAAAATATGAACAAAAATGCACCAGTTGCCACAAATTAAGATGAGTTAAAAAAAAACACTTGGTATACAGTTAAAGGATGCGAATACACGTAAATTAGGGAAGTCTAATCAGCAAAACAAGTGAGTATACTGAGGGTATACGCAATTATTGATCCTCAGAAGTCGTAATACCCAAAGAGCTAGTGGAAAAAAGTAGGCATACTGAGTATACGTGCGTATAGCCCCGACTACACCACTGATATATATATATATATATATATATATATATATATATATATATATATATATATATATATATATATATATATATATAAAATATATACTATAAAAATAACTGTAGACAGTTTCATATTTTGTGATTCATGTTTTTATTTATGCTTTTGAATCGCATTTTGCAATGATCTTGATCTTCATTCATTTTCTTTTCAGCTTAGTCCCTTTATTATTCAGGGGTCACCACAGCGGAATGAACCGCCAACTTATGCGGCATGTTTTACGCAGCGGATGCCCTTCCAGCCACAACCCAACACTGGGAAACCATATACACACACTCATACACTATGGACAACTTAGCTTACCCAGGTCCCCTATAGCGCATGTGTTTGGACTGTTGGGGAAACCGGAGCACCCAGAGTAAATCCACACCAACACGGGGAGAACATGCAAACTCCACACGGAAATGCCAACTGAGCCAGCTGAGGCTTGAACCAGTGACCTTTTTGCTGTGAGGCGATCGTGCAACCCACTGCACCACTGTGATGCCATGTTTACTTAATCTTGCATTACAACTAGAGTGATGCATTTGACAGACGCTTTGATTAACACTGTACTGAAGGTAGCCTGTACATACATTTCAAATCAAGAGTCTTGGCATTAATAGCACCATGCTATACACCGCTGTACCAGGCTGTAATGTAATTATGTCAGGTTATCGTGATAAAGACATCTCGAGTAAAAGCATCTTTGCATTGGAAATGGCATTACTGAGCCGATGACATTTAATGAGCGCTGGCATGCATGAAAGCAGTGCATGAATGTGTGTGCGTTAATGCGTCTCTCGCACAAACACGTTTGTTCTAACTGACTAGCTGATGGATTTTACTATTGATTAGTCTAATTGTGCATTCACTTTGACTGGGTCATTGTCCAGGGCTGAGAGTTGAGCCATTACAAAGCCTGATTTGCTTGCATTATACGAACACTCACAATCAGTGTTGGGGAGTAACTAGTTACATGTAACGGCGTTACGTAATTTAATTACAAAATAAAAATATCAGTAATTCATTACAGTTACCTTCCACCCCATCCCCCATCTCCCCCACCTAGGCGCCTGTTCTGTGAATATTTCTAATACTCTTATTAGCTGTATTCCAGAGATTTTTTAAGAAAACCACAGGCACATGCATTTTTGTGAAAGAAGTATTACAAATGTCCGCTCTTCAATCCTCCTTAAAAAGTTTAGTCAGCTGGAACCCAATAAAAATATAAGACCACCCTAGCCAGTGATGAAGACCAATCAGTGTTGACATGGCAGCTGAAGCTAGAGATGAATTTGGGGGAAGAGCGATTATAGGTGCCCTATAAAGAAAAATTGGGTATATCTAGGCATTATAATAAGACATAAGAGATCTGTATATGGAAATGGCCATACCGTGAGCCTCAGACACTGGTTTCCTCGTTCTTATGCAAATTGCATAAGTGTAAAACCCTGGTGGACAACAGACCAATCAGACCACAAAGCAGACTGTTGCGTGACTCATCATTTACATGTATGCCTACTTTAGGTAATTTATCCAGACCTGATGAGCAGTTGACGTCATCAAGAGAACACATTTGTTATATTATTACACATTTATTTATTATTTTATTCAATTATTATTACTATTTTATTAAACAATACTGCAGTTTATATCAAATGTCATTTACTGAACAATGACATTTAACAGACAATAATTTATAGATGATAAGTAGGTCAGGTAAAAGAATAACAAGTTTTTGTTCAGCAAAATATATATTAAGCTGTAGAACTTAAAAGGGGGCTGCACGGTGGCGCAGTGGGTAGCACAACTGCCTCACAGTATGAAGGCCGCTGGTTCGAGCCCCGGTGTGGTATACATGTGGTATAGGTTAATTGGGTAAGGTCAATTGTCCGTAGTGTACGAGTGTGAATGAGAGTGTGTGGATGTTTCCCAGTGATGGTTGCAGCTGGAAGAGCATCTGCTGCGTAAAACATATGCTGGATAAGTTGGCGGTTCATTCCATTGTGGCGACCCCAAATTAGTAAAGGGACTAATCCAAAAAGAAAATGAATGAATTTAAAGATGCAGTATGTGAGTTTGACACCAAGTGGTTGAACTAGGTATTGCACTCCTGGTTCAAAACACACTTAAGTGCAGGTTGCCAGATTGACGACATCAACAACAGTGTGCCTGAATGTCGAAATTAGAAATTCCAAGAGTTCAGTCAAAGCAGCGTGAATCTGTCTTCAGCTACTAACAGCGCCCCCTACTGCTGGATCAGCTTCCAGAAATGATCAGATGTGCTCCAACATTAGGCACATTCACATCAAGACTGAATACACATCTGTTTAGCTGTGCCTTTACTGAATGAGCACTGTGCTACATCTAACAGATCACACTATTAGATCTTTATTATTTCTTTAAAACCTGTTTAAAAACCTATAAACAATGAGCTGAAGGACTCTACTGTACCAGGCAGAGTCACTCCTACAACAGGCTATTATACAATCAGTTGAACTCCGGTCAATAGTGACATGGGCCAAGATATTTAATGTTATTTAGCCATCTTTAATCTATGAAAAAAGAAGGCACTAACATCGGTTTTGACCACAGGTGTATGTAGGTGTGTGTTTCATCTCTGATGTGTTCTTTAATCCACGATTATCTCCATAGTTTCACTATTGTTCAGACAGAGGTTACTGTCCTTGCCTGAACTTCCTATCTTTCTACATCCTCATCACCATCTGTGATCAGACCAATGGCCATTATATCATCCTAAAACTTCGATGACTTGAGGTTTGTAACACTATTGTGGCTGCATAAGGAAAACAGAAGTGGGCTGAACACAGCGCCTTGAGGGTCCTCAAGTGAAGTAAGAATTGAACAATGGTTTTACCCATACTTGACAATGGTTGTCTGCATGGTTTGTTGACAACAAACCATAATACGTTGTTGGTATGCCAGTTGGTCATCCTGCGTTCTGAGGTACGGTGCCAGCTATGTGTGGTTCCCTTTTCAGGCGACTCCATATGCACACCGTGTGACCAGACCACAGTGTGTCCCCCTACCCAGGTTGACCGGTGTCTTCCCTACCAGCTAACCATCCCTCTATATGTCATGTTCCCACTACCTAAGGTGAGCCCATATGGGTTTTTTGTCACAGGTCTCCCCATCAGTGACCTCCGCAGCATCCTCCCCATTCGGGGCTGGCACACTTCCCGAATTTACTGTTGTATTCTAGGCAAGCCCTAGCGTAAATTGCTAGGCGTGATGAGTTCCACATCAGGTAATTAGAGCCAGGGACGTTGGATAGTTATGCTTTGGTGTTCACGCTACTTGCCTGACACTCGGCACCCCAAACTACATGATGGGTTCAGCTCCTGTAGCAATAAGGATATGCTCCCCTAGTCAGTCAACTCGACGTAAACTCATAGTGATCAACTAAGGGAGAACGCCTTGGTTAAGTACATAAGCCCCAATGAGGGAAGGGAGACGTTTATGTCCCCTGCCACAGGAGCTGAATCCACAGCTGAATCGATAGCATGATCGTCTTTAGACGGTCCCGGAGGAGGGAAAAGTTTAAAGAGCCCATATTATGGGTTTTTGAAAATGCCCTTCCATGTAGTGTGTCACACAGCTCTAAGTGAAGTGAAATATCCAGCTGAGGCTTAAATCTGTAAGTGTACAGTGTTTAAAACTATTGATTCATCTATAAAGGAGTCGACTCATAGTGCTTCAAACGAGTCGTCTTGATAACGAGTCATTAGGTGTTTCGTGATGACGCGGCTACGAAACAAGTAGTTGCGCCGATCACACCGCCCTCAACCCGAAAGTGAAAACGAAAGTGACCCGTTAGCAAAGTGCGGACGGGGGGGTGTCGCAGATATAACCGAGGACGCGGGTGGTGAGGGAGGTGTCGCGGACGTCTCCCTCTCTATTGGTGTTGTGTCTTCTAAGGAGGAGGAGGAGGTGTTTGTGTGTGTGTATGTGTGTGTCTGTGTAAAAAGAGCAGGTAGACTGTGACAGGCTCCTCACCAGTTCTTGGACTTTTTGCTCAATAAAATAGTTTGTCGTCTGTTTTTTTTAAGTCCATCGTCTGTATTTACATTCACCCACTGGCAGCCAAAATCCACACCTTACACTATGAAGCGTGTGTGCACTGTGACTACTTTTATATTGTTGATTAGCAGCTGGGCATTTCACTCTGTCTCGTGCTGAAGGCTGTCAGTTTCGACCAATCGCAGCAGGCTGTCATCGGTCCAATCAGCACAGATTAGCTTCGCGCTGAGGAGGGGTTTGGGTACAAATGAATCACTGAACGATTCATATGGGAGTCGCTGGGATAATTAGGTAAAAATAAATGCAGATTATAAGACCATCAAAGTGTTGCTTGACCTTGCATGCATATTAGACTGTTGTTGGAGACCCTTACAACCTAAATATGACCCTATTTCATCTATAATATGGGCTCTATAACAAAGGGTGCAAAAACATTTGGGTGCTCTTTAGCCTATTGTACCGTGCATCTGCTTTCTTGATGTGCATATGTCTTCATGTATTTCTGTGCCCATTTCAGCCCACATCATGTCAAGTTCTTGTTTCCCTGTGCTTTATTTTTGACTTTCGCTCAATAACAATTTACAGTTTTCTTTTACTTCCAATTACACATACAGTCAAAGTCAGAGTTATTCGCCCTCCTGTGAATTTTGGTTCTTTGTCAAACATTTCCCAAATGATGTTGAACAGATTCAGGAATTTCTCGCAGTATTTCCTCTAATATTTTTTCTTCTGGAGAAAGTCTTATTTGTTTTATTTCGGCCAGAATAAAAGCAGGATTTAATTGTTTGGTCACACTTTATTTTGATGGTCTGTTTGTTGAATTTAGTTACATTGCATCTACATGCCAACTAATTCTCATTAGATTATAAGTAGACTGTTAGGTTGGGGTTGGGGTTAGGGTTAGTGTAAGTTGACATGTACTTGTAAAGTTTCTTATAGTCAGTTAAATGTCTGTTAAAGGAGCAGTATTAGCTGACAGTCTACTAATACTCAAATAGACCATCAAAATAAAGTGTTACAGATTGTTTTAAAGTCATTTTAAGGTCAATATTATTAGCCCCTTTAAGCAATATTAGTTTTGGATTGTCTCCAGAATAAACCACTGTTATACAATAACTTGCCTAATTACCCTAACTTTACCCTAATTAACCTAGTTAAGCCTTTAAAGGTCACTTTACGCTGAATACTAGTCAATATCCAGTCAAATATTATGTGCTGTCATCATGGCAAAGAGAAAATAAATCACTTATTAGAGATGAGTTATTAACACTATTATGATTAGAAATGTGTTGAAGAGAAATTGGGGGAAAATTAAAGCAATGAAAGTATAACAGGAGAGCTAATAATTCTGACCTCAACTGTAAGTAGTAAAATATGTGACAGCCATGATCACTCAGAGGTAAATAGACCAGTAGATGAGATTGAAGAATATAAAGGCCCCTGGGAAGATCATGCGAGAGTAGGCATCAATGGCGTGAGTGTTCTGGATGATCCGCAGTCCTCTGAGCGTCCTCTTCTTGGCTCCTTTGACCTCTGGGCCTATCGACAGACACACTGCCATGGGGTCCAGTTTCTCTGCAGGCTCCTCAGAGGAGACGGGGGCCTGAGTATATCCCGCAAGACCATTGCTATCAGGCCTACCGTACGCTTCATCCAGCATCATAGTCCTCATGCTGGATATGTCACATGTGCCAGATAAAGTCTAAAGTGGATAAACACAAACACTTGTTATTATTTAGGGGCTATTTACATCTGCTTTTCTTTCTGATCAGACTTCAGCAACTGATCAGCAACATTTCTTTACTGTCTTGATTATCATCAAATATCATCATCTCCATGATGAAAGGCCCTAATATGGACACAAACCCCCCTGATGCATTCTTTGCAATCAGCCTTACAAACAGCAAGTGTAGTATTAGAGCTTCTATTATGGGTTAGAAAAGGTTCATGTTTTGGCAAACAACAGGCTGACTTGCATGCACTGTCATCAACACTGTCTTATAGTGTGCATTACTGCTGATTGGTAGGCCCACACGGAATCTGCGCACGCAGAATTACACAGATTTTTAGCCCATCATTAATTCTGCTTATTTACTGGAGTAAATGTGTGTAAATCTATATTTATTCAGTTTTTAAATTAATTACAGTAATATTATTGACTAATATGAAAATGTTCATCTGATTTATTTACGATATAGTTTGTACAGTAATGTTTTCTGTCTTTTAGTAGAGATATTATATGAGAGACTTGCTTTTTTTACCAAATAAAGTGAATCTAATTGGATTAGCATTTTAAACATTGAATACAAGTTAAAAAGGTATTACTTTTCAGTTCATATATAAGGTTTTAGTTATGATACTCCCAAAATAATCCAGCAGAAATCTGCAGATTTTTACCAAAATTCTCATCAGAAATAGCAAAACACGTCCGCAGATTCCCTCTGGCCCTACTGATTGGTCTAATTACCCAGTCTGCTATGATTGGTCCGATGACCCAGTCTGCTATGATTGGTCTGATGACCCAGTCTGCTATGATTGGTCCGATGACCCAGTCTGCTATGATTGGTCCGTTGACCCAGTCTGCTATGATTTGTCTGATGACCCAGTCTGCTATGATTGGTCCGATGACCCAGTCTGCTATGATTTGTCTGATGACCCATTCAGTTGTGATTGGTCAGATCACCCAGTCTGTTGTAATTGGTCAAACGACCAAGTCTGTTGTGATTGGTCTGATTACCCAGTCTGTTTTATTGGGCCAATGACACAGTCTGTTGTGATTGTTTGAATGACACAGCGTGATGACCAAGTCTATTTGTCTAATTCGACCAGTCTGTTATAATTGGTCGACTGACCAAGTCTGCTTTGATTGGTCTGATGACCCATTCTGTTTTGATTTGTCTGATCACCCAGTCTGTTTTGATTGGTCTGATGAGGCAGTCTGTGGATTAGTTTGATGATCCAGTCTGCTGTGATTGGTCTGATGAGCCAATCTATTTTTATTGGTCCAATGACCCATCTGTTGTGATTATTTTCGAATGGCCCAGTCAGTTGTGATTGGTCTAATGGCCTACTTCTGTTGTGATTGGTCTGATAACCCAATCTGTTGTGATTGGTCCGATATCCCAGTATGTTGTGAGTGGTCTAATAACCCAATCTGTTGGGATTGGTCTGATGACCCAGTCTACTATTAATGGTCCAATGACACAGTCTGTTGTGATTGATCTGACGACCCAATCTGTTGTGACTGGTGCGATATCCCAGTCTGTTGTAATTGGTCCACTAAACCAATCTGTTGTGATTGGCCCAATGATTCAGTTTGTTGTGATTGGTCCGATGACCCAGTTTGTTGTTATTGGTCTAATGACCAAGTCTGCTTTAATTGGTCAAATGACCCAGTCTGTTGTGATTGGTCATATGACCCTGTCTGTTGTGATTGGTCTGATGACCAAGTCTGTTTTTATTGGTCTTATAACCCAGTCTCTTGTGATTTGTATGATGACCCAGTCTGTTGTGATTGGTCTGTTTACCCAGTATGTTCTGATTGGTCCGATGACCCAGATTTTACCAACAATAAACAACTATATAGTGATTCCTATATAGAAGAATCATCTCCAATGACATCAGCAATGACATCATGTGTACCCAAACTAATCTGCCAACAAAACAGCTGTGAATAAAACAGGGCAAACTGAGGAAAGTAACAGCAGACATGACTGTTGACAAAATGAAAACATTTGAATATACCTAAAGAGCAGCTGTGCATTTACCTTCTGCCTCAACTTGCGATCTGTCCCATCATGCACTGTGGTCAAGTAGTTTACAGCAGCATACTCAAGTACAGATAAAAAGACAAAGACGAAGCTGACCCACAGGTAAATGTCCACAGCTTTGATGTAGGAGACCCTGGGCATGGAGGCGTTCACTCCGGTGATGATGGTGGACATGGTGAGCACCGTCGTGATGCCTGCAGGAAGTCACAGTGACACACGGGGATTTGCAGTTGCATTCTATTCCACTTTTGTGCTAAATCTTAAGTCAAAATTACCATTTGATGTGTACTAATGTGGGTGAAATTAGAGGTCCCAAACATATTTCTTGTGGGAGGAGCAATCACTGATTTAGGGAGAGGCTATCAGTGCATTAGGGCAGAGCTTTCAGTGCTTTAGGGTGGGACTATCAGTGCTCTAGGGCAGAGCTATCAGTGTTTTAGGGCGGGGCTATCAGTGCTTTAGGGCGGGGCTTTTAGTGCTTTAGGGCAGGGCTATCAGTGCTTTAGGGCGAAGCTATCAATGCTTTAGGGTAGAGCTATCAGTTCTTTAGGGTGGGGCTATCACTGCTCTAGGGTGGGGCTATCAGTGATTTAGGGCGAAGCTATCAGTGCTTTAGGGTAGAGCTATCAGTTCTTTAGGGTGGGAATATCAGAGTTTTAGGGCGGGGCTATCAGTGCTTTAGGGCGGAGCTATCAGCACTTTAGGGCGGAGCTATCTGCTTTAGTGTAGAGCTATCAGTGCTTTAGGTTGGGGCTATCACTGGTCTAGGGTGGGGCTATCAGTGATTTAGGGTGGGGCTTTCAGTGCTTTAGGGCGGAGCTATCAGTAAATTAGGGCAGGGTTATCAGGGCTTTAGGGTGGGGCTATAAGTTCTTTAAGGCGGGGCTGTCAGTGCTTTAGGGTGGGGCTATTAGTGCATTAGGGAAGAGCTCTCAGATCTTAAGGGTAGAGCTATCAGTCGTTTAGGGCAGGGCTAATAGTGCTTTTGGGAGAGGCTATCAAAATGTACTGCCCTTCAAGTTTTTCTCGATTTAGGACCATTTAAAGTGAATGTTCGTCACAATAGAGGAAAATTTTTTAATGAATTTTGAAAATTTTAATGAGCTGTCATTAAACAAAATGAATAAACCTTTCTTTATTGTAACACATATAAGAAGGAATATCTGTATTGTAGAAGGGCCTGATGTGCACTTATATAAACAGTAACTGATGTAAGCCTTCAGCCTAAGAGCCGCTGGGGTTTATGCAGTAAATTCACCTAAAGAGACTCTGGCAGGAACAGCTCGCCGGTCGATCCAGAAGGACACCCATGACAGCATGACCATCAGAGTGGCGGGAAAATACGTCTGAAGCAGGAAGAAGAATATATGGCGGCGCAGAGTAAAGTTGATGTAAAGACGATTGTACCAACCTGCAGGACATATGAAAGGAGAATTACTCAAATGCTATTATCCAGCAGAAAGCTCACACATCAAGCATTTCAGAAAACTTGCATTATGAATCACTAAGGATAAGAGAGCACATCATTATAAAAAAAATAGTCAGTTTCATTTATAGAAATCTGTTTGAAAGCTGCTGAAATCAGACGCCAAAGAAACAGTGTTTGCCTTGTATATGCTATTTTTTATTTTAGTATAAGAAACGAATAAACAGGCAAAATATTCAGGAAAGTAATCAAGGGTTTTGCACCAGTAGACAGCCTGTATCTTCTGAAACTGAAGTAGTTTCTAGTGTATTTGTTTACAGTACACGTGTGCACCTGTGCTGCTGTAGAAAGCCAGTCTGGAGGTGGTGTGAAACTTCTGGATGAGGAACTGAGACAGAGAGATCTTGTCATCTGTGCTCAGAGACTCATCTCCGCTCTTCCAGTAGAGCATCAGGTCTTCATCGGTGTACGCATCTGGACACACAGCAGAGGAACACAGCAGCAGGTTTGCAGACGTCAGTGTGATGTTTGATATTACTATACGTCACACTCACAGCTCTCCAGCTCCAGTGTGCAGGTCTGAGTGTCCAGCGGGAACCGACTGAAGTCCATGTTACACGCTGAAGTTACGGTCACCCTGAAACTCCAAACATAAAACACCTTCAGGTAGGGCTGCTCAATTCACTAAGATTCGATTTCTATATTGACCTACAGCGATTAATTTAAAAAAATTGTATTAAGATAAAACAATTAGGGGCTGCACGGGGGCTCAGTGGTTAGCACTGTGGCCTCACAGCAAGAAGGTCACTGTTTTGAGTCTTCGCTCAGTCAGTTGACGTTTCTATGTGGAGTTTGCATGTTCTCTCCGTGTTGGCGTGGGTTTCCTCCAGATGCTCCGGTTTCCCCCACAGTCCAAATACATGAACTATAGGGGAATTGATTAACTAAATTGGCCGTAGTGTGTGTGTATGAGTGTTTTCCAGTACTGGGTTGTGGCTGGAAGGGAATCTGCATACACTGGAATAGTTGGCGGTTCATTCCGTTGTGGGGATCCCTGATAAATAAGGGCCTATGCCAAAGGAAAATGAATGAATGAAACAATTACTGCATCAATTTCTGCCCCCTTTTTCGAGCAGTCTGCATTCTTTCCTCAGTTCACATGGAAATCAGACTGATCATGTAACGTGGCTTTTGCAGCATAAGACGTGCTTGATTTATTGAAGTGTATTCGATTTATTCATGTTAGATACATTTATTCAAACGTAGATACAGAGATTAGCAGAACACACACACATCCTTTAGCTCAAGCTGCGACTAAATGCTCAAATAGAAATGTGTCAAAACACTGCGCTTAGTGATTATTCACATTAACCCCCGTTTGTTATGTAATTACTTACCATAAAGTTTTGAGAATGAACAGTAAATCCGCTTGTTAAGTCGTGACGAATGGAGTACTGTTTCCAGGTTCAAGCCACTACTCATTTGAACTGAGAAAATATTCGTTTATGACCACTGTTTAGTCATATCATGCATTAAAGTGAATGCATGCTTTGGGCGTTGTCAAACTGAAGACCGGGGGGTGGGGGTGGGAGTCCCTGGTTTGTACTATGCACCACGTTTCAGCAATCGGACACCAATGTCAGCGATTCGGGGGTGTTATAGACTGTACCAAAAAGCTGAGGACCGGGGGAGGACAGAACAAAACGGTAGATGGGTCTGAAATACGGGAGACTCCTGGGAAAAACGGGAATGTTGGCAGGTATGCCAGCCTTTGGGTGCTGGCTCTAGGAACTCCAGATGTTCACTGACTGCAATGCTAAATTGGCCAATTTTACAGCTGATAAAAACATGTTTACAGCCTGCTACAAAAGATGGTTTTGATGTTTATAGCTAATATTACCCTTCATCACAACTGTGAGTGGGTGAATTTTTTTAAAACTCATCCATTTCATTTATATTAAGTTATATTAACATCGTATTTTTGTGTTGTTTTATGTGGCTTTACACAGTCAGTTGCCTTTTGGGATTATTTCCTACAATTATCAGATACTATAGCATGCTGTGTGCATTTTATTGTGCTCAGAAACCATTCACGTGGCCTCCATTTCCCAGGTGAGTGAAATTCTACACTTATATACCATCTCTATAAATGTATTGGTTTTATTTAAGATCATTTATCATTAATATTTTTCTTTAGAGCTGTAAAGCACTTCAGAATCAGACAGACTGATTGGCTGTAAGCCATTGAACAGTCATCTGAAGCGTTGTCATACAGTGTTATGCCTGGATTTCACCAATAGTCTTGCATTTATTGGAGGTGATGGGGGGGGGTAGTATCGCGAAAATGAAAGTGAAGAGGGGGGGGGCGGGGTTTTTTGCTGGGTATTGGTATCGCGGCTGAAAATGAAGAGCGGGGGGGTGGAGGGAACTGGAATTGGCGCTGGCCCTTGATAATGTCTCTGGGGTCCCTCTAAATATATGGGCCCTTAGAATCTTCCTAACTTCCCCACCCTAGAGGCGCCCCTGCAAATGGGTTGAGGATCTATTCCTTAGCAGTTTGTGGGTCCTTCATTGGCCCTTTTCCTCTTCGTAAAGAAACTTTCCAGAGACTTGAGAAAATGAGTTTCTTACTCATTTTGCTGCTTGTGGGTTACATTCTGGCGCTCAGGTGACCAAGATGTAACTGAGAGAATACGCTCATTTAAAAAAAGTGTTTCAAAATAAAAGATCGTTCAGACTGTGGTAATAAATAAAGCAGAAATAATGAGTGATTTCTTGTGCAGCCCCATACCAATTGATCCACGATCCATGAGTACGAAGAGAAGCTGGAGTAAGTGATATGTGTGTGTGGTCGTCACCTGAGGCTGTAGAGCACGTGTCCGTCAGGATAAACCCTGATCATGATGTTCTCTGTGGTGGTGTCGTGGATGAAGGAGCGCTTCGAGTGGACAAAAAACACATCAGGCACCCAGATCTTCTTCACCAACCGGCCATCAAAAGTCATGCTCTTATTGTGTTTACTGGGAAAAGACAGTCGCTCGTCCTTCCAGTAGTGTCTCAGGTACAAAGTCATGGTGAAGTCCTGCATAAAAACACATGTATTACTGTATTTACTTACACTTTAAAGGGGTTCAGTGTTTAGTTTTAGGCACTTGTGTAAAATGAGGATGCTTTCAAAAATAATACATACATCTATTTTTCTATTAGCCTATATCAACTAAATTAAATAAACATTTAGTATGACCACACTTTGCATTTAAAACACTCGTCCATAGTTTTCAGGTAGCTTTGCAGGCAGGTTTTTAAAGCATCTTAGAGATGTTGACAAAGTTCATCTGGATTGAGTTTCAGGTCTCAGTTTGTTCTGTTTCTTCATGTCATTCATCAGACAGACTGGATGATGATCAGATCAGATCTCTGTGTGGAGCAAGTTTGTCCTGATAGCCCCAAGTTTGTCCAATTTCACTCGTGTCCCCCATCGTGTCACATAGCCAAGTTCGCAGAGCCCCGACGGTGTGGTTGAGTCGAACATTGAGTACGTTTACATGGACATTAATACTTTAATACAATTTTAATATGATTAAGACAATACTCTGATTGAGAGTCTACCATGTAAACAGCGATTTTTGATTATCTTAATCTGACTGAAGTCTTAATTGAACTAAACAGACATGTGGAGTATGCATATATTAGTGGCATTATTGAAATAAACACCGCAATCAAACTATTACCGTCATGTAGGACTTTCTCTGCATTTTGTGACAAGATGCCCACACGCGGCTGTCAGTAAAGATCCCCAGACACGCATACGTTTTTTTCCCTCCATTCGGTGTGCGTTATTAAATTTTATTAAAACAACACTCTTCCACCAGTCCTTACTCCTTATTTGCATCTAATATGCCAGTTTGTCACGGTGGCATGAATGAAATGTTCATGAGTGAAGGTGAATCTGCCGAACTGCAGTTAAAGTCTAAAAATTAAAGATGAAACACCCAAAATTACATGAGACTCTGCAGTAAACGTGGATAAGACTGGTGATTCAACATTCAAGAAGCACTTCACGTAAACACTCTAATTATATTATCGTCTTATTCAGATTAAGGCAAATAACTATTACTGATGTCCATGTAAATGTAGTCAGAAGTGTTTTCTAAGTGAACCATCCAGAAGGGCATCCGGCTGATTTGATTCAGAAGGGCACTTTTTTGTCAGACGGCTCACCGGTTTTACCTTCATTCACCGTCATTAATTTTACTCCATTTTATTTGTGTATATTTTACCCGAACGCATTAACTCTACAGGTGTCTGAAAGTTAGCTGTGGAGCTAACATTAATCAGATTCACTCTAGTGAACATATAAAAATCGTCATCATAATTTACTCAAGTGCACGCCTTGAATTCTCTCGCCCCCTTAATAGGTGCTGGCACAGTCTGAAAACCCCTGGTCGAGATACTTGTCACCGGTTTGGCCCTTTTATATCCCCTCACCAACCAGCAGAGGCCTTCATCTCCTGGATAATAACCCCATGCCTGGCACTGATTACTTGGCACCTGATAGCAGTCGCCCATGTGTTTAAATACTGGCTCAGATCAGAGACTCAGGCTGCGTCCGAAACCGCATACTGCTCAGTAGGTGCTGCATTTGAATTTAAACGTATTACTCGGCCGTTAGAAAAGTGCGTTCTACACAGTATGAATGTGAGCAGTATGAATGGAATTCGGACGTATTACATCCACCATTTTTCATGGTCACATGGCCTACCTGGGTCAGTTGCGTCACTTCACCCCCATTCATGAATTCTCTCGCAGGGCATCATGGGATAGCGCAGCGTACATGGGATGCACACTTCAGAATCTTGCCGGAAGTAGTAAGTCATCCGGGTACTTCTCGCATACTGATTTTCGAATTCTATGAATTTGGACACACTACTCGGCTTGCATACTGATTTTAGCGTACTGAATAGTATGGAAGTATGTGGTTTCGGATGCAGCCTCAGTGCAGTCTTGTTTTGCCTGCAAACATTTCTGAGTATTTATCGTATTTCCTGACTACTATCCCGTTGCCAACTGCCTGATTCTTTGTTTGATTCTTTGCTTGCTGCCTGCCCTGACCATAGCCTGAAATCTTGTCTCTGAGTATCTTTTGTATACCCTGATTACTGCCTGGACTGTTGCGGCGTATCAACTCACTAATTCACGCTACATAGAAAGTGGCTATCTGGTGCTTTGTGTCATCCTACTGTGTTCAAATAAAAGCTTGCAAATGGATCCACATCCCTCAAAGTCATCCTTACAGTATGAAAATCATGTGATCTGAAACATAGCAAACCTCATATGGAATATACCAGCTAAGTGAAGCTTAGTGCAACAATTCAAATGCAGTCGATGTGGTTACAAAACAAATTCACTTAGTCTTGATTTAAACCTGGAAAAGGTTGGGGTTTTATAATGCAAGCTCCTGACATGCATTTCCAGACTGCTTAAAGCCCTGTGAAATATTACCATCTGTTGGCATTACTGAGGCATGCCAGCATGTGGATGGTGTGATTCTGATTTGCCGAGTCTCTGTGATGTCACCGGGTAAACCTCATGGATTAACTCTGCATGACTCATAGAATATTATGTAAGATCAAATCCACGCTCACTCGTAAACACCAGCAGTGATATGATAAATAAAAGCAGATCATAAGGAAGGTTAATCGCAATCACTGCGATCTATAAATAATCCACACAATCTCCCAGATGACATGTGGACTTCTAGTAGCCTACTTTAATGTGAATAACAATCCCATCCCCATTAAAGTAAAGGGTACAGATGATGCATTATTCCAATTGTAAAATACTCATGCGTCATTCTTATTGTGCAGATGTCCAGAGCACAAGATTTCCATTACTTTGTACATTACTCTTTGTTTATTTATTTTTGCAATAGCTTTGTTTTATTATTATTATCATAATGGCTATGATAGCCAAAAAGATTCAACTTTTTTTATCAGTTATGTTGGAATTAAAAATGTTCTGCATTATATTGAACCATTGTTAATTTAACTTGTTTACATTTCTTACCATATCGACTTCTGATATGCTGTCCAGACTCTCGACTTGCACATCCACACCAACTGGCACTGCTGGACCTGAAAAAAAAAAAAAAAGACAAAGGGCCCTATTATACACCCGGCGCAATAAGGTGCAAGACGTGTTTGGCACAATTTGTTGCTATTTTCAGACCAACGCAACACTAATTTTCCTGTTTTGCGCTACGTTGTTTAAATAGCAAATCCATTTGCGCCGCTTTGTGGACTCATGGGTGTTCCGGTCTAGAAAGGAGGTGTGTTAAGGCGCATTGTTGGCACGTTGCTATTTTGAGGAACTAAAATAGACTGCACAATAGACCAAAAGTCTAAAGTTCAATGCAGCGTCAGTTATGCGTCTTAAACGCTTACACATTGCTTAATACACACAGGATGTACAGCAATACACAAATATCTTTACAGATGAAGAAGAATTAAAGGATTAAAATATTACAAAATTATTATTTTCTACATAAATATAAAAACCACTGCCTTCATGCCTCATGTCGGGGGCTTTTCAGTTTATTCATGACAATCTGCATTAGTAGCCTATTAGTATACAATATACTATATACCATTAGTATAATATTATTATACAATAATAATAATAATAATGAAGCAGCAATAAAATAATAAAGCAGTATTGTTTATTATATGCATATTTATACTTGTTTTAATAGACACAGGTTTAGATTTGGTTTTGGAGACGTCTGCATCACCATATGGGGCATAAGAACAGGACGTGTGTTTGGATATAACTCAGTTGTTTGACCACACTTCGTTATTATTGTTCATTTATTCCTTTGCTGGAGATTAGAACTGAATTTAGAAATAGTTTTGACAAATCTTTGCGCTTAACAAAGGAAAATAAGTATGTTGGCTGATGGATGTCTTCAGTGGAGTGAGTTTCCTTACTCCACCAAAGTAAAGGAGTAAAGTAAAGAGTAAAAGTAAAGTTAAGTGAAAGTAAAGAGGCTGAATGGAGGAGGCTCGTTCTTGTCATGCCATGTAAATAAATTGGCTAATAAACACAAATAAACACACTTGGCTACACACAAACAGGTTCACATGACTGCTTTTATTAATGAAACATGATAAGCAATGCAGTTTTTGTGTAGGAATTAATTGTCAGCATTTTGTCAGTCTGTCCGCTGACTGACTGTATGATCTCTCTGGACAGAAAACTAGTGCTAATGTTTTAGCCAATCAACTTAAATTTTGCATGTTGATAGAGTTAGTAGACGTAGAAAAAAAAGTATCCAGCACTTTGAAATGTAGAGTTTGTATTTGTTTAACAAAATGTAGTTTGGCCAGAGAATTTACTATTTGGCTTATTGCATGATGTTGCTGTGTTAAGAGTTTAGAAAAAGCACTTTAAAGGGGACCTACTATGCAAAAATCAGTTTTATTAGGGGTTAAAACACAGTCATGTGGCAACGGTGTGTGAATATAACCAGCTTCTAATAGTAAACATTGATTAATTCTATTTATTATCATCAGACTTGATAAAAACAGTCTGCAGAAACACTTCGATTGACATTCTGTCTTTGTACGTGTCATCAGAGGGGGAAAGCCCCGCCCACTAGTGACCATCACTCCCTCATTAGCAAAAACAGCAATGAGTGAGAAGCAGCCGTCCAACATTAGAGTTTTCAATCTGCCACTACTCTGACACACAGGCATTTGTAGCTCCGCCCTCTTCTGAAAAGAACACAATCTCATTTGAATTTAAAGCGACAGTCACCGAAACAGCACAAACTGAATTAAAAGCCTAAAAGGGTCAGTTTGGGAGAGTTATAAAACTTTATTTGTGTGGTATTGTGAGCTGAAAGTTCACACACTCTAGGGCAGGGGTGAGGAACCTTTTTTCAGCAAAGAGCCATTTCTGATTTTTTTGCCAATGCATTTTTAAAAGAGCCATTGCGGTATGTACAGCAGGAAAAAATATGTCTTGAACACGTCAGCATTTTTCTCAGAAAACATATTTCTAAAGGTGCTGTTGACTTGAAATTTTCCCTGGATGTTGGTAACAACCAAATAAATCTATATAAGCAAAGAAAACAAATCTAATTAGTTTACAAATGAAGTTCTGTGTAATAAAATGAAATGACGCATGCAAAAAGTATCAAACAGATGAAGAAAGGAAGGTGTAGTTCAGCAATGAAAGCCCAGACAGCAGCTGAAATCTCTCAGCAGTTATACAGCAACACTCAGTCCCAGGGGCGTAGTGGACATTTTAAAAGGGGGGGTGGATATATGAAATCCAAAGGTTTACATTCTTAATCACCTGTTTCTAAGTTGTCTGTCTCTAAAAGTGAGGGGGACGTATCCCCCTCATTTCCCCAGTTGCTACGCCCCTGCTCAGTCCTTCCTCAGTGTAAATGAACATCAGCTGCTTCAGTTTAACATCTACATTAGCAGGAGGATGAAGATGAACCCAGGGTGGACACTTCAGCAAGACAATGATCCAAAACACAGCCGAGGAGACTCTCAGATGCTTTCAGAGAAAGAAAATCAAGCTGTAGAATGGCCCAGCCAATCACCTGACCCGAATCCAATAGAAAATACAGGATAAAGCTCAGATTTGATAGACAAGACTCTCAGAAGCATCAAGATTTTGACATTCTGTTGAAGTCTGTGAGAAGCTCACACCTGAGCAATGCATGAGGCTTCATTCTCCATATGAGAGGCGTCTTTAAGCTGCAGCACCAATAAAAGCCTTTGATATAAAGTATTAAACACGTTTCAGTAGGTCAGCTCTTTCTCCTTCTGTCATTTCAATCTAAACACAAGTAACCCATTTTCCAGATTTGTTTTGTTTTATTTTTATGTTTCTATTGTTTGTGCTTTTGCCAAAATCTGCTTCAATTCCATGTCGACATCTCCTTTAGAAATATTTTACCCAGGAAAAAACATGACGATTAAAAGAGAACTGTAGTTGTACTTTCAATAAGAAACTGATTTCTAGTGATGGTTATAATTTTTTATAACTGTAAAATATTATTGAAGGAAGACAGGTGAGAGCCACTTATTTTTGGTCAAAGAGCCACATGCGGCTCGTGAGCCATAGGTTCCCTACCACTGCTCTAGGGAGTGATTTCATTATCTGCTGTGATAATGAATACAGAGAACATTCCGAAGAAGCAAAAAGCAAAACCAATGTGTGAATTAGAAAAGCCTTCACAGCAATAAGCTAGTGACTGAAGATCCCAGCGGGCGCTGCTGGTGAAATTAACAGAAAGAGTCTAATTTTCATCCATCCAGACGCTGCCTACGAGAGGTCAAACTGATGACTGCAGTGTGAAGCCCAGACATCATTAGCTGAGAACTTGTGCGACATAAAAAGGTCTTTAACCATTTTGTAGAGGATTTTAACCATAACGTAGAGTGAAATGACATTAAAGTCCACGTGAACCAGAAGTATTAATATGCAGTCGATGTGGAAACGTCAACAAATGAACCGCCACCTGAAAATCTAGGTCTAGGCGTAAAGTCTAAAGCGCATGATGCAAAAGCACCAAGCATGTCCGAATCTGCTTTTGCTATTTCAGGGACAGAAATATGCGGTGTGCGCCCAGGGTTGTATCTAACAGGGCTGTGCTCATTCTCTTAATGAGTTTGTGACACCTGTGTACACCTATAATAACTAAGAGCTATTCTTTGTGCTATTTTCTTGTTCTTTTCCCTAAGTGCAGAGATGTGATTTGGACCTGTTTAGTTTGACTATAGAGGAACTATTAACCTACGTCACACATGACATCACACGAGTTCCCGGTTGCAAAAAAATGACCGGTTGCAATAGCAAACATGTGGTGTTGTGCGGTAGGAGGCCAAAGTCCAAAGTTTTACTGTACACCACACTGCTTTTAATGCCAACTGCAGACGTCTTTGGCTAAAAGGGAGCTGAATGGAGTGAGGACCTGATTAAAAATGCTAGACTCTGCAGTTCTCATTTCATATCAGCTAAGTTCACGCTATGCTGAATCATACACATTACTCGTTTTTGATTGCAGCAATGATTTCAGCAAAAACAGTTCAATATGGTGAATTAAACTGCGGTCACTGAACGCTCAGAATGAAATGTAAACATGTGCGTTCACATACCCTGCCGTACAGCTGCAGTTCACTATCAGAATGCCATAGTATTGCTTGTTGATGACTACCCAGGCCTTGTACAGCTCCGTCTTCTTTCCTTGTCTTTGGCTAGGCAGATCCTCGGTTTTTAGCACTACAAAGTTTTGAATCTGCTAATCATGGAGCGTTATTTCCTGCACATGACCACACAGAACACAAATGTAGACATCCAAAGACTTGTAGGCCTTTAACTTCTCTCTTGTAAAAACACCTGGAGTTTCAGTGAGATAGTTGTGTATTTGGGACTAAATGCTTGGCCGTTTCGTCTTATCCAATATCTATTGGGAGAGTTCTATCGCAAATGGACCTGTCAGATGAACGCCGCTCACTTTAACAGTAATTTTGCCGAATAACACTACAGGGGCTTACATTAGAAATCTGTGTATCGGCTATCGGCCTCCAAATCGTAAGAGTTATCGAATATCGATATCGGCCAAAAGATCCACATCAGTGCATCCCTAGACAATACTCAACGTGCTTCTCTTTATGACAGCTGGTATTTTACTATATGAACTTGACATTGTAAAAGGAAGAAAATAAACGAAAGTATAAGAGTAAAAGAATAAACAGTACACTGGCATCAGAGAATACAAATGTCAAATTGTGCAACCCTACAGGTGCACCTTATAAACACACTTATGTCTCAATAAGCGTGTGAAAGATAAGAATTTATTGGGACCAGAATCAAAAATAACAGAAGAGTAACAACACAAGTTTCCTTAAGAAGTAAAGAGTAACTATAAGAGAGTTCACCTGCAAATGCTGGCCTCATGGTGAAGTCGTGATCCTCCACACTCAGCAGGTGCTCTGATTTGACCGCATGTGTCTTAGTTTCATCTAGCATCTTCTTGAAGAGCGGACTGAAAAATAAGAACAACATCTCAGCGCTTCAGTGCAGTCTCACACAATCAAACAAAAAGCTGCTTCCTTATTCACCTTCAGGTTTCCATGCAGGATTTAACCCTATATAACAGTAATAAATGTAAAACTCAATATTATAAATAGATATTAATTACAATATTTAACTTAATTAAGCGTTGTTTATTTGAAGTCTTATCTTTTAAATTACAATCTACTTACTTTTGCTATTAAACTAAATAATTTTGATTAAATAATAAAGACAAAAGACTGACTCCACTGTTTCCCGTCTGGTTTTAAAACTGAATGAATTATAAAATGAGCCAGAGCAGCAGGACTAATAATATAATAACATTATAATACACACATGTTCAGTCTGAGAGCAAAACTATACATTGTAGTTACGAAAAAATTAAAGATTGTAAATAAAGTATTTAAAAACATTTAATATAATCATTCATTTTCTTTTCAGTTTAGTCTCTTTATGAAACTGGAGTCGCCACAGTGGAATGAACCGCTAACTTATCCAGTATATGTTTTACGCAGCGGATGCTCTTCTAGCCGCAACCCATGACTGGGAAACACCCATACACTCACATACACACACTCATACACTATGGACAATTTAGCTTACCCAATTCCCCTATAGCACATGTGTTTGGACTGTGGGGGAAACCGGAGCACACGGAGGAAACCCACACCAACACAGGGAGAACATGCAAACTCCACACAGAAACACCAACTGACCCAGCCGAGGCTCAAACCAGCGACCTTCTTGCTGTGAGGCGACAGCGCTACCCACTGCGCCAACCATGTTTAATTTAAAGACGTCAGAATTCGATGTTATGAATATATAAATTAGAATATATAAATAAATAAATAAATAAATTTGAAGACTTTTCTTTTAAATTACAATTTACTTTTGCTCTCAAACTAAATTGAATAATTCATTTTGACTGAATAATAAAGACATAAACCATACGGCAAACTAACTTCATAGTTTCCCCTTTTTAAAAACTGAACTGAGCTAAAAAATGAATAAATATAAATATTTTATAATTAATTATTCTTCAACTCGTTATATTATATATTACAATATAAAAGTAATTAGTCTGAGAGCAAAACTACACATTGTAGTTACAAAAAATAAAGAATTGCACATAAAAAGTAGTTTAAAACGTTTAATTATAAAAATATATATGTATATAGGCAACGCAGTGGCGCAGTAGGTAGTGCTGTCACCTCACAGCAAGAAGGAGCCTCGGCTGGGTCAGTTGGCGTTTCTGTGTGGAGTTTGCATGTTCTCCCTGTGTTGGCGTGGGTTTCCTCCGGGTGCTCCGGTTTCCCCCACAGTCCAAAGACATGCGCTATAGGGGAATTAGGTAGGCTAAATTGTCTGTAGTGAGCGTGAGTGAGTGTGTATCGATGTTTCCCAGAGATGGGTTGTGGCTGGATGGCCAGAAAATGAATGAATATATATATATATATATAGTCAGAATTATTAAACCTCCTGAATTATTCGCGCCCCCCCCCCCCCTTTTTCCCCTAATTTCTGTTTAACGGAGAGCAGATTTCTTCAACACATTTCTGCACATAATAATTTTAATAACTCATCTCTAATAACTGATTTATTTTCTCTTTGTCATGATGACAGTAAATAATATTAGACTAGATATTCTTCAAGACACTTCTATACAGCTTAAAGTGACATTTAAAGGCTTAACTAGGTTAATTATGGTAAAGTTATGGTAATTAGGTAAGTCATTGTATAACAGTGGTTTAATCTGGAGACAATCCAAAACAAATATTGCTGAAGGGGGCTAATAATATTGACCTTAAAATGGCTTTAAAACAATTAAAAACTGCTTTTATTCTAGCTGTAATAAAAAATAAGACTTTCCCCAGAAGAAAAAATATTAAAGGAAATACTGTGAGAAATTCCTGAATCTGTTCAACATCATTTGGGAAATACTGGAAAAAGAAAAACAATTCAAAGGGGGCTAATAATTCTGGCTTCAGCTGTATATGTCTCACAATATTTTTTATTAAACATTCTTTATCTGAAATCTACTTACTTTTGCTCTCAAGCTAAATGTTTTTGATTAAATAAATAGAGACAGCATACTGACTCCACAAATTCCCCGTTTGGTTTTAAAACTGAATGAAGAAGAGAGCAGCGGGACTCACGTGCCATGTTTGTGGCTCTGCAGGTTTGTTCTCCTGAGGCTGTGCTTCATGTTCCCGCCATCAGCACTGGCACACAATACAAGAAGTGCCGCTTTCAGAAAAAGGACAGTCATTGTGGAGGAAATCCTGAAGTATCTGACAGTCAGCAGCGCTGGGGAGCATGTCTTCACATCACCTTCAGCATAAATGAACTGATATTTTTCGCGCCGCGCTGAATCCCAGAGCTGAGCGCGCGCTCTGATTGGCTGGCGTTCCCGCGCGCGTCATCGAGGTAACCGTTTGCCGAAGGGAAAATAAGATAAGTCCATTGAAAAACCTAACATTTCTATGTTAAAATTGATCTTGTTTATTTTGAAACCCTAAAATATCTTAAAAGTACAAAAGATCTTTGAGTGCATTTCACTTCTTAATTGTTTATTTTGCCCCACATAAGATTTTAAAGAGACATAATATAACTATTTTAATTAAATGGGCTGTATGCACAGTATGAGTTCAGTTAACTTAAATAATTTAAGTCAAACAACTGTTTAGCTACTCAAACGATTTGAGGAAACCGATTGTGGCAAATGGTATAAGTTGACTGAACTTAAATAAATAAAGTTCAACTTAAATGGTTTGCCTCAATCAGTTTCCCCAAACCATTTGAGTAGCTAAACAGTTGTTTAAACTTAATTCGTTCTATTACCTGAACACAAATACATTTGAACAAAGCAAAAACTAACGTGTAAACAAGAAATGACATAAAAATGAGGTATTTTAAGCCACATTTTTTGAAATAATACATTATTTCAGTCAAGTATATCAAGTACAAAACCAGTTAGCTATCATGACTAATTGATATATAATTTTAATACAGTGTACTTAAATTTTTTAATGACTAATACCTTTTGTCTTTGTCATGATGACAATACATAATACTTTACTAGATATTTTATTCAGCTTAAAGTGCAATTTAAAGGCTTAACTAGGTGAATTAGGCAAAATAGCTTAATTATGGAAAGTCATTGGACAACAGTGGTTTGTTCTGTTGCCGATTGGGTGTTCATTTGTAATTATTTTACTACAAGAAATTTAAAAAAAAAAAGACTTTAAAGGAAAATAAAGGAAATACTATGAAAAATTACCATGCTCTTTTAAACATCAATCAGGAATTATTTGAAAATGTATTTAAATATCAAGAGAAAAAGAAAGAGTAAAAAAAAGTAAAATATATTTAGCCTTTCCCTCATATCTATCACAGTTTTGAAATGTTCATGAAATGTTGATCACTTTGTGTTTTTTAATTATAAACAAGGACATTCACTCCATTTTCCATTGGGTTACTGGTAATTACACATTTAAGTAGTTTATTTTTTGTAATCAACAATGCCTAAATATATTTAATAAGCAACATTACAAAGGCTGCATTACATATTCTGTTGATTTATATATTGTTTATTATATATTATATGACTGTAGGGGTGTAAGCCCGGTGTCCTGAATTGTATATAGGGGTACGTTTTCACAATGAGCCCGTGTTTGTTATTTTGGTCATGAAATATGGCCGGTCCCTCCTTCAATGCGAGGCTGTTGGGTTTGTGAAAGTCTGATAAGTTCGATCAGTAACAGAAAACAAAGCTATAAGATCATTAATTCACAACGTTTCACATCATGAACTCTTAAATACCAACATTTATTGCATTTTCGTCCAATTTAATATTAAGCTGGAGAAAAATACTGACTGCTGCTTAAAGGCACGGTTCACCCAAAAATGAAAATGTCCTCATCATTTACTCACGTTTATGAGTTCCTTTCTTCTGTTAAACATTGAAACAAGATACTCTGCTGGAAAAAGCAGCCATTGACATTCATAGTAGGCCAGGAACCAAAAATTTGGAAGCCAATGTGTTTACATCCAAAGATGTGAGCTAAAATTATGCGCAAACTGGAATAATCGCATAAAAGATTTGCGAATAAAACAGCATCAGCATCTAGCTAAAGTGAACAATATGTTCACTTCCTGATAAACTGGAGCAAATATCAGCCAGAGAGATGTAGTTTAGTGTGTTTGGAGAAGCCACTGTGGTGGTTTTTCTTCTCTAATAAATGAGTTGCGCCTCAGAAAACGAAGACGAAATGCAGTGAATGCAGTGTGGTGGCATTTGGGAGCTCAGAAAGATGCTCAAGACAGTTCCGGAGGGAATAATAATAGAAGAAGAATAATACTGAAGCACTGTGGTGATGGACTGACAGCTGAGGAGTTTTAGAAATCAGCAAAACAACATTTCAGATGTTTTTCAATGTGCTGGAAATGCTGTAAAGTCCATTAACGTGTCACATCACACACACATTTTAATCATCACATGACCTTTTATCACAAAATCACATCCATTTTTTATGCGCATGCTGGAATTTATTTGGTACATGCGTTTTCATTATAGTTTATACACACTTTTTTTGTATTGAATAAAAAGTTTATCCTACTCAGTCATACTTTATGCATTTTTAAAATGTATGCACATCTGAACCTGTCCATTAATCATTTCCTTATGGCATAATCCTAAGAGAGAATCAAAGAAATATCAGCTCCTCTGGCTATTTCTTGGCAAAACCAGATTAAATTTACAACATTTTATAAACATCACTTATCTATAATAATCAAGACAAATTATAACAATAAAAAAAGACATCAACAGCAATAAATAAGATAAAAAAATATGGTTTAACACAGCTTTTAAGGTTTACTTTTGATAAATATCTACCATTTTTGAAGGATTCACATTTAAAGATATTTCCTTTTAAGTCTCTTCAGATAAAAAAAATCGTTGTCTTATAGGGAAATTACACATACAGTGGAAGTCAGAATTATTAGCCCCCCTGTTTATTCTTTTCTGTTTAACGGAGAGATTTCTTCAACACATTTCTAAATATAATAGCTTTAATAACTCATCTCTAATAACTGGTTTATTTTCTGTTTGCCATGATGACAGTAAATAATATTTGCATTGAAATAGTGTTATGATTATCAGCGATTTAGCGGTTGCAGATCGCTAACGGACTACAAATCCGCTATTATGGACTACAGGTTCCAGTCATGCACCACGCACACTCACACCGGTTCCTAATCCTAACTGATTGCATACACATAGCCGGAGGATTGTCAAAGACTGATAACATTGGACTATAAAAACAGCACAAACACACACATTGTTGCTGAGTCTTGTTTTACAGAACATTACGACGCATTTTCCTTGGCTTGCATGTTTAAACCTTGCTTTGCCTGCTTATTGACCACGACTCTGGATTGCCCATATACATCCGTTTGCTCCTGTGTTGACTGTTGCTTGCCTGACCATCTCTGTATAATAAACCCTGCGTTTGGATCCTCACTCCCTGTTTTCAGCGTCACTTCACTTTACAAATAGGTGGATGGAAACAGAGCTAATGGCTGTTATTGTCCAGCATTTCCCTTTGTGTTCAACAGAAGCAAGAAACTCAAAACCTGAGTTTCATCAGTTTAATGATCACACACTGTAAATATTTGGGTGAACTGACCCTTTTAGAAAGTAAACATAGGGGCAGCAGCATTTGCCTATACATTTAATTCATGTATTATATTGCAGTATTGACATCCAAAGTTGTATGATAGATTAGGTTAAAAAAGAAAAAACAATGCAGTTATTATATAATTATAAGTGAAGTTCAGTCCAACCATGTGGATTTTTAACCCATTTAAAAGCAATATATTACAACCATGCCTACATAATTAGCATATATAAATATTTATTTGGGCGATATCAGAAGCAGTCTGCACATTCTCAGGCTAGGACTAGTCTGTTTCAGTCTAACATCAAATCTGTACATTTCCACACACTATAATGTGATATTTAATAAACAGCAGACTCAAACACTTTATAATAATCTGCATTATACTGCAGGATCTGCAAGGAAACCACAGATCTTGGTCACGTTTCACCCCACAATGAAATGTAATTGTGTTAATGATATTCTGCATGACGATAACAGGAATATTACACAGAATTTGTGATTAAACACGAGAAGAATGGGTTGTTTATAAGACTGTCATGACACTTTTATAATCATGACACGACAAATCAGAAATATGAATGAGATTTTATGCATGTTTATGACAACTGTTATTCAGTGACGTTCGCTCAGTTGTGTCATTTTAAATGCAAAACTGTTTGAGATGCCTTTGTTATGACAACTTGATGTTACGAAGTCTGTCATAAACATGTACCAATTATAACCAAGTCATGAATCTTTATCTGATCACTTCTTTCAGTAGAATAAAATTAATATAATAACCGAAGATTGTCAATACTCCATCAAATAATTTAATAACAGCATCATTAATATTTAATCAATTATATTTTAATGTCAAATTTAATTAGTACCACTGTAACTGAGGCCAAGAAAAATATAAATGATGCTATTAAATTCATAACCGCCTCATGACAATCATGTTGATGACAGGTTTATGACAAGTTATGTTGACTTGGTAATGTCAAGTTGTCGCAACAAAGACTTCTCAAACAATATCATCTATGCATTCCCATTTAAATTGACGACAACTGCGCCAATGACTCTTAACCCTTTAACAGGCATCGGAACCACCTGCTTGATCCATAGGTTATCATTATCAAAGGTAGTCATAATATTTATCAGAGTTGTTTTTTCCCCCTAAGTAGTGCACCTTAAAGGGTTAATGGCAGCTGTCATAAGCATGTATAATATCTCATTCATGTTCATGACAGTCTTATGAACACCCCTTCAAATGCCAGAGAGTCTGATTAGAGTTAACGAACTCACCAGATGATTTAAACAATAAAATCTTCAATTAAAAAGGCAGTTTTTGTCATCCCACAATGCATAAATACTTTACAGTTAAAACATTTCAGTCGTGACCTCACGAGACAGACAGCTGTCACTTTCAGCAAAGCAAAAAAAAAATGGTCCCACTTTATCTTAGGTGGCCTTAACTACTATGTACTTGCATCAGAATATAAATACAAAGTACTTACTGTGTTCATAATGTATTGTTCATACTGCAGAACACTTGTGGTGCTCTTAAGCTGGGATACGGGTCAGGTGAGGGACAGGTTTGGCTGTATGGGGAGGTTTAAGGTAAGAAATTAAACATATTATTACATTCAGGTATTTAATCAAGCATAAGTACTAAGTAAAAACACATATTTACAGGAGTATATTGTAATAAATGAATAGTTTCAGTGCAGGTACCTATTTGTTAAGGCCACTTAAGAGAAAATGGGACCAGAGAAAAATATTATAATGAAAAAATAACTCATTTAGTAAATTTGGTACGTTTTGGGGTGAAATCAAGACCTGATATATTGACTAGCGTACTAATATTCACCCCTTTTTAATCATTTATGAAGAGTTGAATGTAGGAAACAGACGTCCGGTCACGGAGCGTACGCCGCTGGAGAAAGAGTTTACAGCTCATAGTCAAACTTATACTCGTGTGCTAAATAGATCCTGCGGAAGATGAGTGCGGCCAGAGCCAGCGTGAGCAGCACGATGAGGACGGCCGAGCCGGTGCGACTGCTGTCCTGAGGGAGGTGCGGGGCCGCGGGGGACGCCGGGAACACAGGGGATCTGGGGGACGGGGACTGGTTCTGGGAGCGGCGCTGACGGGGACTTGGAGCTGCTGAAACTGATGGATCCTCGGCTGATGTCTGAGGAGCCACAGATGAGGATTCGGTCTAAAGCAGAAGAAGACAGAGAGCGAGATGAGTGCAGGACACACACACCACATGTAATTAAAAAAATTAATCAATTTTTGGGTGATGCAGTGGTGCAGTAGGTAGTGCTGTCGCCTCACAGCAGGAAGGTCGCAGGTTTGAGCCTTGGCTGGGTCAGTTGGCAGTTCTGTGTGGAGTTTGCATGTTCTCCCTGCGTTTGAGTGGGTTTCCTCCGGGTGCTCCAGTTTCCCCCACAGTCCAAAGACATGTGGTATAGGTGAATTGGGTAGGCTAAATTGTCCGTATATAATGAGTGTGAATGAGTGTATATGAATGTTTCCCCAGAGATGGATTGCAGCTGGAAGGGCATCCGCTGTGTAAAACACATGCTGGATAAGTTGGCGGTTCATTCCGCTGTGGCGACCCCGGATTAATAAAGGGAATAAGTCGAAAAGAAAATGAATGAAATAAATCTGTGGATTTCGGCACGTGGAGATTCTGTGTGATAGTCTACTTATAACTTCAGCTTGTGAGGCCTGTGGAGATAATGAAGTGCAAGATCAGAATGTGAAGCGTTTCAGCTGTACCTGCTCAGCTGCAGACGTGTCCTCGGTGTCTTGGTCTGCAGTCTCAGAGCTCTCGCTGGTACTGGAAAACACTGCGGCCGCTGCTGATGAGGAGCTGCCACTGTCCGCAGCGGAGGAGCTGGACTCAGCCTGTGAACACACACACACACACACCCACCCTTCACAAATCAGAAACACTGCTACATAAATGTGAAAAATTACCAAGAAAATGACTCAGTCCTATACTGGCTTAATTGAGTAGGTCACCCACCCCAAAAGTTTGAGTTTCTTTCTTATGTTGAACACAAATGGAGATAAACTGATGCTGGAAAAAACAGCCATTGACTTCCATAGTCATCAGTGTTTTTTCAATAACCTCTGAAATGTCTCTAAAGAAGAAGATGCGTTTAAAGGTGACCCTATATTGCCTTTTGTACAAGATGCAAAATAAGTCTCTGATGTCTCTAGTGTGTGTGTGTGTGTGAAGTTTCAGTTCAACATACCACACAGATAATGTTTTATAACTCTCTGAAACTGACCCTTTTAGACTTTGATCTAAATTGTGCCATTTTGGTGACTGTCGCTTTAAATTCAAATGAGATTGTGCTCTTTTCAGAAGAGGGCGGAGCTAAAAATGCAAGGCTGGAAATTGCGACTGTTTTGGTTGCATATGCGGCCAAAATTTTATCTATGTAACCTCAAAATATATTCGGTAGCATTTGTGTGAGTGCATAAAATTGTCGTGCGACCAGTTTCCATTGCAAAATGTTAGGAGGCACTCCCGCATTAAGCATCTTTGCACCTAAAAACACCAAACGCAGCGCTCAGGAATGGTTTAAAACAGTTGACATGTCAACTTGCTGCTGTAAACAAAGCATGCAATGCTTGTCCCGCCTTCAAGCTCTTCTTATGGGCCCACTGCGCTAGAACAGAACGCGAATGGATTGGTTAATATCAGCTGTCAATCACTCAGTTTCGAAGACAGGGAACTACAGCAGTGAAAATCTAAAGGTCAGGATACGAGAGAATGAAAACAACACTGACCGATTTAATTTAAGAAACCACCTAAAGTTACAAATAATGGCACATCTGATTAGTGATCATGTAATGAATGTCAATCCAGCATTTACACTTTTCCAAGAGTGGATAAAAGACTTCCAGTGTATAAAGTCCAATATGAAAATGACTAAAGCATTCACTGTAAAGCCGGTGGGATGGAGTTTTCAGGTAACAGTGTTTGCCACTGAATCTACACATTTTAAACATGAGATGTTCTAATTTAATCCTTTATTTAATCGTCACAATGCTGTCAGCAGCGTTCAGCATCACTAAAGAGCATGCATTCACTGAGATGAAACTAATATTGCAGCTTATGAAAAGACCGTTACTGCTATTAAGATGACGTCTGCAAATAATAAGTGATATGTAAATATCATCTGTGCAATATCAGACAGCACCCATGAGAACAGCACAGTCATTATTGTCAATTTCAGTTCATCTCATTCACGTCAAGCAGTGCGTGCAGGGCTGGTGAGTGCATGCAGGGTTTTGTTTATTTGTTAGTTTTGATTAGAGTTGATTTCGAACACAATAAATCTGTTAATATAAAGCGTGTAGTAACGGTGCTCATCATTTTTAGTGGGTGTGACTAAGTTTTGTCTGGTGCGCCTACATTTTTGAAGTTAGGAGCACCGGTGCTACTAAGAAAAAAGGTTAATTTTGAGCCGTGAAATGCCTGTGTGTCAGCATAGTGGCAGATTCAAAACAGGACTAGCGTGATCTCTAAAAAACTGAAAATAAGTGTCTCAGCAGAAAGCAGTCTATGGAGACTCCAGTGCTCATTTGAGCTTCATCTAAAACTCCATATTTATAATCAGTCGCTGACATTATCTAGCAGCTCAAACCTCTAATGGCGGACGGCTGCTTCTCACTCAGGGCTGTTTATGCTAATGAGGGAGAGATGGTCACTAGTGGGCGGGGTTTTCCCCCTCTGATGGCATATACAAAGGGAGAATGTCAATCAAAGTGTTTCTGCAGACTGTTATCAAGTCTGATTATAAAAACATACAATTAATTAATGTTTACCATTACAGGCTGGATGTAGTCACAGACGACTGATGTCAATAGCTGTTTTTACATTTTACAGATTATCCTCTTTTGTGTTCAACAGAAGAAAGAAACTCATAAAGGTTTAGAACCACTTTAGTGTGAGTAAATAAGATGGAAATGTTAGTTATTTGAGTGAACTGTCCTTTTGGCACAAAACACTAAAAGGCGAAAAATTGTTTTATCATACACACCACCCTGTAGACCTGAACTATATTACATTTGCTTAAATACTTTTTTTTTACTGAGACAAAAATCTGCACTTTATCAGCACTTACAGTATTTCGAAGGCGTTACAAAGGGATTTTAGTCATTTATGATTTACCTAGACCAGGGGTGGGCAAACTCGGTCCTGGAGGGCCGGTGTCCTGCACAGTTTAGCTCCAACTCTAATCAAACACACCTGCTTATAGATTTCTAGTGATCTTGCAGATACTGATTAGCTTGTTCAGGTGTGTTTGATTAGTGTTGGAGCTAAACTGTGCAGGACACCGGCCCTCCAGGACCGAGTTTGCCGACCCCTGACCTAGACTATAAAACATTCTACATAGAAACATGATGATGTGTTCAAAAATTACAGTTTTTCTATATTTACAGTTGTGTGTTTGTGAAATGTGTGTGTTTTTGTTGGTGTGATCGGACCTTGAAGCTGATCTGCTGTGCCAGTCTCTGAGGGTCAGCGGGTCGAAGGTCACTGTCAGGAGAGAGAGGCAGCAGAGCCGAGCGCATGCAGCTGCTGCACGCCTCACAGCAGAAATCCTGAGACCTGCGCAACACACACACACACACACACACACGCACACACACACGCACACACGCACACACACACACACACACACACACACACACACACACACACACAGCCAATTGAACCCAAGCAGAGAAACACAGGGACACATACAGGTTACATACACGATGGATGGATGGATGGATGGATGGACGGACGGACGGACGGGTGGATGGATAGAACGATAGATAGATGGATGGACAGACAGAGACGGATAGATGGATGGATGGGTGGGTGGATGGATGGATAGAACAATAGATAAATGGATGGATAGATGGATGGACAGACAGAGAGATGGATAGACGGATGGATGGATGGATGGACGGACGAATGGATGGATGGATAGATAGATGGACGGATGGACAGATAGAACGACAGATGGACGAATGGATGGATGGATGGATGGATGGATAGAACGACGGATGGACAGACGGAAGGATGGACGAATGGATAGATAGATAGAACGATAGATGGGTGGGTGGATGGATAGAACAATAGATAAATGGATGGATAGATGGATGGACAGACAGAGAGATGGATAGACGGATGGATGGATGGATGGACGGACGAATGGATGGATGGATAGATAGATGGACGGATGGACAGATAGAACGACAGATGGACGAATGGATGGATGGATGGATGGATGGATAGAACGACGGATGGACAGACGGAAGGATGGACGAATGGATAGATAGATAGAACGATAGATGGGTGGGTGGATGGATAGAACAATAGATAGATGGATGGATAGATAGAAGGATGGACAGACAGACAGACAGGCAGACAGAACGACGGACGGATGGATAGATAGAAGAATAGATGGATGGATTGGTGGACGGACGGACGGACGGACGGACGGACGGATGGGTGGATGGATAGAACGATTGATGGATGGATGGGTGGGTGGGTCGATGGATAGAACGACAGACAGACAGACAGACAGACAGACAGACAGACAGATAGATAGATAGATGGATGGATGGATGGATGGACAGACGGACGGATGGATAGACATAAAAACAGACAGACAAATATAGTCAGACAGACGGACGGACAGATGGATAGAGATTAACAGTCAGACAGATAAAAAGGTAGACAGATAGATACACAGAAGAAATTATTATTATTGGCATATTCTCCTCCCATACAATGTATTGTTGGCCATTCCTATGAATATAGCAGTGCGTTTTGTACTGTATAAAGTGCATGAGCAACCAAGAGAATATACTGCATTACTGATACTGCAGTCTCACCGCATCCTGGACATTAAATGTTGAATGAATCATGAAAAAGAAATAAATAAATTAATAAATAAATTAATTATTTATTTAATTAAATAAATAAATAAATAAATAAATACATTAATTCATACATTCATTGACAGGTGATTTGAGATTTTAATATGAAGTTAAAGATTATAATGGCTTTTATTTAGTAGCGCAGTTAATAACCACAGCTCTTTGTGCTGTATATAAGCACTTAATGAAGGATTAGAATACCCCAAAAATATAATACTAAGTCCACAAGCAGAACAGCTGACTGATGATTCTAGAGTGAATCCCACAGATCTGCTCCTGTTATTGTCATGTGCTGGTATGTGTGTGTGTGTGTGTGTGTGTGTGTGTGTGTGTGTGTGTGTGTGTGCTGGAGGTAGCGTTTAATCAGCACGTGTTGATTGGAAATGAGCCGCTGATAGCAGCAGTTTGTCACACGTGTGTTTCCGTCTTCATCTGTCTTATTGTCTTCTGAAGGACTCAGCATGTCCACACACGTCCCAGCAGCACCTCTCAGTCTCTAGGGCAGATGATGAGCTTTTATCATAAAGCTGAAGACTCTTCCTGTCAAATTTCCATTTCCCCAGTGCTGTTCAACGTGGAGAAGATTTCTCAGCGAACGCTTCAGAACAAATAGCTTTAATAACTTATTGCTTTAATCTTTGCCACAATGAGAGTACATAACATATTATAAGATGCTAGTATTGTATGGTGAGGGATAGTGGCTCAGTGGTTAGCACTTTCGCTTCACAGCAAGAAGGTTGCTGGTTTGAGTCCCAGCTGGTTCGAGTTGTGTGTGGAGTTTGCATGTTCTCCCCGTGTTGGAGTGGGTTTCCTACAGGTGCTCCAGTTTCTACCACAGTCCAAACACATGCGCTATAGGTGAATTGGGTAAGCTAATTTGTCCGTAGTGTGTGTGTGTGTGTGAGTGTGTGTGTGTGTGTGTGTGAGAATGAGTGTGTATGGGTGTTTCCCAGTGCTGGGTTGCAGCTAGAAGGGCATCCGCTGCGTAAAACATGTGCTGGATAAGTTGGCGGTTCATTCTGCTGTGGCGACCCCTGAATTATAAAGGGACTAAGCTGAAGGAAAATAAATGAATGAATGAATGAAATATACTAATTTTCAGATTTTTTTCTTGCGTTTAATATATATATATACATATATATTTCTCTATATTTCTATTTATTTATTTATATATATATACATATATATATATATATATTTATATATATATATATATATATATATATATATATATATATATATATATATATATATATATATATATATATATATATATATATATATATATAAATAATATATATATATATATATATATATATATATATATATATATATATATATATATATATATATATATATATATATATATATATATATATATATATATATATATATATATATTTCTGAGCTTGGAAAATTATCTTTTGTTATTGTTAATGCAGTTTATGGAAAAGTGAAGCAGATTTTTTATTATTGATATTTATTTATTATTATAATTAATAATTTATTATAGCTATAGTTCTTAGAAAGAAAACTGCAATCTGCTAAAATAGGTATCATCAGGTCACACCTAAAAATCAGAAATGAGCCAAGAAAATTGCAATCGGCGCATCTTAAATTTCTCATTACTAATCTATGTGTGCATTTTTCTTAAAAACCCATCAAGCTGACTCACGATAACATTTACAATCGCAATATTGACCTCCGTAATCACAATATGAACATTTCCCAAATCAGGAAACCCTAATTTATAGCCACTGAAATGGCAACAGACTGTAATATGTACATGCACCAAAGTTCTTTTAGACGTTTTCAGCATAAATGTATCATTCAACATACAGTAACACAGTGTTTCCCAACCCTGTTCCTGGAGGCACACCAACAGTTTTTTGGATGTCTCCCTTATCTGACCCATTAACTTCAGGTGTTAGAGTCTCTTCTGATGTTATGATAAGTTGATTCAGGTGTGTTTGATTAGGGAGAGGTTGAAAATGTGGACTGTTTGTGTGCCTTCAGGAACAGGGTTGGGAAACACTGCAGTAACAGACTATTATTAGCAAGTTCAACTAGAATAAACTGAGCAAGAAAAAACCCAAATGATTTAACAGAGCATGTAACCTCGCTGTAAAATATCTAGTATTAGCTCAAGAAATAATAAATCATTTTTCATTATGATTAATTATCTCATCAGTCAGAAACATCTTCTTATAATCCAACTAAACATTCAATGTAATCGACTATTAAGAAATATAATTTTCTTTTAATGCTAATTGGCTATAAAAACAAGGTTTTTGCATTTGCCTATGAAATGAAGAATCATCACATCATTTACAGTGGAAAATAAAGTAAAAGGGCAAACTGTTAATGAATTTTGAACCATTTTTCTTTTCGTTTCAACAGAGGAAAGAAACGTATAAAGGTTTGGAACAAGTAAAGTGTGAGTAAATGATGACAGAATTGACATTTTAGGGTGCACGATCCCTTTAATGCATTTTAACTTTTAATGTTCGTTGCTTTGTGTCATGGCGTTTCGTCTTTATTCATGCTGAATAAAAGAAGGAAAAAAGAATGGAAATAAAGAGGTAGAAGATCTTACTTTTTAGCGAGAGCTTTTCTCTCATCAGGAGTGTAGTCCAGAGATCCGATCGCTCCTTCTCCTTTAGTCGGCATGAATCCTATGATCGCTATTAAAGCAGTCCGGACTGACAAACAAAATAAACAGACCAAAAAAACAATCAGCTGTAATTGAAAGAGTGATCACTGAAAAACAAAAATCATTGAGCATTTCTGAGTGCGCCTCACACAGGTTTCTTTATATATCTATATTTATAAATCTTTATATATATCTTATATATATATCTTATATATATATATATATATTCTTAAAAAGGGATAAATTAGGTGGCCTTTAAACTCCTTACAAGGACTCAAAAACGAAAACAATGTTTACCTGTGCTTGTACCACAGATCATGTTGCACTACTAGTTTACTTCAAACCTAAAATATCTCTTTTGCACAATAATCTTCAATTTTTAAAAAAAATAATCTTTATTGTTAATATTATTAGGACCCTTAAAATTTAGAGAACACTTTAAAATAATGGTCCATCAGTTAATGCATTTACTAATATGAACAATTAGTAATGCATTTTTACTGTATTTACTCATGTTCTTTACATGTTAGTTAATGTTCTTTAAGTCAAATGACGTTAGTTTAATGTTAACTAACAGTGCATTAACTAATGGTAACAAGCACAACCTTGGATTTCTTAAATAATGCATTAGTTAATGTTGAATTATTAATTATGAATTATTATTATTACTAATAAATGCTTTATGAGATCATTCATACTTAGTTTTGGTAAATACACTAATAGACCATTATTCTAAAGTGTTACCTATTTTATTTTTCAAAGCTCTGTTGTCCAACGCCTTGTCGAAATTTTGTCTTCAACTATACAGGCCAATTTATATTATATTTTGTGTTTTACAAGTATGAATCTTGCATTGGGTCAGAGATGGTATTTTATAACCCCAAATTATAGAGACACTCACTGCTCCAGGACGGCTGCCACGTCTCAGGATGGTGACCAGAAATACTCAGACAGATCTTCTTCCCCACTTCAAACCTTCCATTGGGCTGAGGAGAAGAAGAAATAAATTATATAGTTTTAAAAGAAGGAACATACTACACTACCTGATAATAGTCTTGTTATGGATCTCAGTTGTAAGATCAACACATAATAACTTGACTTCTAGTGGATCATTTGGAAAAGTGTCAGAAGGTGGATTTCTCTGCTGAATCATCTGTTGATCTGCATCCCAATCATCACCAATACTGCAGAAGACCTACTGGAACCAGCATGGACCAATATTCTCACAGAAATCAGTCAAGTTTGGTGAAGGAGAAATCATGGTTTGGGGTTATATTTAGTATGGGGTGTGTGAGAGATCTGCAGAGTGGATGATCAACATCAACAGCCTGAGGTATCAAGACATTTGTGCTGCCCATTACATTACAAACCACAGGAGAGGGCAAATTCTCCAGCAGGATAGCGCTCCTTCTCAGACTTCAGCCTCCACATCAAAGCTCCTGAACGCAAAGAAGGTCAAGCTGCTCCAGGATTGGCCAGCCCAGTCACCAGACATGAACATTATTGAGCACATCTGGGGTAAAATGAAAGAGGAGGCGTTGAAGATAAACACAAAGACTCTTGATGAACTCTGGGAGTCCTGCAAGAAGGCTTTCTTCACCATTCCAGATGACTTTATTAATCAGTGATTTGAGTCATTGCAGAGATGTATGGATGCAGTCCTCCAAGCTTTTTTTCCATTGCACCATGACTTTATAGTCTATACTGGACATTATTTCTGTTCAGTGAAGATACTTTTGTCTAAGCAAAGTCAGACCTTACAGTCCTAATCAAATCATTCATAATCAAGGCATGACCATATTTTATTTTGGTAAAATAAGCGTCATCTAGAGGCCTTTACCTTTCATATAAGACACTTCTAAAACCCAAATGATCAACTAGAAGTCAAGTTATTATTTGTTCATCCTTAAATTTAGATAGACACAAAACCAATGGTCAGAGAAAGAGGAAAGCAATACATGACAAACAGGTCATCAAACAATAGCCTTAATTGCACAACATGGACACTGCACAGCTGCATTCCAGGACATTTTTTATTTCAATTATATTTCAATTGGACATTTCTATTCATATTTTTAACTCTGCTCATTGTTCTGCATATTTAATTTGTTTGGGTTTTCTCCAGATGTAATTTCCATTCTAATTTTAAGCAGGATTTTTTTATTGATAGACTTTTGTTTTTAGGTGCACTAGCAGTTCAAGCATTTCACGGCATATTTCTCTTCATATGGCTGAGCTCGTGACAAATACAACTTGAATTTGAAACAGACAACAAACTTGCAGTGAAATTTCCATTAGCCACAACAAAAACAGCCAGCAAAGGGACAAAAAGCGAAAGTAAAACTAAACGCAGAGCTCAGTTTTACATATTGTTGATGAGTTCATTTTTAAAACAACCCTAACAGATTGCTGTGAACATTACTATTGGAAAAAGCTCAAATAACACCATGAAAACAGACAAGTAAACTAATGCACTGTCAGACTGAGATCGCGACACACCGCTTCATAAAACATGTTGATCATCTCTGCTGTATCTGTCTATTAGTTTCATCTAGTTTCTGACCTACTTCAGTTCTCATCTTATGCTGATACTGAACACGGCAGGTGTGGGAGTCTAATTGTTTGCTACATTTCCGTAGAGAGCAAGGAGACACAATGGGATCATTTTCACGTCGCACAAAAACACAAATATTTTCTAATGTCAAAAAAAAAAGAAAAAGAAAGGCTCATTCAGCAGTCTGCACCATGACCATAGCACTTCTGCATGAAGAGAAACTTAAAGCAGATTTAAGCAAATGACCACCAACGCGTTTACATTTCAAATGAACTCAATGTGTGAAACATTCGGCTTTAAGACAACCATTAACTTGAGGAATCCACAGTAATGTTTACAAGCTACACATCACATTTAATATATTAAATATTAAACTATTTATTTTTTATTTTTTTAAGTTTATACAATAATAAAAAAAAAACATTTGTCTGTGATTTAAGTATTTTCATGAATAGTATTTTATAGTTTGTAGTATTTTTACTAATTGGGAATTCATATTGTGTGTAGATAATTCCTTCACTTGTAGAGACCGTCATGGCAGATTAATTTGTTGATCATTTATTTTAATTAAATGATATTATTACTGCAGTGCAGCCTGTCTCTTTCCTGCTCTCAGTAATGCAAGTGTGTGAATAAAAGTGCAAGAAATACAGACATATTAACGCGATCAATAGATTTGTCATCGTTTTACACATTAAAGTCTGTCATAACTGCAATATTTACACTCCTCCTTAAAATGTAAAGCAGATGTGACTGTATGGGCTGCTTTTCGCTGTACTTCATGACCAAAGAAAAATATTGAATGTTGTTCTGCATCCATGATGGAACTTGCAGGCTTATAGACATTTCCCTCACGCCTCATTTCTGTCGTCTAAGGTAAGCGGGCTGCATGCACACAAGCGATACACCTATTTAAATATGATGATCATACCATGTAGGCACATTTATACATACAATTTTAAAGCATTTACAACAACCGTAAAGCAAAACAACAAGCATTCCCCGTGTAAAAAACAATCCAAAAGGCACGTACGTCTATTTATTTGTTTATAATATATAGCATAGATTATTATAATATAATAAACCAAGAGAGTAAATGTTTGTCATGGACCATATTTCTAAAAATAAGCTTGAAAAGTAGTCTGTATCAGGGCGGTGCTGACGTCACAGGCGAGCGCCACAAGGCTCTGTAGTCTGTTCATAGCCTAATGTTAGCTTTTCAATTCTTGCGTTTGCATTTAAGATCCAAAAGTGCTAAATGTTGTATTTTAATGTGAGGATTATCCGGCTGGACAAAACCTGTAAGTGTAATGAACTGTGTTTGAACACGGAGCTTATTATCTGCAATCTTCGAAAAGCCTACGGGAAAATCCTATAGGGATTTTTTCGAGGGAACCAGTTTTATGCTTGCAGCCCATTAGCCTACAAGGGGATGTCATAGTTCCTCCACTCTATTGCAGATGTGCACATTGCCATATATTATGCAGCCCTACAGTCATGTAATAATCTGTGGTAACAACCTCCTGCATGCACTTTATCTCTTAAATATAGAAACAAGAGCAAAGTACGGCGATGTTTTCTCAAGTGTAGCGTTTCTCACGGACACACTCCCAACTCAAAAACATAAGACAACGTCAAGTTTCCCCACTCATAATAACAACTCTGAAGTGGAGTTTATGCACATTCACCACAAGAATACTCTTTATCCAACATGACTTTTCTATATTGATCATTTTTTAGTTTCTCTTTCTATTATAGCAATACTTCTACCCCGTCTCAGTTGGTTAAAGCAGTAAAAAGGCGGTATAATTACAGTGAGCAGGATGATGCTGGGGGGCTTCATGGGGTATTCAGGAGGAAGAACGATCCGGCCGTGATAAACTCCCCCATCGAAATCAGAATCTGGAGGTCCTCGAACGGAGAAGTGCCACTCGAACAGGTTATCCTGATCAACACAACACATTCACACTGAATATAACCTTAACACTGCGGTGATGATTACACATGCAAGCTTGACTTCAACATGGATGATCACATACAGAGTAATTTCTTAATCTGTGGCTTCAGGCTGATAAAACAAGCTCCCCTTGTGTGTGAACAATAAAAGCTCAAATCATTTATGGATGTTCTTCAAAATAACAAAAAAAACATCATTTAAAGTCTGAGTGAAGTCACAAGGAGTGCAATGTTTATGTCGCTAGCTCACATTGTTACTCTTAAGGTGAATAATTAATCAGTGGAAGTCAAAAAAAAAGGTTTGTTTTGGTAATCTTCAATCAAACTCTGAGCATCTGCTGTGAAGTGCCGCTTTTTCTGTCAACCTGAGGGTTTCCATAGCAATTGCATGTTTATGGTCTTAGCCACGCCCCTCTTACTGTTAGCTTGCTACAAGAAAATTATGCACAAAAGGAAAGCTCCGCCCCCTGCTCAATATTCAGGTTCAGCCTCAGAAACTTCCGCTCCAGGTGGACATTATAAGATTCAGTACACTTCCTAAGTCTCAAGATTAATAAAGCTATTTAAAATAATAAAATGCTTTTAATAACATCAGATAATTAAAGTCGAATAATAAAAATGTGTGTATTAACGTAATAATTCAGTCAATTAAATATAAATTATAACTGTTGTTTTGAATTGTAACTGTTTAAATGTTAAAAGCTGAAATCTAGTCCCATTTAAAATATTTTACATTTATGATAAGAATAATAATAATAACAACAACAACTACAAATGTTTTTATAGTTTAATATTCATTGTTTTAGCATTTTATGAATAAAGTGTTCCTGATGCTTCATATTTACATAATAAATCATAATTAATTCATTAAATATAACTGAATATCAATTTGATTGACTTAAAATTATAAAAAATGATTGTCTTATGTAACAATAGGGTATATGCAGAAGTATGCAGAAGGACTTTTATTTTTGCAGTAACCTGGGGCAAACGCTTCTGGTGAACTGTATGTGTTTACAAAATTGGTGCGCTTAAGGTTAGTCTTCTTTAAAAAATAAATCCCTGATCTTCACTGCCTGATAGATATATGATATAAAATGGGTCTCAGACTGTGCAAGAAGCACCACATTAAATTACACTGTCCTGCACCACGCCTTTAAAAAATGAGCATTTATTTTACCACAGTGTTTTCAATGGAGTTTTTGAGCAACTAAATGAATACTGAAGTATGTTTTATATATTAATTACAGTATAATATCTATGCTGTAAAAAGAGCCATATAAAATTGTCATATAGTATTGGTATGGGTAGAAACATTAGCTCCGCATATAGCCCACTCAGTCGATTAATATAAATAATAACTGTTGTTTACATTTAAAATATCTAACATTTATAATAATAAACAACAAATAATACTATTTTTGTGACTAATATTCATTGATTTAGCATTTCTTTTCTAAATATTTACAATATGAATCATTCAATTAATTAATTAATCATGACTGAATCAACTTCTGTTAACAAAACGTCAAACAAGACACGTACAGCGCTACAGAAAACACACACGTTTCACATAAGGTCATAAAGTCATACACACTAAAACAAAACACAACCCATGAAGAAACTCTCAGAAGATAAATTCTGAATTAAAGTCTCACCTCCAGTGGCTGAGCGTGATAATGTTCTGTGGGGTCGCGAAGCTCTGCTGCCTCCTTCATCAGCCTCTTCACAGCTAACACACACACGCAAACACAAACACACAACATTATTGGTTATTTCCTAAATTTGAAAACATACCTACTTTAACAAAAGCTCAATATTTGATTTGGTTTATTTCTTAGAGTTCTTTGTGTTTTGTGGCAGGTAGCCATTGTAATAAGCGGGATAAAATACATCCAGCCGGTTGTTTTCACAGAATAAACCCCTTAGTTTTTTCTAACAGTGCTGCCGATATACATGTCAGGATTTATTCTGTGACTAACAGCCTCCTGGATGAACTTTATCCTTTACTTAAAAACCTTTTTGTTTGTATTTAGCATTATTTGTCCAAGCATGACACTGTGAAACGCATTTCATTTCTGTCAAGGCTGATTCTAGAATTGCAAGTGCATTTTGTGTAGCCAAGACAAACCTATTATTATTTGTCAAACTGAAAATTCATTCATTCACTTTATTTTCGGCTTAGTCCCTAGACCGCCACAGTGGAATGAATCGCCAAATTATCCAGCATATATTTAACAGAGTGGATGCCCTTCCAGCAGCAACCCATCACTGGGAAACATCCATACACACTCATTCACACACATAAACTACGGACAATTTAGCCTACCCAATTCACCAGTACCGCATGTTTTTTTAGGACTTGCGGAGCACCAGGAGGAAACCTACGAGAACATGCAAACTCCACACAGAAATGCTAACTGACCCAGTCGGGGCTCGAACCAGCGACCTTCTTGCTGTGAGGCGATTGTGCTACTCACTGTGCCACCTTTAGCAATATTATTCTTGGGAAATTATTCTCACATTAGAACAAATGTTCATGCATTCATAAAGAAATACGTCAGTATATTTTCTTGCTAAAAAAAAGAAAAATTCAAGATAATAAATGCCTTAAAATTCTGCTAATTATTAAAAAAAAAAAATCTAAAACTTGCTAAAAGCCCCCAGCAATCCTTTAGTTCTATTACTAATTTAACTTATTCAGACAAGCATCAGAATGTCAGAACAGACAACATGAGAAATGGTGTACTTTATGCATGATATCAAGCCATATATTTCTCTGATCGTTTATTATAGCTTTCAGAATATTGGATTTTTCTGCTCTGAACACAATTAGGGCTGTCACCATATCTATTTTTTTTTTACGATACCCAAATTAACTGCGATAAACTATATTATTGCCACTTAATAACTTTAAATCTCTAATATATTTTTTTTTAAATATGCATAACATAGTGTAATAATTCATCAGAATCAGAAAGAGCTTTATTGCCAGGTATGTTCACACATACGAGGAATTTGTTTTGGTGACAGAGCTTCTACAGTGCAACAGAATTACAGAGACAGGACAAAAAACAGATAATAAAAATATATATTTTTAAAAATAGAAGTAGTGAGTGCAAATATACAGATTGACAAGTGTAGGTACATGTTTATTACTATATACAACGTGTTATGTGCAGCTGTTATGTGCACATTAATGTACACCGCATGTACACCGTTTCAAAGTACATTTAAGAATATTTAGAATAATTCAGGTTTGAAAATGAAACATGAAAAAATCATCTTAAAACAAATAAGTAATAATAAAGTAGATGTAAACAAAACAGTGTAAGTCAGAAGTAGACTTTTAATGCATCTCAGGCGCCATTTTTTTAAATAATCAGGCAGATTCCAACACAGGACTGTTTGTTAAATGTTTGCAGCATATGTTTTTAAATGCTGGTTTTGAGCGTGTTTAACTACTAAATCTCTTTAGCTAAATAATGACACCTGTCTGTGAATGAGTGGCATTATGTCACGTTTATATTAGCACTGGCTGATGAATACATCCGTTAGAGTTACCTGTCTGGAAGACCCTGTTGAAAAAATGGGTAGGGTGGTTCTGTTTTAGGTGGGATTTAAGATTAGTTGTGTTGCCTTTTTTTCATTGCCACTGACCTGAAACAAATTCGACATATTGGCTCGTTCACGTTAGCGGACTCTCCTTTCTCATTCAGCTTAAAGACCAAATGTTCCCACACCGGAACTGAAGACTGAGACTTTAAAACCAAGTCCATCATGACTTGTTTATTCTAACTGACTGTAGTTTCTAAACACGAGTCAGTGGGTTGGCATCTTGTCTTCTTCACCTCCACTATCCGCTCTCTCTCGCACACACTCTGTCTGTGTGTGTTTGTAGCATGCGTGGAGATGTTCCGTAAGCCCCGCCTTCCACAGATAGCAGTATGCAGCACGTTCGTTGTTATATTATGTAGCTTAATCATCCATCATCATAAATTTCTTTATATAAAATAGACAATACATCACGCCTCCAAAGTTAACCACCCTCATTTTCATATATCACGCGATAAATTAATATATTGACTATCACAACAGGCCTAAACACAATGTAGCTGTTTCTGTTGCCTGTGCCTTTAATGCAAATGAGCTAGTTCTCCCCGCCCACTGTTCTCACATGTGTGTCTCAATCTCCGCCTCGGCTGCGTCAGATAAACAGCACAGTGACAGACATGAAGGAAGCAGATCTCGCGTAACGTCTGTGAGAGATACTACAGTAAGAACTTTCCCAATGATTATTTGATGTAGTTGTGGAGTTAAATCAAGCCTTTCTGCAACGATGAGTGACAAAGTTCACACACACACACACACACACACACACACACAGCGCGCGTTTAACTGTTTTTGCACGGCACATGTGATGTTTGTGACCTTTAATCTTTGTGTTGTCAAACAAGCGCTTTAATTATTACAAAACAGCATCTGCTTGAAATGACATACGCTAAAGCGCTCTTCACACACACACACACTCATTACAAACAAACACACCCACTCATTATACATACACCCAAACACACTTTCATTAGACAGACACACACATTCATTAAAGACACACAAACACATTACACACAAACTTTCATAACACACACATATTCATTACACATACAACACAATTTCATTACAAACATACACATTCACTACAGACACACACACACACACATTACAAACACACACACATTCATTATAATTAAATTCAATTCAATTCGCCTATAAACACAAACACACACATTCATTAAGACACACACACACACATTAATCACAAACACACTCATTACACAAACACACACCCTTTTAATACATAAACACACACACTTTCAATACATAAACACATTCATTAAAGAGACACACATATTCCAAACACACACACGCACATTACACATACATACAAACACATTCATTAAAGACACACACACACACACACACATTCATTACACATACACAACACAATTTCATTACAAACATACACATTCACTACAGACACACACACACACACACACATTCATTACAAACACACTCATTACACATAAACACACACACTTTCAATACATAAAACAAACACATTCATTAAAGAGACACACACATTTCAAACACACACACACGCACATTACATATACATACAAACAAACTTTCATAACGCAAACACACATTCATTAGTCACACACACATAACAAAACACACACACACACATTACAAAAAAAACATACACATTCATTACAGATACACACAAACACACACACACACATTACAAACACACACTCATTACAGACACACACACACTACACACACACACACACACACACACACACACACACACACACACACACACACACACACACACACACACACACACACACACACACACACACACACACACACACACACACACACACCTGTGACTGCGGCTAGTAGTCTACCGTTAGCTAGCTCGACACAGTGAGCGGACCGGCTGGATGGATGAGTGCGTGATGAAGATCTCCTGGATGGAGATATTGTCGTGTGGTTTCTAGCCCTCGATATCTGATTACAGCAGTGAGTGTGTGTGATGGAGATCAGAGTGTTGACAAACCTGGACTCTTCAGGTTGTATTTGCTCTCCATGATGCTCAATAATCCGGCGCTCGGCTGATCTGCGCTCCTATGAGAGTGTGTTTGTCCGCTGAGTGTGTGTTGTGTGAGCTCTGCCAGGTGTTTATCTAGAGCTGTAACCCTGACGTGGCAGCGCGCGCGGTGTGTGTGTGTGTGTGTTTTTACACACTTTCGAGATGAAATGTCTCAGATGTCACATGAAGAAAAAATGAAAACAGGAAGTAAAGTTCTCTTTTAAAACGGGAAGCTTTTGACAAGAACAACAGTCAGATTTGACGTCATGATTTTATGTTTTAAAAGTCCCCGTGAACCGGACGTTCCTGAGACTTTTATTTCAGTATGTTGACGTCCAACTTGCTGTCCGTATGCCCAGTGTAAAATGTCTAAATGCTGCTATATTTCTAAACAGCAATATATATATATATATATATATATATATATATTGAGTAGGATTTTTCGTAGCAGAAGGGATATTTAAAAAAGAATGGAACTGTGAGTAATGCGTTAGTAAATGTTAAACTATGATTAATAAACGCCTTATTTATTGTTCATTATTATAAATTGTCTCATTTTTAGAATTTGTATACTTCCACTATGTGCGTTTAAACTCAATGTCAGTCCAGAAATATTAGTGGGCTAAATGCACACGGACTTTTAATTTCAGTCAGCCAGCCCCAGGGCTTCCGGTTATTGTCATCCCATACAAAATAGCCTCATTTAAGATCTGATTTCTTTTAAAAACAGCGATCATCACTGCCTGGATTAGATACGATATAAAGTTGGTATCAGACCAAGCAAGAAGCGCTGCATTAAGTTATATTTTCCCCTGTCGTGTCTTTAAAATATGGAAATTAATTTTACCTCAGTATTTTCAATGGAGTTTCTGCGCTGACCTGCGGCTAATGACAGCGCCTACATTTAACCGGTCTCTTTTTACGCTTTAACATCTAAATGAATGCTGAAGTATGTTTAACTGATTATATTTTAGTTACATTACAACATCAATGCTGTAAAAGGAGCCTTATAAAATTAAAAGTAGTCACATAAAGCTCTCACCGGAAGTTCATCATTGGCTGTACACTAGATGTGTGTATAGCCCATTGCAGACAAATATTAAAGATTAAATGTTTACATTAAAGCGTGTTATAGTTACAGGATATGTATGCTTGCGAACACGAAAGGGGAAAAACTGGAAATATTCCTGAAATATTCAGGAATAAAAAGGGAAAATGTTACAAGAAGCTTTGATAAGTCACGAAGGGAGGAAAAAACTTCAGTCTGTTTCTTGATTTAAGAAAAAAATAAAGTCTATCCTGCTTATGCAACAGGATCAGATCAACCCGTTTAAGTATTATAATAATAAATGTGAAAGAAATTATGCGGAAAGAAGAATGTAATATAATAATAACTTTGGGGAGACTAGTAAAGTAATGAGCAGCTACGATGAAAATCTGCACACATAATTATATTAAATACAGACTTACTATAATTTATTCCGCAATTTAATTCTCACAATTATTATAAAACACTGAAAATACATATTAGATTCTTCAAGTAGATGGCGGTATTCGCCAACCAACCGGTTGTTTCTAGAAGGGATACAGCTCTTGACGGAAGTTAACGAGAATTATTTGTACTATTTATTAAATTATCCGTTAATTGTATTTTATTAACGTCTACCGCTACTTCAACCCTTAATCCTATCATCTCTATATTGTTAAAACTGTATTTATACCGAGTATTATTCATATTATTTATTAACTTTCCTATTAAATTGTATTTTATTAACGTTTACCCCTATCCTAACCCTAAACACAACCCTCACAGTAATGTCAAAATATTAATTATTGTTGTACAGTTTCACAAAAATCATGCTATATTGATGTGATTATCCGCAGCTGTATCCCTTCCAGACTACCTCTTCGTCAGATGCGGATGATGAAAAAGAAAACTGGATCGGCGAACTCCTCCCATAATTGCGCGCTACAGAGCAAAAGTGGGCGTTTCTAAATTTGAGGGTGTTTCCAAAATGATGCGTTGTTTCTAAAGCATCCAATGAACATGATCGACCACACCCCTAAACCAACCGTCACTATGAATTGAGCCAATCAGGTCGGACAGTGGAAAAACGCCCCTCTAGTTTTACACAACAATTCTCTCCCATCGCTTTCCTGCAGAGGAAGGAACATGGCGGTGTCCCGGTTACCACCAGCGGCTCTGAGTCTCAAACAGGTAAAGTCACGGTAAATCTTCGCTTGTAAGTGTTTCACATTGGCGATAAAACAAGTGTAGATCAACAGCGAGCCGAGCTTCACTACGGCTGCTGTCTGGGACACGCGTATTCAGCACGAACAACAGCTGAGAGATATAGAAATCTGACAGGCTATATGCATATATATATGAAAATATACGACTTACAGGTTTATGTTTGGATTTCAGATAAATAATATGTCAAATATGCCAGAATATTAGAAAAATGTATGTTTAAATATTTTAAACTATTAGAAAAACATGCAGGTTTCCATATATCAGCTATCATTTTATATGTTCATATATGTGGCTATATAACATCTAATATATTTGAACATATATGTACATATTTGTACTTCTAAGGGTCGAAAGATGTAAACATGTTTTTTTGGAATATTTTGAAATGCATGTTGCGTATTTGACATTTTATATTTCTGAAATCCACAGATCTGTAATTTGCTTACTGGCCACTTTATTAGGTACACCGTACTAGTACCAGGTTGGACCCCATTTTTCGAGAACTGCCTTAATCCTTCGTGTCAGAGATTCAACAAGCTACTGGAAATATTCCTCAGAGATTTTGCTCCATATTAACATGATAGCATCACAGTTGCTGCAGATTTGTCGGCTGCACATCCATGATGCCAATCTCCCGTTCCACCACATCCCAAAGGTGCTCTATTGGATTGAGCTCTGGTGACTGTGGAGGCCATTTGAGTACAGTGAACTCATTGTCATGTTCAAGAAACCAGTCTGAGATGATTGGTGCTTAATGACATGGTGCTTTATCCTGCTGGAAGTAGCCATCAGAAGATGGAGACACTGTGCTCATAAAGGGATGGACATGTTCAGCAACAATACTCAGGAAACTGTCGATACAAGGCAGGATGGATCCATGCTTTCATGTTGTTGAGGCCAAATTCTGACCCGACCTTCCGAATGTGGCAGCAGAACTCGAGACTCATCAGAACAGGCAACATTTCTCCAATCTTCTATTGTCCAATTTTTTTATATTTTTGAGATGGCTGGTGCGAGGTCATGCCACAGTAAATCAATCGGGTTGAGGTCAGGACTCTGACTGGGCCACTCCATAAGGTGTAGTTTCTTCTGTTGAAGCCATTCTGTTGTTGATTTACTTTACAAAACTGTTTCAGTTCAGCAATATTTTTGAGATGTCTGGTGTGAATCGCTCTTTTGAGGTCATGCCACAGTATCTCAATCAGGTTGAGATCTGGACTCTGACTGGGCCACTCCAGAAGATGTAATTTCATCTGTTGAAGCTATTCTGTTGTTGATTCACTTCTATGCTTTGGATCTTTCTGGGTTTATTCTTAATCCCAAAGGGTTCACATACGTTTTCTTGCAACTGTATGCGTATGTATGTTGTGTGTGTGGTCATTTACAGTCCATCTGCTGTACTAAACCCATGTTGTGTTGTGTTCAGTTTCTGCAGAGACAGAAGGTGCTGTGTTTGTACAGAGATCTACAGCGCACCATCCGTAGGGTCCCGCACGAGTCTGACCGCATATACCTGCGAGACTGGGCCCGAGACGAGTTCAGGAGGAACAAGAGCCACACAGACCAGGTGAACACCTCACACACGTTCAGATTTTCAGCTAGTCCTGGTGTTTTGTGAAATGTGGTGTTTTCCCTGTGCAGGATGCCATCCGCATGATGATCAGTCAAGCGCACAATCATCTGGAGGAGTTGAGGAGATCTCTGGCTCTGGCCGGATGCTGAAACACTGCTGAAAACCCAGACTACCATCAGGAAACACATCTGTATTTATTTATTATGCACACGTTTATTAATAAAATCCAGCTTAACAAACTCACTTCACATAGACTCCACGTGTAGTTGCGTCTTCTCAGTACAAATCCAGTCTAACGCCCCGTCCTGGTGTCCGCGTCTGATTACATTCACAGATGTGGTTTTATGTGGTAAGCATGAATACTTCTAGTGTTATTGATGGTTATCACGGCTGTCTGCAATACTGGATTCTGATTGGTCAGTAGTGACTTTCCAATGTGTGTTATTCCCAGATAACAAATGCTGAATAACACAGACTCATCCGGGAACTGAGAATCACCTTGAGCAGTTAGTGTATACTCCATCAGCTGTTTTAGTGTCTGTCAGCTTTGTGTTTTTGACTGTTTGTCTCCATCTAGTGTCTGAATAATGCGCAGGTAAGTGTATACTCCATCAGCTGTTTTAGTCTGTCAGCTTTGTGTTTTTGACTGTTTGGCGCCATCTAGTGTCTGAATAATGCGCAGGTTAGTGTATACTCCATCAGCTGTTTTACACCTTGAAAATGGTTATCTCCACCTGCGTAGACCAGAATGGGTGTTATTTTTGTTTAAGACGAAACTGACCAAAGGTTTGATCCACTTCAGATGTTGACCACTGTACAGCAGCTGGTGTAGGCTAACATGTACATCATAATCTGATGGTCAGATCTTTTAATGACCTAAAACAAGTCAAATTTCATGAATCTTTTTACCTACAGTGCTTTTATCATGCAAAAGTCAAATTTAGGCATATCAAATAGATTTTCCCGACAACCATTTTGGCTAGTAAAAATGTCAAGTGGCTAGTAATGTTGGAAAATGACTAGCCACAGTGGCTGGAGAGCACATAAGTTCATGTCAAGCCCTTGTTGCAGAACAATACAGCGCTGATATTAAAGCATGTGACTTACGCTGAGTGATGTCACATCCTCTGGCGGGAAACTCTGGAAGGCATTAAGGCGTGTCATTATTACTCTCTCATTCATTTCTTCAACATGTTTAGGATACGGGCGACGCAGTGGCGCAGTAGGTAGTGCTGTCACCTCACAGCAAGAAGGTCTCATAACACTGTGTCATAACAATAGGCAGATATAAACGTGTGTTTAGTCCTCCTGCTGTTCTGAACGGTGACTTTATTAAACATGCATGCATATGCTAATAATCTATATATAGAACAAAAACATGTCTGACTGTTATGATTCCTCTAGTCAAGAGCATTTATATTTCAGACACTAACACTGGCCTTTACTGACCGTCAGAAATATAATAATGTCAAGCCAGAAGCACAGCGCTTTCTCTTCCACATTTACATCAACACAGTTTATTAAAGATGAATTAGAAGAGCAGCTGAACGTGACGCTCGATAAAGATCTCCTTGCAGCAGCTGCAGACTGTAAACACTCATCCTAGTAGTTGCACGTCTACACAAACAAACAAGCAGCTCATTACATATTAGTGGTTAACATCTGTCAAGACAGACAAACATTTGAATGTAGTCGATTACTAGTGAAGACGTCACTTTAAACATCATACTGACCATCACTTTTCTGTTTTTGGGTCGCTTCTGATCATGTTAACAGTAAATATATGCAGGTTTTGCATGCAAACATTATCAGGATGTTCCCACAGATCCATGAAATTGACTAAAACACTGCGTCACGCATCATTAGTAATGTCACTTTGTAATGAAGCACATGATACACGATATACATCATGTTTCTGTCATATTTAGATACAGTAACAGCACTGAGGAGTTTTCAAAACATTACATTTTCATGCTCTCAATAAAACAACTAAGATTTGAAGTATTTTAGATAATAACTGTGGCGTAAAGCAGTGTTTCTCAACCATGTTCATTAAGGAGCACCAGCTCTGCACATATTCCATGTCTCCTTAACCAAACAGATTCAGATCACCAGCTCATTAGCAGAGACTGAAAGACCTATAATGGGTGTAACAGACAAAGGAGACATCCAAAACATGCAGTGCTGGTGGTCCTCCAGGAACGTGGTTGAGAAACTGACGTAAATATTGAATCTTTATATGAAGCGATGCTCTTAGGGCTCGACCGATTCCCTGATGTGCTTTTCACACCACAGCAGAGAATGTCATTTATGCTTGTGCTCCCTCAACAGCTCAGTATAGTTGAGTTTTGACAGGGCGGGGCATAAAGTAGCTCCTCCCATTTAAAAAACAGCCAATAGCGTGTTGAGTGACTGAGAGTGGTCGAGCTCAAGCGCATCAAATAAACAGCAAATGAGAACAAGGGGGCGGGGCATGTTACACACTAGTGCAGGCATGGGCAAACTCGATCCTCGAGGGCCGGTGTCCCTGCAGAGTTTTGCTCCAACACTAATCAAACACACCTGAACACCCTAATTAGTGTCTTCAAGATCACTAGAAAGCTACAAGCAGGTGTGTTTGATTAGGGTTGGTGCAAAACTGGGACACCGGCCCTCCAGGATCGAGTTTGCCCATCCCTGCACTAGAGAGATCTGATTGGTCATAAGATTTAATGAGGAACTGAAGTATGAGTAAAACTGATTCATTTAGGTCAGGGGTCCAGGGGTCCTGCATATTTTAGTTCCAGTCCAAATTAAACACACCTGAAGCAGCTAATCAAGCTCTTTCTAGGTATACTTGGAGGAAGTTGGAGCTAAACTATGCAGGACAGGGCAGAGTTTGGACATGCTTGATTTAGTTGGTAGTGAAAACTGCAAGCTTTGGATGTTTATATCTTCTAGATGTGAATCTTGTCACTGTTTTGGAGCACACTAGCTTATAGACTAACATACTGATACTAACAACCAAAAAAAAAAACGGCATGTTAATTTCACAGCGCCGTTAAACATCACACAAAGCCAACCTCAAAACATTGAGCACAGAGATCAGTCGGCTGGTTTGTGTTCTGAATGGTGTTGAACGTTTTTAAAGAAACGTTTACTTCATCAATAGAGAAGAATGCTATTGGCTGATGTCTGATGATGACATCACTGATACACAGTGTTTAAAATCACTCTGAAAGCCAGTGTTACAAACATTTCTACATTTCGAAACCAATAACCCCCCCACTCTTAATCTCCAACATTAACACCACCGCCCCCCCACCCCAGCAATTCAAGATCCATGCGGAGGGTGGAACTGATGACTTAATGCGGCAACTTCAAACCACCATAGGGACATGTCAAAACAGCTTACTACTGGCTTTACCATCCAGGCACACTGTGAGCAAAATGACCACTACAGTTAATGTGTCTCGTGAGGTATCATGTCAGGATGCGGGACAGTAAAAGTCACGGATGGATCATGTCAAGTTTTGTTGTGTGTCCATGTGTTTGGCACGTCTTCACTGAGGTCCTACAGTGTACATGGAGATCGTGAGATCCTGGCAGTCTGACAAGCTACAGTAGTTTAGATTATTAAAAATGGCACAGTGTGAGCCGGGCTCAACTCTCCCTCAGAGATTTGGATGACTCCAGCAACCACAAGTCCTGAATAAAAGAATCCTGCTTGAAAACACCACAGACCCTCCTACTGTCTGCTCTCAAGATAAAACGTGGACTTCTGAAGTCCACTACAGTGTGGTCTTTGTGTTACCTGCTCTCCAGAAGTCTTTCCTCCAGAACGGTTTCTTCCAGAAGTCTTTCCCCCAGAAGTCTTTCCTCCAGAAGCCTTTCCTCCAAAACTGTGTCCTCCAGAAGTCTTTCCCCCAGAAGTCTTTCCTCCAAAACTGTGTCCTCCAGAAGTCTTTCCTCCAAAACCGTGTCCTCCAGAAGTCTTTCCTCCAAAACTGTGTCCTCCAGAAGTCTTTCCCCCAGAAGTCTTTCCTCCAGAAGTCTTTCCTCCAGAAGTCTTTCCTACAGAAGTCTTTCCTCCAGAAGTCTTTCCTCCAAACTGTGTCCTCCAGAAGTCTTTCCTCCAAAACTGTGTCCTCCAGAAGTCTTTCCTCCAGAACGGTTTCCTCCAGAGGTCTTTCCTCCAGAAGTCTTTCCTCCAGTGTTTGTCTATCCATCATGTGTGTTCATCCTGAGCAGGCGCAGCTCGTCCTCCAGGTGTTGTATTCGGTCCAGCAGCAGCTCTCTGTCAGCCTGCACCCTGTGGTCGGCCTGCCGCCGCGTCTCCTCGATCTTCCTCTCGTACCAGCGCTCCATCTGCAGGGTCACCGCCTCAAAGAAGTACTGCGTGACCTCCAGCGCGTGCATGTTGTCCCGCTCTTGTGCGAACGCCCCCTCTGCAGAGGCAGGACAGGTCTGTAGCGTCAGGCTCTGAGTGCTGGGTTTGCCCTTGGCTCTGTGTCTCCTGATGGTCCTGTGCTCGGCTGCAGGTCTGGGCTCCACACTCCGCTCCTCGGATTCGTCCCGCAGCTGGTGAGGGTCACTGCAGGCCCTCGAGCGCTGCTTAGGACGCACTATACAAGGAGACTGAGGCGCAGACTGATTCTGGGACGAGGGCTTGTCTGAAAACACAGAGAAACGCTTAAGAAGCTCTAGTCTTAACTCCACTAAAAAAATAGGCTGATTATACTGCTCCTCTAGAGCTAAACAGTCGAGTTTTAACATTTATTAAATTCATTTAGCTGATCTCAAAGTCTGGCGGGAGCACTTTTAGCTTAGCTTAGCATAGATCATGGAATCGGATTAGACCATTAGCATATCATTCAAAAATGACCAAAGAGTTTCTATTATTTTCCTATTTAAAGCCTGACTCTTCTGTAGTTTCATCATGTACTAAGACTGACAGAAAATGAAAAGTTGGTATTTTCTAGGCTGATATGGTTATAGGAACTAAACCCTCATTCTGGCGTAACAAACAAGGGACTTTGCTGCAGTACCATGGCTGAAGCAGGAGCAATGAAATTACGCACCACTGATACCTACTTGAGGAATATTTTCAGGTCCTGTGATGCTGCAGTCATGGTACTGGAGCAGAGTTCCTTGATTATTACGCTGGAATAAGAGTTTAGTTCCTATAACCAAATCACCCTAGAAAACAGCAACTTCTCCTTTTCCGTCAGTCTCTGTAGACGATGCACAACACAAAATCCAGAAAAGCTGGGAGGATTTTTTAAAAATGCAATAAAATCAAGAATATGTGCTGATTATCTTTTAATTAATTGACAAAGGTACAAAGAAAAGATCCCCAGTGTTTTCAGCCAGCAGACGAATCATATTCTGGAAATATGAACAGATTTTGATTTCGATGCCTGCAACACACTAACAAAACATAGGGACAGAGGCTAAATAAAGGTTGATGATTAAATATTGTACTAAAAGGGAACCTTTGTACTTTGATAAACGTTGTTAATCATGACTCCAGCTTTTTTGGAGTGTGTTGCAGGCATGGACATCCAAATCTGCGTATTCATTAGGGATGGCTGACGTGAAACTGACGTTTCGACACAGTGTCGAGACCCTGAAGCACAAGTGTTTCGAAACACTGCACCGAAGCATTAACCGAAACACCCAGGTCACGTGACTAAAGTGTTACGAAACACCTGGTCACATGACTAAAGCGATTCAAAGCATTGATCAGTTCAGAAGCGTTTCGAGACCTGGAGAATCTGCATTTGACTGACAGGGTCATGCATAAGTTTGACTCGTATGGCCTAGTGGAACGTCCTCGTGCGTGTTGTTACAGGCTTCAAATGACTTTTGGGTTCGAATCCCGACTTGTACAAATACTCCAGAATCATGATTTTATGCATTTTAATCATGTTACTGTTATGGTGTAGCCTAGATATGATACATCTGCAGATACACCATCAATTTAGCATCATTTTTGTAAATCTAAATCAATAATCAATATTTTTACAGTACTGTGATGGTTTGGTTTAGGTAGACGTTAATAAAATACAATAAATGGGAAATTTAATGAATAATATAAATAATTCTTGTTAACTTCTGTCCACAGCTGTATCTGATCTATCAACAGCCCTGTTTTATGACCAAAACAAGCCATATTTATTCACAAAGTGCTTATTCGGATGTCAGACCAATGTTGAAACAGAACGATGCACGAACAAAGAATCTCAAACTGATATTAAAGCACTTCAAAACAGCTATATCAGCCTGAATTCGAACCAACAATCCCCACATGGTAGTCAGGAACCCTAACCACTCCACTATAACACTTGAGGGTTCATTCCTACAAAGTGGGGTTTTTAATACCTCAATCTGCTCAACTGTTCTTCGCTGAAGCTGTTTCAGTGCAATACATAAAAAAATGACCACTAGGTGTCACTGTAGAGTGGGGTTTCGAAACGTTTCGAAGCTTCGACACATTTGCTTCAACTGTTTCAGTGTTTCATGAAGCCTCGCTTTGCCCACCACTACAACTCATCTGCTCACTGAAAACACTGGAGATCTTTTCTTTGTCCATTAAATAAAAGTGAAAGATAATCAGCAAATGACATTTTATTGGTGTTATTGTATTTTAAAAATAGTCCCAGCTTTACTGGAATTTGGGTGGTCGCTACAGAAGAGTCAGGCTTATTTGATCACTTTATCTGTCTGAAAGTGAATGCTTACGCAGTAAAATTAACTAATTAAAAACCTTCTCAAATAAATATTAGCATTATTTGCAGCAAAACGTCTTTAAAGATTTCTTGATTTGAAATATCTGTTTAAATATTAACATCACTGATGTGTATTTTCACACCCCTCATTAATAAGAAGTAATGAAGAAGGTAAACAAACAAACAGATGCAGACGGATTACACACACACTTGGAATAAATGTTAAGGGTGAAGAAGTTCTGTTTGGTATATCTGACTTGATCTGACTGTACATCAAATATTTATCTTATATAACATTTATATGAGCAACGAAGACTAACATAGGAAAACATTAATGCTGCATTAAGTGTGTGTGTGTGTGTGTGTGTGTGTGTGTGTGTGTGAGAGAGACGACCCAGAGCATCAGTTTGGCTCAACTGTGTGCTCTATAATTGTGCGTGTGTGACATGATATGTGTGTGTGTGAGATGGGTGTTTATGTGTGTGTTTTTTTGTGTGATGTGTGTGTGGTGTGTGACATGATATATGTGTTTTTTGTGTGTGAGGTATGTGTGACATAATATGTGTGTGTATTTTTGTCTGTGTTGAGATGGGTGTATGTGTGTGTGTGTGATTTTTGTGTTTTTTGGGTGTGATGTGTGTGTGCATGAAAGTGATGTGTGTTTGTTTGTATAGTGTGTGGAAGTGATGCGTGTTCACAGATGTGAGGTGTGTGTGTGTGTTTATATGAGTGTGATGTGTGCAAGACATGTATTTTATGTGTGATGTGTGTTTGTGTGTAATGTGTAGTGTGTGTGTGTGTGTGTGTGTGTGTGTGTGTATGAAAGTGATGTGTGTGTTTTTCTTGTGTGTGTGATGTGTGTTTTGTTTGTGTGTGTGCAATGCGTCTGTGTGTGTTGTATGCACATGTGATGTGATTTGTGTGTATATTTGTGTTTTTGTGTGTGTGTGCGTGTGATGGGTGTGTGTGTAATGTGTGTGTGCATGAAAGTGATTTTTGTGTTTTTTTTGTGTGTGTGATGCGTGTTTGTGTGCGTGCAATATGTGTGTGATGTGTGTTAGTGTGTACAGTGTGTGTGTGATGGGTGTGTGTTAAGTTTGTGTGTGTGTGTTAATTCCTGTGTGTGATCAGTGTGTTGTACCTGCTGATGCGTCCACCTCTATCACGTAGTATCTGGCCGGTGTGTCCTCAGCGCAGGAGCTGGCGGCGACCGTCTCTCCTGTGTCTGTGTGCTCTGCTGATGGAGACGGGTGCGGAACTCCTCTGGACGGCTCCAGGACAGGGGTGCAGTCCGACAGTGTGTCTGTGAGGGACGAGGAGCGCTGTAACCTGCTGTCGACACGCTCACCGGAGAGACGAGTCTCCAAACTCTGGATCTTAGAAAGACACCAGTTCTTCAGATCCTTCACCACTGATTTCTGTGTGCAGAGAGACAGAATATAAACCCAGACTAACATATCCTGCAAACAGAGATAGAATATAAACCCAGACTAACATATCCTGCGAACAGAGACAGAATATAAACCCAGACTAACATATCCTGCAAACAGAGACAGAATATAAACCCAGACTAACATATCCTGCGAACAGAGACAGAATATAAACCCAGACTAACATATCCTGCGAACAGAGATAGAATATAAACCCAGACTAACATATCCTGCAAACAGAGACAGAATATAAACCCAGACTAACATATCCTGCGAACAGAGACAGAATATAAACCCAGGCTAACATATCCTGCAAACAGAGACAGAATATAAACCCAGACTAACATATCCTGCAAACAGAGACGGAATATAAACCCAGACTAACATATCCTGCAAACAGTGATGGAATATAAACCCAGACTAACATATCCTGCAAACAGAGACAGAGTATAAACCCAGACTAACATATCCTGCAAACAGAGACGGAATATAAACCCAGACTAACATATCCTGCAAACAGAGACGGAATATAAACCCAGTTTAACATATCCTGCAAACAGAGACAGAATATAAACCCAGGCTAACATCTCCTGCAAACAGAGACAGAATATAAACCCAGGCTAACATATCCTGCAAACAGAGACAGAATATAAACCCAGGCTAACATATCCTGCAAACAGAGACAGAATATAAACCCAGGCTAACATATCCTGCAAACAGAGACAGAATATAAACCCAGGCTAACATATCCTGCAGAGACAGAATATAAACCCAGGCTTACATATCCTGCAAACAGAGACAGAATATAAACCCAGACTAACATATCCTGCAAACAGACACAGAATATAAACCCAGACTAACATATCCTGCAAACAGAGACAGAATATATACCCAGACTAACATATCCTGCAAACAGAGACAGAATATAACCCAGACTAACATATCCTGCACACAGAGACAGAATATAAACCCAAGCTAACATATCCTGCAAACAGACACAGAATATAAACCCAGACTAACATATCCTGCACACAGAGACAGAATATAAACCCAAGCTAACATATCCTGCAAACAGAGACGGAATATAAACCCAGGCTAACATATCCTGCAAACAGAGACAGAATATAAACCCAGACTAACATATCCTGCAAACAGAGACGGAATATAAACCCAGACTAACATATCCTGCAAACAGAGACAGAATATAAACCCAGACTAACCTATCCTGCAAACAGAGACAGAATATAAACCCAGACTAACCTATCCTGCAAACAGAGACAGAATATAAACCCAGGCTAACCTATCCTGCAAACAGAGACAGAATATAAACCCAGGCTAACCTATCCTGCAAACAGAGACAGAATATAAACCCAGGCTAACCTATCCTGCAAACAGAGACAGAATATAAACCCAGGCTAACATATCCTGCAAACAGAGACAGAATATAAACCCAGGCTAACATATCCTGCAAACAGAGACGGAATATAAACCCAGACTAACATATCCTGCAAACAGAGACAGAATATAAACCCAGGCTAACATATCCTGCAAACAGAGACAGAATATAAACCCAGGCTAACATATCCTGCAAACAGAGACAGAATATAAACCCAGGCTTACATATCCTGCAAACAGAGACAGAATATAAACCCAGACTAACATATCCTGCAAACAGAGACAGAATATAAACCCAGACTAACATATCCTGCAAACAGAGACAGAATATATACCCAGACTAACATATCCTGCAAACAGAGACAGAATATAACCCAGACTAACATATCCTGCACACAGAGACAGAATATAAACCCAAGCTAACATATCCTGCAAACAGACACAGAATATAAACCCAGACTAACATATCCTGCACACAGAGACAGAATATAAACCCAAGCTAACATATCCTGCAAACAGAGACAGAATATAAACCCAAGCTAACATATCCTGCAAACAGAGACGGAATATAAACCCAGGCTAACATATCCTGCAAACAGAGACAGAATATAAACCCAGACTAACATATCCTGCAAACAGAGACGGAATATAAACCCAGACTAACATATCCTGCAAACAGAGACAGAATATAAACCCAGACTAACCTATCCTGCAAACAGAGACAGAATATAAACCCAGACTAACCTATCCTGCAAACAGAGACAGAATATAAACCCAGGCTAACCTATCCTGCAAACAGAGACAGAATATAAACCCAGGCTAACATATCCTGCAAACAGAGACAGAATATAAACCCAGGCTAACATATCCTGCAAACAGAGACAGAATATAAACCCAGACTAACATATCCTGCACACAGAGACAGAATATAAACCCAAGCTAACATATCCTGCACACAGAGACAGAATATAAACCCAGACTAACATATCCTGCAAACAGAGACAGAATATAAACCCAGACTAACATATCCTGCAAACAGAGACAGAATATAAACCCAGGCTAACATATCCTGCAAACAGAGACAGAATATAAACCCAGGCTAACATATCCTGCAAACAGAGACAGAATATAAACCCAGACTAACATATCCTGCAAACAGAGACAGAATATAAACCCAGGCTAACATATCCTGCAAACAGAGACAGAATATAAACCCAGGCTAACATATCCTGCAAACAGAGACAGAATATAAACCCAGGCTAACATATCCTGCAAACAGAGACAGAATATAAACCCAGACTAACATATCCTGCAAACAGAGACAGAATATAAACCCAGACTAACATATCCTGCAAACAGAGACAGAATATAAACCCAGACTAACATATCCTGCACACAGAGACAGAATATAAACCCAAGCTAACATATCCTGCAAACAGAGACAGAATATAAACCCAAGCTAACATATCCTGCAAACAGAGACAGAATATAAACCCAGGCTAACATATCCTGCAAACAGAGACGGAATATAAACCCAGACTAACATATCCTGCAAACAGAGACGGAATATAAACCCAGACTAACATATCCTGCAAACAGAGACAGAATATAAACCCAGACTAACCTATCCTGCAAACAGAGACAGAATATAAACCCCAGACTAACCTATCCTGCAAACAGAGACAGAATATAAACCCAGACTAACATATCCTGCAAACAGAGACAGAATATAAACCCAGACTAACATATCCTGCAAACAGAGACAGAATATAAACCCAGACTAACATATCCTGCAAACAGACACAGAATATAAACCCAGACTAACATATCCTGCAAACAGAGACAGAATATAAACCCAGACTAACATATCCTGCACACAGAGACAGAATATAAACCCAAGCTAACATATCCTGCACACAGAGACAGAATATAAACCCAGACTAACATATCCTGCAAACAGAGACAGAATATAAACCCAGACTAACATATCCTGCAAACAGAGACAGAATATAAACCCAGACTAACATATCTGACACTTTTACAAATGATCAACTAGAAGTAAAGTTATTATTTGTTGCTCCAAAACTGAGATCCACCACAAGACTTTTGTCAGGTATAGTGTGATTGGATTTTTTTTAAATATTAATATTATTATTATTATTTATATATCTTTTACATTTAATTTAATTAATTTGAGAATTATAAAAATTTTTAAAGAAATGATTTTGTAAAATTATGTTCTCCCCGTGTTGGCGTGGGTTTCCTCCGGGTGCTCCAGTTTCCCCCATAGTCCAAGGACATGCAGTACAGGTGAATTAGGTAAGCTAAATTGTCCGTAGTGTATGTGTGTGAATGAGAGTGTATGGATGTTTCCCAGTGATTGGTTGCAGCTGGAAGGGCATCCACTGCGTAAAACATGTGCTGGATAGGTTGGCAGTTCATTCCGCTGTGGCAACCCCAGATTAATAAAGGGACTAAGCCGAAAATGAATGAATGAATGAGTTCGGCCCCATAAAACTAATGCTAAATATGAACAGGTCATTTGAATGGGTGAATCATTGACTGAAGACTCACTCTGAATGGATCATTTGAATCGGTGAATCACTTACTGGAGAGTTTATTAAGGTATTGGTTAATTCACCTGTCGTTTCTCGGCCTCCTGACGCTCCTGCACGGCTCTCTTGTCGATGCGGTGTAAACACTCGATCCTCTCGGCAGACACTCGCTCTAATGTCATCTTATCCAGAGCTCTGATCTGCACAACAACACCAGCAAAAAGCAGCACTTTTAATTGCTTATTGTGTTTAACAGATTTGTCCATCTTCAGATTTTTGGTGTGTGTGTGTGTGTGTGTGTGTTTAAAGGGATAGTTCACACAAAAATGAAAATTATGCAAACTTAAAAAGTACTCAGCTTGTATTTACAAGTTGCAAAGTCATAAATACAGTACCACATCACAAGCATTTTAATACAGGGTTGAGGCGAGATTGCAAGATCATTTTTAACATCCAATTTTTTAACTCTCTAAAATAATTACATAAACAGAGGTCCAATTAATGAACTGAATCAGTGAATCATTTACTGGAGACTAACTCTGAACAGATCACTTGAATCAGTGAATCATTTGCTGGAGAGTCACTCTAAAAGCCTCACTTAAATCAGTGAGTTGTTTACAGGATATCCCTGATCGATCCAGCTGAAGGCATTAGAGAATAGGGATGAGCCCTTCTGAATTGAGTGCAGTGTGTGACACCAAACAACCTCCCTGGTCAAAGGATCATGCTCGAAGTGTTCATTGTGTGTCACTCCGAAGAGCTCAGAGGCTGATATATCCGATTAGTAATGCTTCGTTACTCTGAATGGATTATTTGATTCAGTGAGTCATTTACAGCGCTTTAGACATTTTTTTGGGGTGGGGGGGTCTCCTCATCCACCACCAGTGTGCAGCTGGATGATGTGACGGCAGTCATATTGTACTAGACCACACACCAGCGGATTGGTGGAGAGGAGACAGAGTGATGAAGGCAATTATGATATGGGGATGGTTAGGAAGCCATGATAGACAGAGGCCCGTGGGCTACTCTTTTTCGAAGGACGTCCTGGGAGTTTTAAAGATTACAGAGAGTCAGGACTTCGGTTTAAAGACCGCACTCACTGAGCTTCACTATACTGGGGCATTAGGACTCACTCAGACCACAGGTTGAGCGCCCCCTGCTGGTCTCACTGACACAACCTCTAGCAGCAGCCTAGTTTTCCCATGTGGTCTCCCATCCTGGTTCAGCCCTGCTTAGCTTCAGTTGGCAACTACAGTATGTGAGAGTTGCAGAGACTGACCAGACTGTGACCTAGTTGAGAACTATTTTCAGGCAGTAATATTGTAACTACAGTGTTATATCATTGCTATCCTGCTGTATGAAAAACAATATTCTTTGATTGTTACTCCAGAATGAGAGTTTAGTTCCTATAACCATATCAGCTTGGAAAATACCAACTGTTCATTATCTGTCAGTCTTAGTACACGAGAGTCCAAGAGTCGAGCTTTAAATAGGAAAATTATCAAAACTCTTTGGTCATTTTTGAGTGTTATGCTAACGGTCTAATCCGATTCAATGATCTATGCTAAGCTAAGCTAAAAGTGCTCCAGCCAGACCCAGAGATCGGCTGAATGGACTGAGAAATGGTGAAAGTCGACTGTGTGACTCTTCTGAATGGCATATTGACCTGATGTTTGCTCTTGCGGTCCATCTGGCCGATCTTGCTGTTCATGAGCTCTTGTACGGTGTGGATCTCCGACTGCATCTCCTCTTTGGTGGCCATCAGCTGATTCTCCAGCTTACTGATGAGCGGCTCACATCTGCAGCCGTTCAGGGGAGCCTGTAATGCAGATAACACACACACACACACACACACACGCACGCACACACACACACACACACACACACACACACACCAGTCACAAATACAGTAAAATACTTCTCCATTTACGCCATGAGATCTCTCTTTATCAGGAGAATGCTGGATATGCCGTGGGTTTGATGACAGAAACAGACTCTAGTAAATATTAATAAAGTCTTTTTATTTAATATTATTTTTTTCATTAATTCTTAATGATGTTTAGGACATTGAGCAGAGGTCATCCATTCATTTTCTTTTCTGGCGGAAGCTGTTATTAAAAAAAAAAACAAGATATATGACGCTAACTAATCAGGGCGATATTTTCAAGGCTGGACAGAAAACGGAGAATTGATTATGCTGTTTTATTAAGTTCAACGTGCACCAAAGCAGCTGTCGTCTGCTAGCTGTCAATGGGGAACGCAGAGTGGACAGGGTTGAAAGAGCAGGACCCCTGTAGCAGAGCGGGTGCTGGAGCTGGCGAGCGCGGAGGTGGAGGCTGGATTCAAACAACCCTAGTTTACACTTCTCACGCGGCGACAAGCAGGGGAGTTCTCGAGACCTACCTGAGCTCGAACTCCCTTCTCGCCCTTCTAACGGGAGGGAGCCCCGGGCTCGAGGATATTACAAGCTCACGGCTCTCTCCCGGGACAGCATGCCAAATACGCTTTATTGATTATCAGCTAAGTGTGAACTCTTGAAAACTATGAACGAAACTTCAACGGGACTAGACTAGACAAGATTACCACACTGACAATAGCGATGGTGAAAAGAACGACACAGAGTAGGTTGACCTGAAATCACAATAATCAGCCTCAAGAAAGGGCTAGTATATGTAGAGGAGAGAATCAGATCAAAAGAGCAACAGGTGAGTAACGCGTGCGGGCCAGCGCTGATTGTAAGAGGCAACAGCTTAAACAGACGACGATCATGACAGAGACGCCCAGATCAAACCTGACCCACGACAGATACAGTTGAAATGAGAATTATTAGCCCCCCTTTGAATTTTGCTTTCTTTATTAAATATTTCCCAAATGATGTTTATCAGATTCAGGAAATTTTCACAGTATGTCTGATAATATTTTTTCTTCTGGAGAAAGTCTTATTTGTTTTATTTCGGCTAGAATAAAAGCAGTTCTTAATTTTTTAAAAGCCATTTTAAGGTCAATATTATTAGCCCCTTTACGCTAATTTATTTTTTGATAGTCTCCAGAACAAACCATCATTATACAATAACTTGCCTAATTACCCTAACCTGCCTAGTTAACCTAATTAACCTAGTTAAGCCTTTAAATGTCAAAAGCTTATAGATAAGAAAATGAATGAATGAATGAATGAATGGAGTAGCTGTTGATTTGTGTGTGAACTGCCCCTTTAATAATGAGGGTAACAGCATGCTCTAACAGCAGTCAGATGTGGTGCGGTTTGTTTCCTCGCCTGCATGATCTTTCCGTCTTTTCCTCTGTAGAGAGTGTAGAGCTGATACGCCTTGTAGTTATGAGGAGGAGGAGGAGGAGGAGGAGCGGCTGATGGAGACGATCTCTCAGTCTTACTCTTCTTAGGATCGCTCTGTTTATTTGGTCTGTGAATGAGGGCATCTGACGGAGCCAGCTGAACAACACACCATCAGTGAGATATCAGACTGTTCTGTAATACCCAGCTGATCTGACATTATTGTATAGATCAGTGTTTCCCAACCCTGTTCCTGAAGGCACACCAACAGTACACATTTTCAACCTCTCCCTAATCAAACACACCTGAACCAACTTATAACATCAGAAGAGACTCCAACACCTGAAATAAATGGGTCAGATAATGGAGACATCCAAAATATGTACTGTTGGTGTGCCTCCAGGAACAGGAATGGGAAACACTGGTATAGATCATGACATACCCTGTCTCTGACTTTCTTGTGGCAGTTTTTGTTTGCTCGTGGCTCTGTGAGAAACATGTTGTCTGTGCGGCGGAGAGAGCCGTCGCTGCCGTGAGTGTCCTGCGCTGGAGATGCACTGTCACACTACACAAACACAGGAGACACAACACAACGTTCAGACATTTAAACATGCTCAAATATCTTCAAGAGTACTGAGAGAGTATCACTCGTGTATTAAAGAATACTACAGTAGTTTATAGTATATACTGTAGTGTTTTGAACTATATTTCGTTTCCTAGAGTCTAATAAAGGTCATAGGACCGAAACATACAGTATATTTACCGTCATTTATAATAACATTTTCATACAGCATGTGTTGATAGTGTGTAGGATGGTTTGTTTCCCTTTTATACTATGCTATACTACAGTAAAAGTACTTTACTCAAGTGGATGAATGAGAAAAGTGACACAAGCTCATTATTAATAATGAAAATGTGAATGAAAACAAAGGTGGCCAAATGTCCTCACTATAAAATAATAAATACACTTACAGATAGCTGAATGTACAGGCTCAACCCGAGATTGAATGATTTAAAATGTTATGCACATCTGAAGTGTCAGGAGTATAAATGTTGAATAATTAACCCCATCATTAACTCTTTCCTACATGACGTTCAGTGTGTTGTCCTCTTGTTAGTGTTTGAGAGATAATTTGCTCCTCAACCTTTCTCAGGAGCATCTCATCCCGCGGGACAGACTGTGCTCGACCCTCCGTCTTCATCTTGTCCCTCCTCTTCCTCACGGTGCGTCCTCGACTGAAGCTCTGCGTGTAAATACAGACAGTTTGTTACCCTCCTGTTGTTTTGTATACACTATTCATCCTTTAGTTCACTTAACCTACTAAAAGAAAGCAGATACAGCTGAAGTCAGAGTTATTCGCCCTCCTGTGAATTTCTTTTTCTTCTTCAAATATTTCCTAAATGATGTTGAACAGATTCAGGAAATGTTCACAGTATTTCCTCTAATATTTTTTCTTCTGGAGAAAGTCTTATTTGTTTTATTTCGGCTAGAATAAAAGCAGGATTTAATTGTTTTAAAGCCATTTTAAGCTCAATATTATTAGCCCCTTTAAGCAATATTAGTTTTGGATTGTCTCCAGAACAAACCACTGTTATACAATGACTTGCCTAATTACCCTAACTTTACCCTAATTAACCTAGTGAAGCCTTTAAATATCACTTTAAGCTGTATAGAAGTGTCTTGAAGAATATCTAGTCTAATATTATTTACTGTCATCATGACAAAGAGAAAATAAATCAGTTATTAGAGATGAGTTATTAACACTATTATGATTAGAAATGTGTTGAAGTAATCTGCTCTACATTAAACAGAAATTGGGGGAAAAATATACTGGAGGGCTAATAATTCTTCAACTGTGCATTAAATTTCAGTCCTCAAATCTATTTTGCATGAAGAAGCCGCCTCATCTTCATCAGCGTGCAGTGCTTCATCAGTGTTTAACCTTTAATTAACGTTTCACAGGAGGGCTAATAATCTTGTCTTCAACTGAAAGGTAAGAGCACAGCACAAGTTTGCAGCTCTATGTAAACATCAGCCGTGTGAGCATGTCAGTGAAATATCAGGGATAAACACAGGACTGGGCTTTTCTTACCTGCGGGGCTTTGGTGAGCAGCAGCGCCACTTCAGGACTGTTGTTTTCACGAGCCTGATCGAGGGCAGTCTCACCCGTCTGCGTGCACACACACACACACACACGCACACAGTTAATCCACATGCCAATCAATCCACATTATGTTTAACTTAAAAAACAACAGTCATTTGTTTCTTTAAAGGGACAGTTCACCCAAAAACTATACAATCGTCATCATTTTCTTACCCTTGTTCAAAACCTGTTTGAGTATCTTTCTTTTGTTACACATTAAAGGTGCTGTATATGTATATACACTACCTGACAAAAGTCTTGTGGTGGATCCCAAAACACAGTGAAACCAAACCTTCATGTAAACTCTGGCTTGATTCATATGCAGCTTACTCACGCAAATGTTTAACACTGTGTTTGGTCTGAGCCCAGTATCAAGGCTTTTATCGCCACCTGTTGGCTCCACATGTCCTTAACATTTCATGTGGATGGAGATTTGCTTTTTAAAACAAAGGCAGGGAAATCTGTTTATAACAATATGTCTGGACAGGGCCTCATGGGAGGCTTCACCCTTCAGGCTCACAGTTTTCAGGATTCTTGTTTCCATGCAGCTACTGGCTGTCAGGCCCTCTGTTGGTGTTAAAATGGTGAAAGGATTTACTCAAGACACCCGGTGAAACATTAAGACTGAAATAAATTGGATTCTTAGTGTTTTTCGCAGCTTTCCTTACTAATACACATGAGTTTCCCTTTCAGATGCCAAATTTATACCAGGGAAGTGTTGAAATATTAATCCTGCAAAGCGATTTACTGTCCATTTTATAGTTTGGACTGGGAAATCACCCAAGAGGGCGGCACGTTGGCTCAGTGGTTAGCATGGTCAACCCACAGCAAAGTCTCTAGTTCGTCCCAGCTGGGTCAGTCATTTCTGTGTGGAGTTTGCGTGTTCTCTCCGTGTTGGTGTGGGTTTCCTCCGGGTGCTCCAGTGTCCCCCACAGTCCAAACACATGCGCTTTAGGGGAACTGATCAACTAAATAAGTCGTAGTGTATGAGTGTGTGTGTGTGAAGGAGTGAGTATGGGTGTTTCCCAGTGAAGGGTTGCAGCTGGAAGGGCATTCGCTGTGTTAAACATATGCCAGAATAGTTAACCGAGGAATAGACTTAGCCGAAGTAAAATGAATCACCCAAGATGTCTTCTAATGGGGTTTTCCTGCCATGACATTTATTGCAACACATCTAAATTGGATGCTAGAATCCTAATCTGACGAGCAGAAAGCCCTTTGCTGCTACTAAATATTAAATCAGCATTGATGAATCAAAACTCAGTCAGAGGACGTATTCCCTTCAGAAATCTGTGCCATGAGACCAAAGCGAACTTGAGTTAAGATAGAAGTTACACTCAGATGCATTTTCTGACAGCTGAGGACAACATTATACGCCCTCCTGTGAAATTGTAAACTAATATTAAATATTTCTCAAGTGCTGTTTAACAGAGAGAAGATTTATAAATATATTTGGTTTAATAACTCATTTCTTTTGTCTTTGTCATCATAGCACATAATATTTTTCTAGTTATTTACCAGGATGCTAGTATTCAGCTTAAATTGCGATCGACTAAGTTATTTCAGTCTGATCTTACAATTAAACATAACTATTTTTAATACAGTCGTTAAAAATGTACAATTTTTAAAAGGAGGTGCAAAACCAAACCAAAGCCCACCTCTAAACACAACCATAATTGGGAGATGAGCAATTTGCACTAAAATATACAAGCAAGGTCATACAAGTTCATACAAATTAGCCACTAAATCTAAAATTAACGAATCGGCATGAGATAGCGTTGGTTAGCTAGGATAACTAGGCAAGTCATTGGACAACAGTGGTTTGTGTGTAGCCAATCAAAGAAAATAACGTTTAAGGGGGCTAATAATATTGACCATAGCAGCTTTTCATGTTTTTTCCCAGCCAAAATAAAAGAAATAAGGCTTTCTGCAGAATAAAACGCCTCTGTTAAACAGCACTTGGGAACTAAATGATAATGTCCAATAATTAATAATAATCTGGCTCATAATTTTGTCTTCAGCCTGTATCTGAAAGCATTTGTGTTACTGAGAAGGTGCTGACGTTGTTTTTGATGCGGCTGTCGGCTCCAGCCTCTAGCAGCATGCGTACGGTCTTCCTGTGGTTCAGAGATGCTGCGATGTGTAGAGCCGTGTCTCCTGTCTGAACAGCAGAGCAGATGAGGAGTTAGAGATGAAGATGAGCAGATCTGTACAACTTACAGAATGGGCAGAGGGGTGTTTAAAGGGGTCCTATTATGCCTTTTCACTTTTAAATGTTAGTCAGAGTGTAGTGTGTGTGTTTGGGGATCAGATCGACAAAGTTACAAATCTCAAAGTCCACCACAAAGTTTTCAAGAGGATCACGTGCTTATGATTGCTTGCAGCCGGTCCTGCATTATCCAATTCATGCTTCACCAATTAGACGATTCCTAAGCCACTATAAATACCCTCAGTTCCATATCACAGCCATCTTCATCTTGAAGAAGAATCCCCCCTTCCACCCCTACTCCTCCTCTTTTCCTAGATGGGTGGCACGGTGGCCCAATGGTTAGCACTGTTGCCTCACAGCAAGAACGTCACTGGTTCTAGTCCTTACCAAGCCAGCAGACGTTTCTGTGGAGAGTTTACACATTCTCCCCGTGCTCATGTGGGTTTCCCCTGGGTTCACCGGTTTCCTTCCACCATCCAAAAACATGCAACTTAATTTAATCAACTAATCCAAATCAGCACCATAGACACGCTCCTAGTAAGTAGTTATCTCTTAAGAGCGATCACTATCTGTTCATGAGCTACTGCAGCAGGGGTGTTCTCCAGGTCTACCTGAGCTCAAACTCCCCTCTCGCCTTGCAAACGGGAGGGAGCCCCGGGCTCGAGGATCTATGTGCTCAGGGCTCTCTCCTGGGAGAGCATGCCAAACTAGATTTATAATCAATCACCACCTCAGTGTGAACTCTTAAATTGAAAGATATTTAATTTTTTTACTTCTCTTTTCAAGGACTACAATGAATGGCTTGTTCAGGACTACAAGTGTTGTTTTCTGGGGTTTATGATGTCACAAAGTGGCCCACATTCTGCCTACGTGACTAAGTGTTACTGGTGGAAAAGGTTCTGCGCGATCCTCTTGATCAATATTCATCACTTAAATCGATTATATTCTGATTCTCAAACTTGTAAAAGAACACAGTTTAGGTCAGAATTATTTGCCCTCCTGTCAATTTGTTTTCTCAAATGATGTTGAACAGATTCAGGAAATTTTCACAGTATTTCCTCTAGTATTTTTTCTTCTGGAGAAAGTCTGATTTGTTTTATTTTAGCTAGAATAAAAGCAGTTCTTAATTGTTTTAAAGCCATTTTAAGGTCAATATTATTAGCCCCCTTAAGCAATATTAGTTTTGGATTGTCTCCAGAATAAACCACTGTTATACAATGACTTGCCTAATTCCCCTAACTTTACCCTAATTACCCTAGTGAAGCCTTTAAATGTCACTTTAAGCTGTATAGAAGTGTCTTGAAGAATATCTAGTCTAATATTATTTACTGTCATCATGACAAAGAGAAAATAAATCAGTTATTAGAGATGAGTATTAGCATTAGAAATGTTTTGAAGAAAAAAAATCTGCTCTTCGTTAAACAGAAATTAGGCAAAGATATTCAGGAGGGCGAATAATTCTGACTTCAGCTGTATTTAATTGTTTAAACACATTAATAATGATCAGAGTTGATCTATAATGACTGATAGACGCTGGTATGTGTGTGCGCACTGCAGTGGAGAGATTCGAACTACTGGATTTACAACACGTCAACACCTCAACATCTCCCAAAATACATGTAAGTGAATTAATGAAGAACAGAACAAACGTGTTTTCATGCTGAGATGAGAAAAGAAATGTTCCACTTGTTACTCACGTGATTTCTGTCGGTGACAGAGCAGATGGCGCCCAGGAGTGCTCGGATCACGCTCACGTGGTTATATCTGGCAGACACATGCAGACACGTGTCGCCTACCTGGAGACACAAAGCCGAATGACTTCTGCTTCACGTTTCACAGTACAGATGACAAGCACACACACACACACACACACACACACACACACACACACACACACACAGAAAGAGAGAGTGAATACGTACACTGTTCTTGCAGTCGGGCCGAGAGCCGCCCAGCAGCAGGACTCTACAGCTCTGAACATGACCGTTCTGACAGGCCAGATGAAGCGCCGTGTTTCCAGCCTGAGAGGGACAGTATGGGGAGTAATATATTTTATTACAATTGTTGCGTGTGGCGTTTACTCCTGCTCATAATTATTACTTTAAAGTGATCTTGTTTGTCTTTTTCCCTTTTCAGTTGTCTACTGGTTAATTTGGTGGCGTCAGGCCTTTTAAAACAAACAGAAGATCCCTCGTTCCTCCACGCCACCACAGGTTTTGACGGCTTTATTGTTGTGTGCTCCTTCATACTTTCCTTTTGATATTTGTTTGGAGTGCGGAGGTTTAGGTTTGTTTTGTTTATTATGTTGTTGGGCTCCCAATCTCCAGTCATTTTGGATTGTTTACTGGTTATGTTGTGTTAATAAATAATTTAGCTGGAGCACTTTGGCCGTTGTTTATTTATGTTACCTTGTCTTTGGTTCACGAGTCGTATTAAAATATAAAAAAGTTCCATTAAAAAATCTCAATAGGTTCTTATAGATGAATACATAAAGCATATACTACATAACCAAACCAAAAACAGGTCAAATGTGCTTCCTTACATTCACAATGGACACTTTTCACCAGTCTGTTATGACACATTTAATAGTCATCAGCATCTTAAATGACTGAAAGTTTGTAATATTTAGATGGTTTTAAACATGTGAAGATTTATTTGTATTTATAATATCATCTTTGCATCAAATTACAAATTTTTGTAATGCATCATCTATGCAGGCAGGACAGTAAATCTGACATTCTCTCTTCTGGCTGCTGTTATCAGTCTCACAGCATTGTTTTCGTTTCACCATCGCACAGTTTTTCTGTTATTATTTCAGCAAATAGTACTTTCCAATTCACTACAGCCTGAGTTTACCAACTATGACGACGTGACTACTCTTGATTTTATGAAATTGGTAAAAAGCATGAAGACATCTTGGGCGGAAATACCTTCAATCTTGTTCTGTCTGCTCAAATATATTGCTATTTTTGATTAGCCCTCAATGGAATTAAACCACTCACATTTCAAGACCCACAAATAAACATCTGCATTGAAAAAGATCTCACTCTTCATCTACAACAATACATCTACATTTACATCGATACATAAAAGCATCAAAAACTCTCTTATTTGGTCCAGAAATGGCAACAGGATTAATCTCGAGGTTTATCACAGAAATACAGAGCATTGACAGTGATGATTAGTTAATTGGAGAGGTTTGGCTATAGGGGTTCGAATGATTAATAATTGCATCACAGTGGCAGCAGATTTGACCTTGTTTTTGGCGTGAATGTTCGCTCCAGCCTTCACCAGCAGCTTCACAGTCTGACTGAAGCCGTGCCACGCAGCCTCATGTAGCGCTGTGTTCCCATCCTGAGGACAAACACATCCAACTCAGTACATAAAGAAGACATGAAGAATTTACAACTATATATATATCTATCTGTCTGTCTATCCATCTGTCTATCTATTTGTCTATCTATCTATCTATCTATCTATCTATCTATCTATCTATCTATCTATCTATCTATCTATCTATCCGTCCGTCCGTCCGTCTATCTATCTGTCTATCCATCTATCTCTCTATCTGTCTGTCTATCCATCTATCTTTCTGTCTGTCTATCCATCTATCCATCCATCCATCTGTCTGTTTATCTATCCATCTGTCTATCCATCTGTCTATCTATCTGTCTATCTATCTATCTATCTATCTATCTATCTATCTATCTGTCCGTCTGTCTATCTATCTGTCTATCCATCTATCTCTCTATCTGTCTGTCTATCCATCTATCTTTCTGTCTGTCTATCCATCTATCCATCCATCCATCTGTCTGTTTATCTATCCATCCGTCTATCTATCTATCTATCTATCTATCTATCTATCTATCTATCTATCTATCTATCTATCTATCCATCCGTCCGTCCATCAACCCATCTATCCATCCATCAACCTATCCATCCATCCATCTATCTATCTGTCATCCATCCATATACAGTATACTGTATATCTTAGCAGGTCTAGAAAATTTGATCACATCACCCCAATTTTATCCTCCTTACACTGGCTGCCTGTTAAGTTTCGTATTGAATTTAAAATATTGCTTCTTTCCTAAATAGCTCTAAATAATCGAGCTCCTGTTTGTCTAACCAACCATCTGTCTCACTACAATCCAACTCGCTCTTTAATATCTCATAAATCAGGGCTTCTGGTAGTACCTAGAATAGCAAAGTCAACTAAAGGAGGTCGAGCCTTCTCATTTATGGCTCCTAAACTCTGGAATACCCTTCCTGATGAGGCTCAGACACACTCTCGCAGTTCAAAACTAGATTAAAGACCTATCTGTTTAGTAAGCATACACTCAATGCAGCACATAGCGATATGATACATGAATGTGCTCCACGCATCTCGTTTATATTCATTATGAACAGCAGCTACGCTAATTATTCTCTTTATTCTCTATTTCCACTTGGGGATACTCATCCCAAGGCCCCCAGAGATTATGCTGTGCCACTGATCCGATCCAAGAGCTGTAAAGAGATGATCCCAAGGTTTCCACAATCCTGGACCAGGCCGTATCCTGAGCAGCTGCTGTGGTGGTCACGGAGGAGTGGAGAAAATGAGACTGATTCCTGTGAGACTCCAGGGACAGAAGAGTCTTCGCTGAGGCCAGCGTTCTCCAGCCTCCGGTGCCGAGACTGCAGCTCTGCACAAGACATTTGGCCATAGGAGAAATGGTTGTGTCTAACTGAGCCTGGTTTCTCTCTATGTTTTTTATCCCTCACTTTGGTCAATTGGTGAAGTTTTTTCCTCGCTGCTGTCTCCACTGGCTTGCGTAGTTCGGGTCTTGTAGAGCTGCGCATCGATGGATTTGCTCTTCAGTGTTTGGACTCTCAACAGTAAATATTAAACCACACTGAACTGAACTGAACTGAACTTAAACTCTGAAAACTGAGCTGACACCATTTCAATTCACTATAATCTTCTATGTGACACAATCTACATTGTAAAATAAAGGTGAATTGAATTGAATTCATGTTAGCACATCCATCCATCAACCTATCTTTACCCTGTGTATATCACTAGCAAAGCCTAGCAAGTAGCCTAGAACATGCTAATGATGAGCTAATAATCAAGCTAGCAACAAGATAAAACTTGCTGGTAGTGGCAGTGCAAAATAAAATAAAAATGTTAAACTATAATAGCAACTTTATCAAAACGAAAACATGTTAGCAATATGCTAGAAATGTGGATCTATCTATCTGGCAGACTGTTTTGCCTTCAAAATCTTTAAACTTTAAGCTTTAAACTACTTCTGTAAACTTCAGACTTTCTCAAGTCAGCCTCAAAGTTTGTCCCGACAAAGAAGCTCAAACATTTAGACTCTAATCAATACTGCATGTGCACTTGTGTATTTGGCAACTGGTGCTGTAGTAAGCAGGATAACGTGCAGTCTACTTCATGTCAGAATTCATCTTTATTATTTATTATTATTATTTATTATTAACAACCGGATGACTGTGTGTTATCTTTTATTTACACATTTTAAATTAAAGTCGAAGTAAACAAAGCAGTCCGACTCCACCACAGTAACGTTTCTCTGGCACATGTGAACCTGAGATTAAGTGTATTTACCTTGTCTTGTCTATCTAGTGCACATCCTTCCTGAACGAGGGCTGAAATGACATCTGTGTTTCCCACCACCGCTGCTCTGTGTAAAGCCGTCTGGTCACCCTGAGAGCGGGAAAACACATTTCTGAAGCCGTTATCCAACAAATGAAAGGGACAGTTCAGACAAAAATGAAAAATCTGTCATCATTTACTCACCCTATATTTGTTTCAAACGGTTTCTTTCACAAACACAAAAGAAGATGTTTTGAAGAATGTTGGAAACCTGTAACAACTGACTTCTGTAGTATTGTTTTTGCCACCATGGAAGTCAGTGGTTAGAGGTTTTCAGAAATCTTTAAGGCGTCTAGTTTGACAGAAGAAAGAAACTCTTTTGAAACCATTGAGGGAGAGTAAGCACTGACTAAATTTCATTTCTGAGTGAACTATCCCTTTAGAAAGGCAGTGCGGTGTGTGTTACTCCCACTGGCTCTCTGCCATGCTCCAAACACAGCTAACATTTCCCATTATTTAGCGATCCTTTACTGGACTGGTCTGTGGTGTAGAGTTTGGTGTAGAGGACTCCAACGTGCAAACTACAAGGGAGCTAGCATGAGCTCAGTTCCCATTTAAAGAGCACCTATTATGGAAAATCACTTTTATAAGGGGTTTAAACACAGTTGTGTGTCAGCAGTGTGTGAATATAAGCAGCTTCTAATGGTCAAAATGTGTTAATTCTATTGATTATAATCAGACTTGATAGAAACAGTCTGCTGAAACACTTTGATTGACATTCTTCCTTTGTACGTGTCATCAGAGGGGGAAAGCCCCGCCCACTAGTGCCAATCTCTCCCTCATTAGCATAAACAGCCCTGAGTGAGAAGCAGCCATCCGCCATTAGAGTTTTGAGCTGCTGCAGATAATGTTAGTGACTGATTATAAATGTGGAGGTTTAGGATGCTCAGATAAACAGCAGTCTCCATAGACTGACTGTCTTCTGCTGACACACTTTTCACATTTTCACACAGATAACGTTAGGCCTGTTTTCAATATGCCACTATGTTGACACGCAGGCATAAGTAGCTCCGCCTTCTTCTGTAAAGTGCACAGTCTCATTTGCATTTAAAGCGACAGTCACCAAAACGCCACAATTAGGATCAAAGCCTAAAAGGGTCAGCTTCAGAGAGTTAGAAAACATTATATGTGTGGTGTTTTGAGCTGAAACTTCACACACACACACACACACACACACACACACACACACACACACACACACACACACACACACACACACACACACACACACACTCTAGAGCAGTGGTGCCCAAACTTTTTCTTATATAGGGCCAAAAACCAAACTTGACTGCGGGCTGTGGGCGGAAGTTACATATACCAAACTGTATCGCATTAAATTTGCCATGGGTAATTTCCTAATTTATTTGCTAATATTTAAAAATAACTAGAAAATGTTGCTTTAAAATGTAGTAATTAGTCGGCGCCGGTGGTGTAGTGGTTAGTGTGTCAACATGTTCGCAGCGACCTGGGTTCGATTCCGCCTCGTGGTCCTGTGCTGATCCTTCCCCTCTCAATGCTTTCTACTGTCCAATACAATAAAGGTGAAAACCCCCAAAAAATACTTATTAAACAAAATTTGTATTAATTAATGATGCAGAATCATTTTTAGCATTTTATGATGAACTTACTGATGTAAAAACATAAACAAATCCCATTTAGAACACAACGGAGTTCAATGCTGAATACACTAGTCGAGCTGCTCCTGCATTTGCTTTGATTTGCTCACTGATGTCTTGTGCATCTGTCACCTGACTGTATTTACATTTTAAGAATCTGATTTATTTACAACATTTAATTGAAACACTGCTTTTTTTGTAGCTTCTCAATTTAACAAAGAAACTAAAGGTAACATTAAATTTGATCTCTGTCAAAGGCATTCAAACCAACCAAGTCCCCATCATTTCTTTTCAGATGGGATGGTGGGCCAAAACAAAGGTTACCATGGGCCAACTTTGGCCTGTGAGCCCTACTTTGGGCACCTCTGCTCTAGACACAGAGACTTATTTACGGCCCGTTTCCACTGACTGGTACGGTATTGGTCGGTACGCTTTTATGGCCGTTTCCACTGTCAAAGGGTACCTAAAAGCGAACCGTACCATATCACATTTTGGTCACCCTTTCCAAACGGTACTAAGGGTACCAAAAGGCAGAGCTAGACTCGCAGCTGAACGCTATTGGCTTACAGAGATACATCATTCGCTCACGTAACAAGCCAGAACGAAAACAAAGGAAGCGCCATTTTTAAAAACACAGCCGAGCGATTACACCGTAATAATATATACATATAATAACGAGCCATGGTCGACCTGAGCTCAAACAAACCTTGTCGTCGTCTTGATGAACAGCCACAAAGCCAAGAAGAAGAGCAGAATCTATCATGTGCCCCGTAGTTTTTTACGAGGCAGTCTGAAGCGCGAGAGGTTTCGATTTCTTGCTTGGGCTCGTGTACGTGTCTATAACTGAAATAACAAATTCTTGAGCTCATGATAATAACCTGCGCTTGATTATTGACGTGCTTTTGAAACCCGATCCTGTCAGACACTGATAAACGTGAGAGTGAAGCGTGAAGAAACAAAGGAGCAAATGATTTTTCCAGCAAACGTAAACAAACTGCCATGTTTAACTGTTATCATCAGCTTCTGGACTATTATGAACTCAGAATGACAGAAGTACTGTCTAACAGAGGCTACACGTGCTGATGAAGATTACAGACACAGATGAGAGGTTTGCACTAACTGTGGGCTATTTCATTAATTGTTAATTATTTTAAAGATGTCATGATCTGCAATCAACACGTGGCCATATTAGATTTGTTTTTGTATCATCCATAAACATATTCTACACTAAAAATCCCTACTCACATCGTCCTCAATGTCCAGGTCACAACCGGCGGCGAGCAGAATCCTCACCACAGCAATGTGGCCTTTATAGGCAGCCAGATGCAGAGGCGTCCTGCCGTTCTGCAAACACACACACACGGGTTTGTTTTAGTGAATTGTGGGGACATTCCATAGGTTTCCATTGCTTTTATCCTGTACAGATGGTCTTTTCTATCACCCCCACCATAGACTATCCCTAAACCCAACCTTCATAGGAAAGAGGAGACTGTGAGACCTGTGTAACACCATGGTATTATACACATTTGTGTCCTGATGTTACAAAACACACACACGGGGTTCTTACACCTTTAACAAAGCCTAATTTAAGCACTTTCCAAACCTTTTTCAAGCATGTTCAGGCTGTGTGGCTACTTAAATACTCATCCAAACACACACACACACACACACACACACACACGCACACAAACATAAAATCATCCACTGAAACAAACATCCTGGATTGAAGGCTAAATGTGTGTGTGTGCGTGTGTGTGTGTGTGTGAGACAGTACAGCAGTGACCGAGCGGCTCGCGTGACTGTGATGAGCCTCAGAGTAAATGTGCAGATGTCTGCGCTGAAGCGGTAAAAGCGTTTACGTAACCAGCGAGTGTAAATGAAGCCGCAGTGCATGAGTTGGCATTAGCGTGACATCATCAGTCCTCTTCTCTTCTGTTTTCTGCCCTAATCTCTCAGAGGACCAGCCGTGATCTCCTGCTGCCAGGAGAGCCCGTCACAGAGACAGAGACTTACGCAACACACACACACACACACACACACACTGCTGATGCTTTTACAGTGTTACAGTGTCTCAGGGCGGATATTAGACATGCACACAAACACTGATGCCAGAATACTTCAGTAAATGAAAACTCAAACTGCTGGTTAAAGAACACAGTCATGAACTAAAAACTAAAGTCAAACAGGATTATTACCACAGTAAATCAACAACTAGCAGTAAACGAACAGTCGCTCACTGTAAACAATGAAGATTCCACACAATTCATTCATGCTGTGCCAACACAAGTTCATTAAGTAACACATTTAAGTGGATTGAACATAAAAGTTGTCACATAAAATACTCAAGAATTGTGTTGTTTCAGCTCATTTTAAATAAGTTGTTTGAACAAGCAACCTTTTAAGTGCAGAAAAATAACTAGTAAAAAATAATAACAGTTTTCAGAATGAATAAGCGCTCATCAGGGCTTGACATTAACTGTTTTGCTCACCAGCCACTGTAGATTTCCAAAGTTACTAACCACAATAGTTGTTGTTGGAAAAAAGCCTTTCATATGCTTGAATCTCACTTTGGCATGCTAAATTAGTTATTAAGGGTGCACTTACACTATGCTATCTGAACAGTGGCCGGGAGCGTTTCCAGATTCGTTTGACAAGTGTGAGTGCTCTGAATCGGACCCAGGCACGGTTCAGATGGCCAGCCCTGGCCCGGTTGGAAGAGGTGTGCCAGAGCACGGTACACTTGTAGTGTGAGTGCAAAGTGCGCCCAATCGTGAAACTGAAGACGTGACATCACTTTTAAGGGACTGTTTGATATGGATTTATAGATCATTCTTACTGTTCAATGAACACACACTGTCGTAGTTTACTAAAGACACAAACTCCACACTGCATGTCAGCTGCACCTTCAGGAAACCTCCTAATACCTGCATCACCAGGACTTTATGATCATTTATGAGCATCAAAAGTTGTGGATCTGTTCAGCATAATATTTGACTGCGTGTCACCGCATCCCAAACCACTAAAACGATATAACTAAAGCACAATCTCCACTGTGCTGAGCGAGAGCGCTTCTCTTCTGTTAAACTTAACAGTTGCATCATCGATGATGTAAGCGTTTTCCAGCTCAGAAGGCAAAATGCAGTGTGAGTGCAGGCCGAGGGGAGAGGGTAGGGGGACAACATCGCTTCGGCTGGGTATAAGTTATAATATAAGTTATTTAAAACCCCTCTAACCACCCAAATTAAGGTATACATGCTATCCAATGCTGAAATACAGTAATTAACATCTGAAGTGGATCAACACCTTTCATCAAAGCTGGCCTAAACCCCAAACAATACCCCTTCTTTAAAGCAGCTTTTTCACAGCTCGGGTCAATGTCGTGAAGATACCATATATCGAGATAAAAAACTTCAGCAATTAAATCACAACAAGAAAATTAGATTAGATTAGAACACTGTAATCAGGTTCATTTCTGCTTGTTTTATATACACTATGAACAGCAGCTATGCTAATTGTTTTCTTTATTCTCTATTTCCACCTGGGGATACTCATCCCGAGGCCTCCAGACTATGCAGCACCATTGGTGTGATCCAAGACCTGTGAAGAGACAATGCCAACCATAGAGGACCTCTAATGGTGTCCGTAATCCTTGACCAGGCTGTACCCTGAGCTGATGCTGTGGTGGTCATGGAGGAGCGGAGAGCTTGAGACTGATTCCTGAAAGACCACAGTGACTAACGAGTCTCCGCAGTGATCCCGTGGGCCAGCCTGAACACCCGCTGGTGACCTACTCACACCTGCAGCTTCTCCACGATGGACGTCCAGCGTTCTCCAGCCTCCGCCGCCTAGACTGCAGCTCTGCACAAGAAGTTTGGCCAGAGGAGATATGGCCGTGCCAATCTGAGCCTGGTTGCTCTCCAGGTTTTCTCCTTCACTTTCGTCAATTGGTGAAGTTTGTTCCTCCACTGTCACCACTGGCTTGCTTGGTTGGTTTGGGGCTTGTGGAGCTGCACATCGATGGATTTGCTCTTCAGTGTTTGGACTTGCAGCAGTGGAAATTAAACCATACGGAATTGAACTGAACTTCAACTCTGAAAACTGGACTGACACTGTTTTTCATTCACTAGAACTTCTGTGTTCAACTGCTTTGACACAATCTACATTGTAAAAGAACTAGAGAAAATAAAGATCAATTGAATTGAATTGAATAACGTTATACTCTCAGAAATAAAGCTACAAAATCACTCCCTGAGGCGGCACCTTTCTAAAAGGTACATTTTGTTCCTAACAGGTCCTCAAAGGTACATATTAAAACTTAAAAAGTACAAATGTGTACTTCATAATACCTTAAAGGTATAAAAGTGAGCCTTAAAATGACAAAAGTGTACCCTAAAGGTACTAATGTCCACCTGTAGAGTACAAAAGTGCACCTCTTGAAAAAGTACCACCCCCAGGAGAGATTTGGTCCTTTTATTTCCGAGTGTGTAGTATATTTTCAGCAACACAGCATTAAAATATAATGAGATTAAGAGAACATCAAGTGATAAGTAATTAAAATTGCATCTTCATCATCGTCTTCATATTAGAGCAACAAGCAATCTGGCTTTAAGAAAGGCCACTCAACTGAGACTGCCCTGCTCTCGGTCGTGGAGGACCTCAGACTGGCTAAAGCAGACTCTAAATCATCTGTCCTCATCTTGCTGGATTTATCAGCTGCTTTTGACACTGTAAACCACCAGATCCTGCTATCTACGCTTGAGTCACTGGGCGTCACAGGCACTGTTATTCAATGGTTCAGTTCCTACCTCTCGGACAGGTCATTCAGGGTGTCGTGGAGGGGAGAGGTGTCCAACCTACAGCATCTATACACTGGGGTACCTCAGGGCTCTGTGCTTGGACCACTTCTCTTCTCTATCTACACGGCATCTTTAGGAACAGTCATCCAGAAACATGGTTTTTCCTACCACTGCTATGCTGATGACACCCAGCTATACCTCTCTTTCCACCCTGATGATCCCTCGGTTCCAGCTCGCATTTCAGCCTGCCTGTCAGACATTTTACACTGGATGAAAGATCATCATCTCCAGCTTAACCTCATGAAAACGGAAATGCTTGAAGTTTCTGCCAACCCGACTCTTCACCATAACTTTTCAATCCAGATGGATGGAGCAACCATCACTGCATCCAAAATGGTAAAAAGCCTTGGAGTTACGACTGATGACCAACTGAACTTCTCTGACCACATTTCTAGAACTGCTCGATCTTGCAGATTCGCACTCTACAACATCAGAAAGGTCCGACCCTTCCTATCTGAACATACAGCTCAACTCATTGTTCAAGCTCTTGTCCTCTCCAAACTGGACTATTGCAACTCTCTGCTAGCCGGGCTACCAGCTAGTTCTATCAAACCTCTTCAGCTGCTTCAGAACGCAGCAGCACGAGTGGTCTTTGATGAACCCAAAAGAGCACATGTCACTCCGCTACTCACCCGTTTGCACTGGCTTCCAGTTGCTGCCCGCATCAAATTCAAAGCTCTGATGTTTGCTTACAAAGTGACCTCTAGCTGTGCTCCTTCGTATCTGCTCTCACTTCTGCAGATATATGTGCCCTCCAGAAACTTGCGTTCTGTGAATGAACGTCGCCTCGTTGTTCCATCCCAAAGAGGGAAGAAATCACTTTCCCGAACTCTCACATTCAATCTGCCCAGTTGGTGGAATGAACTCCCTAACTACATCAGAACAGCAGAGTCACTTGCTGTCTTCAAGAAACCACTAAAAACTCAACTGTTTAGTCTCCACTTTTCCTCCTAATCTGCAATTGCCTCTCTGGCTATACCACTAACTGAGCCCTCTTTCTCTCTCTCTCTCTCTCTCTCTCTAAAAAAAAAAAAAAAATTTCTACTAATGTTTTGCTTCTTAGACTTTACACACCTGAAACTTGTCTATAGCGCTTGTTCACTGCTGCTCGTATAGTTGTGTAAATTGCTTCCTTGTCCTCATTTGTAAGTCGCTTTGGATAAAAGCGTCTGCTAAATGACAAAATGTAAATGTAAATGTAGAGGGTTATTTCTCTCTTATCTGTGCTTTAACTCTAGAAAATAACCAGTGTTGAGTCGTCTGACCTCAGTTATGGCTCAGAGATCTGTTGTCCTTACTTGTTTTTGCTTTTTCAACAACAAAAAAAAAAAAGCCAAATTATCCGATCGATCAGTGTTTCGTGACCTGGGGGTCGTGACCTCCACTAGGGGTCACCAAAGATTTATGAGGGCTCATTAAACTCACTCAGGAATGAAGCAGATTCCAGTTTGAAGACAAACCAAACGATGGTTAGAATAATCACTAATAGCGATTTCAAAACAAACGATGAGAATAAACAATAGTCAATTCTCTTCAGCATTACGCCAGGTTAACAACAGTCACTGAAGAGCAGCATGCATGACAAATGCTGTTGAAAACGTATTGGCATAAACCATGTAGTACGTATCATTACAGTATCACTAAAAAAACAATAAAGCTCAGAATAAAACAACAGACCTATTAATGTGTCCACACTATAATCAGTATATAGTCATATTGTGCAGCTCTATTTCACTTATTTTCACATCATTATTATTCATTCCTTCATTCATTTTCCTACAGTGTAGTCCTTGATTCATCAGGGGTCGCCACAGCAGAATGAACCGCCAACTACATCATATTTCATAGAAATATCAAAATAAGTCAAAGTAATTACTTGTCTTTAAAATGTATATTAACATTTTATTCACATATGTTAAGTCTGCACTTTTTTATTTGTTCCCTTAAGTATTTACATTTTTAAAAATCCTAATATCCCGTCCTGCAACATTCTGCCAAAACTGAAGGAAAAAAATCTATTTTACTGACATCACATTACTTATTACTAGGGCCAGACGGAATCTGCAGACATTTTTTGCTATTTCTGCGCAGAATTTAGTTAAAAATCTGCGGATTTATGCAGAGTGATTTTGGTGTATCATAACTAAAACCTAATAAGTAAGTAAATAAGAACACAATTAAGATAATACTTAAATAAGACAATAGTTAAAGAAGTATGTAAATAAGTAAATATGTAAGGAAATAAGCAAATAGTTAAATGTGTAAATAAGAAAATAGGTAAGAAAATAAGCTTGTAAATAAGTCAAAAGTAAACAAGCAAGCGAATAAATAAATAATTATAAAGCAAATATTTAAATAAATATGTAAATAAGTGAATAAGAACATAATTAAAACAATACTTAAGTAAATCAGAAAACAAGTAAATAAGAAAATAAGACAATAGTTAAGTACGTAAATAAGTAAATACGTAAGGAAATAAGCAAATAGTTAAATGTGTAAATAAGTAAATAAGAAAATAGGTAAGAAAATAAGCTTATAAATAAGTAGTAAAGAAGCAAGCAAATAATAAAATGATTATAAAGCAAATATTTAAATAAATATGTAAATAAGTAAGTAAATAAGAACATAAGACAATACTTAAATAAATAAAAAAGAAAATAAATAAGTAAACAAGAAAATAAGACAATAGTTAAATATGTAAATAGGAAAGTAAATATGTAAGGAAATAAGCAAATAGTTAAATGTGTAAATAAGTAAATAAGAAAATAAGCTTATAAATAAGTCAAAAGTAAACAAGCAAGTGAATAAATAAATAAACAGATTCAGATCCTAATTTTGCACGCCTGATATTTCTGTGGTATAAAATACTTCCTCAATTTTACAACACAGACATTTCTTTTTTGTTGTTACAGAGTGCAAAGAGTCTATTATTACTGTATGATAATAGGAGCGAACAGGCGGCTGTTCACTGGTTATGGAAGCTGTATATATAATTACTGCAGGGCAGAAGGGCACTGTGTGCTGATTACAGCTCAATTCAGGTCAGATGCAGAAATGCCGGCAAACATGCTGAACAGATATATAAGGGAAGAGATCAATCAGAGACAACATTTAAGACCAGCCTTGTATATTTACAACTTGATTTTACACTGTAAACCCGAATTAGTTGACTTTACTAGATTGTTGCGTGGAAACCCGTTGCACGAAATAAGATTAGTTTTTACATTTATTCAACTAAACAGGTTAAGCTGTATTAAAAGAAAATCTTTAGTGGGTGTAGAAGACAAATCAAATTTGGATTAGTAGTCTTTACTAAAAATCATTAGTTCACGTTACTAATTTTATAGAGGATATGTTTTGTAAAATGATTATTAAATTGAACGTAACATATATAATAATGTAAAAAAAAATGCGTTTATGCAATGATAATTGTTATATTTATGTAATCTATTATAATTAAAAATAATGCCACTGAAATTTTACAATTTTAAGCACAAAGAATCAAACAACCTTTCAATTTTTTTATTTTTGTTAAAGTTTCATTCACATTTCTTTCTGGCATTAGCAATCATTGCTAATAGAACAATTGTGCAAATTTTGCAGTGAATCGAAAAGCAATTTAATTATTTAATGTCTGTAGCTTGGGCTTTAAGTCACTGTAGCCCAACATGAGGAGAAATTTGTTGGATGAAGAGAAAAGTGTTCTTCGTCGACTTGGGGTATAGTAGTCCAAAGAGAATGCACAGCTTTTGACAAGTCTTTGATGCAGTCCATCACAAGTTGTCCCTCAATGATCATCTTAACTGAGGCTTTGTCTGCAATAAGAATAGGATTTCAAGGTGGTGGAATGACTGGATCATCAGAGTCCTACCAACAGAGAGGAACAGTTATGTTTCTCATTACATAATTATCAATAATGTTTAACAAATAACTTTTATTGACAGAGACAAAAGATAATATGTGAATTGGTTTTGACCAATTTACTTTTGCTTCAGTTACACTGCAAAATGTTTAATGCATTCTACAATGTTAAATTTAGCATTTACTTATTGACCCTCATTCCCAATTTAACTATAAGACTTGTGTATCTTCATCTTTCCCTCAATTTATAGTCACAAAGCCAATTTATCTTTAAATTGAAGTTTGACTTTTAAAACGGGGACACAAAAATCACAGGTCTCATTAAAAATAACTTAAACTGTGTTCTCAAGAAACAATCTTGTGGGTTGAATATATTATGACATGTTAGAGAGTTTAACAAGATGTTTTGCTATTCTTAAGTTTCAATGTTTTAAACCAAGTGTGAACGTTTAATAAAATGTAAGGACCATGCATTAATGGAAAGAATGTTTTCAAGGTCCTTTAATAAATCCATTGAGACAATATGTTACTTACAAAGCATGGTTTAAAGAAGTCTGCAGGCTTGTCCTCCAGGAGAATCAAAATCTGTAGGCTCTTGAGTCTGTTAATAAATAAATGAATAAATAAATAAATAATGTTGGACAAACATTGTATTAGACAAACAATATAGTAACACTTGGGAAATTTTCAATAATTTAACTGTTAAAAAATAATGCAAATATATAATGGACATGAACCAACCTTGCTCTGACAACAGCTCTCCAACATTCCTCCTCTTTAACTGAAAGATCTCAATTAAACAGACTGTGTTGATCAAACATTTCGGTAACACTTCATAATAACTACACACTATGAATCATTTATTAAGCATTAGCATCTAGTGAATTCATTATCTGTTAAGCAATAACTCTACATTAATAAACGTTAGTAAGCAGTTTATAACTGCAGCTACAAATAGCGTATTCTTGACTTAAACACATTTATAATGTGCTTATTAAATGTACTTTCATACTTTGTTAATAATTTATTTTTCATTACTAAATGAAGTATTGCATTATTTACAAACCATTTGTATTTAAGAGTAGTTGAGGGTTTTTATAATCATTCAGAATGAGTTAGTAATTATTAATAAACTATTGAAATCAATGTTTATATATCTTATCATTCAGGCACGTAGTAATGGTTACTATATATGTTAATAAATGCTTCATTAACTCAACTTCATGCAGTTTTCTGACCAATCTAAAGTGAGGACTATTAATGCTTTATAAATCCCTTATAAATGACAGTTAAAGGCTTAATATCAAATGAACAATAATCTTTGCAATCTTTTCTAAAAAATAAAATTACTGTAAAGTTTAAACATTGCTGAATGACAAGAGTGTCAAAATACATAAAATTGGATAAAACAACAACAATATAATAATTTAACAATATAATAGGATGCAATGTTTAAACTGTACAGTAATTTCATTTTAGATTAGGTTGCAAAGATTTATTTTTCATTTGATGCAGTTTATATGTGTATCTTCAAATGAATAGGAATGAATAGTGTCATTTATGTTGTTTTTCCTGTTTAGAATTTAACTGAGCCTTTAATTGTCATTTATAAGCAATTTATAAAGCATGAATAGTCCTTACTTTTGTTTAGGTCACAAAACTGGATGAAGTTGAGTTAAAGCGTTTATAAACATACAAATTAACTAATTGTAAATGCCTGAATAATAAGATATACAAATGTTGATTTCAATAATTTATTAATAATTTACTAACTCATTCTGACTGATCTTAAAAAACAGCCAACTACTCTTAAATACAAATGGTTTGTAAATAATGTGATACTTAATTCATCAATGAAAAATGAATAATTAACAAAGTATGAAAAGTACATTTAATAAGCACATTATAAATGTGGTTGTAAGTCAAGAACAAGAAGTTATAAACTGCTTACTAACGTTTATCAACGTAGAGTTAATGCTTGACAAATAAAGAATTCACTATTTGCTAATGCTTAATAAATGATTTATAGTGTGTAGTTATTATAAAGTGTTACCAAATTCCCGCTTAAGGTTCTTTCCCACTGCTGAATTACAAGAACACCTGCAAAACAAGAGAAAAAAACAGAATATTAATATTTCTAAACTAAATCACTAAATACTTCAAATAAATTAAAAATAGGTCAATAATAATAAAGTAAATAATAAGTTGAAGTAATAATAAAGTAAATAATAAAGTGACACAAAATACTGTAAGCAACACTTAACAGTGAGATAAAATAATAATAGAAAAATGTTATTACATTCTTAAACATACTGTACCTGATCTACTGTCAAAAGTGCAGGCCAGCGTAGCAGGATCCGCCTTATTGCAGGTTAAGACTCCTCCACTTTTTTGCAAACGTAAGGTCCATCTTTAAACGGCAAATAAGAAATTTTAGGGAAAAAGTTTAGAAAAAGCTGCAACTATAACTGTAACTGTACTGTGAAAGTAAATCAATTTTGCTAGTGACCTCAACTTCTATACAGTTTAAGCAGTGCTTAATTTGTGATTTGAGAGGTCTAAGAACAGATAGGGGTAACTGATCCGGCATGTTACCCGAGGATGGAGAGGTGTCGCGCATGAAATTGGGGAGCGAGGGGTAATGGTGCAGTGGATGGCGGAGGGGTGTCGCGGACGGCAGTGAAGAGGGTTGGGGAGTCACGGAAGAAAACGAAAGTGAACAGCGGACGGGGGAGAAGGGCGGTTGAGGAGGGGGATCGGTAAAATGACGTGCCGGACCAATGTAAACTCGCCCTTCACAAAAAAATCAGTTTCATGTGAAACTTTTAGCGTTATTAAAGATTTATAATATTTAGCGTTAGCCGCTAGCGTGTGCTCATGCATGGACTCGTGCTACTATTACGAACCAACACGACGTGTAATAATTATCACGTTTTACAGGGAACATGCTTTAAACAGTGAACATACAGAGAAACAGTAGATAACGTTAACGTTATAAACGGTGGCTAGACAGAAAAGGCAAATGTATATAATATTATAACCTAACTGTGAACTGACAGGGAAAATAGCGCTAACTGACATATTCATAGCAGAGACAATATTTTGAGTTCAGCATCAGGGTGGATTTTCAGTTATCAGTTTTGTCAGAAAAACATATAAACTGATAAAAGCTTCTTTGCACACTTACCGTGTCATGTTGATTTTCAAAAATCCGCGGTAACCCAGCATCCTAAAAGCTCCAGACACTCACTGAGCGTTTTGCTCACGTCACCTCAGCCAATCAAGGCCCCACCCCTCTCTAACAAAAACATAAGGAAGGGAGTTGTCCCTGCTTAACATGATAAGTAAACTATTTTTTTCTTCTGATTAGTGCAAATAGCTAATTTGATTTAGTAATGACACAATTTCTTAAAGAACAATAAATAATTAGTAATGATTGCTTAAAATGTTTTATAAGTACAAAATCCGGGTTTACAGTGTAGCTGTAATTGTGATCACGTTTATGTTTGTTCTTCATTGACCAAATACAGTATATTTCGTTACAGCATAGCATACAGTTAGAACAGCTATGAACAAGCTAGTTTGTAGATAATTAGATTAAACACACTGTAAACAATGCAGAGTTCCACACAATCCATTGATGTCGTCTCAACACAAATTGATTAAGTTAACGTAACAAATTTAAGTGAATTGAACATAATACAAGTAAGTTGTCCCACAAAACCTCATGAATATTAGCTCATTTTAGCTCATGTTAAATAAGTAGCTTAAAGAAGCAGCAAAAATGTTTATTTGGAGTGTATTGCTTGAAAATAATTACTATAATACTCATTTAAAGGCTTTATTTGTTTGTTTACCAAAGCCTATGTTTTTTTCTCTTTTTCAAGAACTCAAGAAGTGACCCTCCTAAACCTCACTCCCATCCCGGACGAGCCCCCATGTGCAACTCACCAGTCCTACTGCACCCAACCTGGTCTGAGCTGGGATCGAACCACCGATTCTTTGCATGTGATTCGGTTGCTCTAATAATGAGGCTAAAGACCAAGGCCTCTAGCATCTATAAATAAACATATGCACGCATGTGTGTATCTATATATAAACATAACAATCTTCTTAAATCATTCTTTCTATAGATGGTTATATTTTTGAGTGAGTGTGCGCGATCCATTCAGCGTGTATGAGCACAGGAGCAAACCACAACAGCAGCAGTTTAAAGACGCAGTGCTCAGATCTTCAGTGTTACTGTAAAGGCCCTGGTGTACTCAAACGAGATCAAAATAAGAACTGAAATGACGTCATTTCCAACATAATCCGGCCAAAACTACGTACTTTTTGAGTTCGTTTCTTCAGTTCCAAACAGCCCAAAGCAAACTTTTGTTTTGGCTCCTAAACACTTTGAGCTGCCATTGGCCTGTGGTTATTACGCAATCAGTGGGTGTGTCCCATGACTCCGCCTTCTTTGACGGGCTTCATATCCACAGAGTTCAGAATCAGAAAATATCCAGCACAACAACACTTTGCAAGTTAGCAACATGAACAAACTGGGGGGGGGGTGGAGTAGCACAGTTGGTACAGATGTATCTACACCTGTGCTATCACTCGTGGAGAGACTCGGAGGGTTTCACATACCCCTGAAAAAGCACAACAGCATCTGATAAAGCTCTAAACATTGTTCAATTCTGTGTCTGTCCATGGTAAAAATGGAACGTGCCGTGGTGAAGATTGTCAGATATTCATGAAACTTCTCTCTCAGCACTCAAGCAGACACATTTTAACCCTCCCTTCTGCAGAGCTGGGCTGTCGAAGGTGTGAAAACAGCATACCGTCACGTCCAAACTCTTTTAGCCCTTAAACGAACGAAAAAGAGCCTTGTTTGAAGTGTACCGAAGCCTTAACAGTGTCTGAGTGTGGGTAAAACCGCCTGAGGTCTGGCATACTGCCACTGCTGAAACTTTCTTTATATTCTGAAATCTGATATATACTGCGCAGCTCCAGCGGGAGACGCTGAGTGACTGAAAGAAAACGCTCAGTTGAGTCTGCTCCAGATTTCTGTCACTTCTGAAGAGCCCAGAGTCTCCTTCATCGCATCTGCACTGCTGGAGCTCTGGACCTTCAATAGTCCATGTTGTCGTCACATGTATGCATCGCGAGACTTCTGCTCTCATTCATTTCCACTGATTTTAGAGGTGAAAAACAGCTGGTTAAGCTGTGCTTGATGTTGCAAACAGATCTTTTCTGATTACTGTATATTATTCCTCTTATGTACAGTCATGAACACACTTGTTTGTAAAGGAAGATTTGCTACTCCTAGTCATTTCTCCCATAGGCAACTGAATTGGAAATCACAGAAACAAGCACACGTCCACATCACAGAATAAGCTTGATAGAAATCTGATACATGGAAATATATACATATTTTATTACATATTTAAATTTCACATGGGGGGGGGCGCTGTTGGCAGCACCTATCAAAACACAAATAGTTTCAAATCAATGAGACCATATTTCATACATCCCATATAATGATATAAATGAACAAAATTGTCCTCATCTGATTTTCAAATGACATTACAATGGTCTGATACGTCTGAATGTCATCATATGAGGAGATTTACGAAAGCACACAGGGTACATAGAGGAATCAGAGGGAAATTCAATACCTTTTAAGATCCTTTTAACACTCTTTCCATGCATTTTAAGACCTTATAACCACTTTAGCTTTCAACCAAGTAACATATACACAAGTATATTTACCAATCAATGCAAGGTAATTCAAAAGGCTGGGATGTCATCTTTATCTGCTCCATCACAGGCCTTCAATTTCTCTATTGAATCAACTTTTAATACTGCTAAAGACGTCCTTTAGCAAGTTTCACATGCTTCACTTATTTTGTCCCAACTCAAATCCATTAAGTTAACTCAGGGGTCACCAAACTTGATCTAGGAGGGCCAGATTTTAGCTCCAACCCTAATCAAACACACCCGAACAAGCTAATCAAGCTCTTACTAGGTATACTTGAAACATCCAGTCAGGTGTGTTGAGGTAAGTTGGAGCTAAACCCTGCAGGGACACCGGCCATCCAGGACCGAGATTGGTGACTCCTGAGTTAACTTAACAAATTTAAGTGGATTTAACATTAAATAATTAAATTGCCCCAAAAAAAACCCTCAAGAAGTGTGTTGTTTCAGCTCATTTTACATAAATAGTTTGATCAAACAGCACTGACCTTGGTAATGGCTACCTTGGCGCCTCTGTTGATGAGCTGCACCACATGGTCAGCCTGGCCCTTGTGCGAGGCTATGAGGAGACGCTCGGAGAGAGCCCGCACACAGGAGGCATCCCGCTGGCTCATGAATCAGGGGGAGACTCTGGGAGGGGGCTCCGCTGCGGTCACACAACGGGAACCAGTCCCTCTGCCATGGGATGAGAGGAGAGAGGAACCATAGATGCCCGGCACGTGGAGGGATCCAGCCCTCATGTCCTGAAGAGAATCCTGCAGGAAAACAGGAAATGATGCGACTGGCATAACAGCACTTTTCCAGAGCACGCAACAGCGGATGTGAGTAAAGCCAATGTGACACAACAGAAGGCTGGATTGTGCATGCTGTGAGCCCATTTCTAACTGAAGATTTCTTTATTCTCTAAAAGTGTGCAGTGAACATGTCAAGCTGTATAAGCAGATATAGATAGTTAGAAACATGTGCAGTAGAACCTGTATATCTATATATAGATCACAAAATTATTTTGTTCATTTATTGTCTTTTCGACCACAAAGCTGAGTGAGTGAGAGCTTTAAGTGTGAAAGCAAGAGAAATAAGCAGTCTAATGCGACACTCGAGATCTTCAAAGTCCACTGAGAGATTTATCACGTACACTGATGACCGCTGTGAAGGCCACAGATGTACTATGGTAATAATTTAGAGAGCCGCTGACATGAGCAAGTCCAGGCAGATCCCAAACGCCGCAGACACACTTTTACAGCCCTCAAACCATGTCTTCAGGAGCTCTCCAAACCGGGACTATTCATCTTACTGATTACTGAGAAAATCTAAACTATTAACCTGAAGACAGGCGTATATGTGCCAACAATTTCTAGAGGATTCTTTACAGCAGTATATTTGTGCATATACATTAGATTAGTCAGCACCGCAGCTAAAACTGGAGCTAATCTAACAAAACAAACTGAAGATCACACTCCGAAAACTACCACATGATAATGTTGGGGGAAAATAAGAAGAAATTAAATTTAAATAAGCAGAGGAGGGGAAAAATATATTTAGCATGGTCATAAATAAATGTTTCTTTAAATTGCTGATAAAATAGAGTTTTTCAAGTCAGTTATATGGTAAGAAATATTGTTATGGCAACACTCAACAACATCCCATATTTACACCTGTATAGTGCAACCCTAATTCATGAAGAGAGTTATTCTCACTGCAGAAACGACACACACCACAGCACGGCACATTGATTTCACACACACTAAACACACCAGGTCCTGTGGAGAAGATCTTTCTCTTTTTAGTGCACAATAACATATCTGTATATAGAATATAAGAGCAGTGTCTTACATAACCATCTGGTGAATGCTGTATAAAGTATACATGATCCAACTACGGAGAGACGAAAAGGTGAAGGATTTAGATTTTTGAACTAGTTTATATATATATATATATATATATATATATATATATATATATATATATATATATATATATATATATATATATATATATATATATATATATATATATATATATAAAATATACCTGTATATTTCTTTGACAGATTTCACATTTCTAATCATAATAGTTTTAATAACTGAATTCTTTTCTATTTGCTATGATGACAGTAAATAATATTAGACTAGATATTCTTCAAGACACTAGTATTCAGCTTAAAGTGACATTTAAAGGCTTTACTAGGGTAATTAGGGTAAAGTTAGGGTAATTAGGTAAGTCATTGTATAACAGTGGTTCGTTCTGGAGACAATCCAAAACTAATATTGCTTAACGGGGCTAATAATGACCTTAAAGTGGCTTTAAAACAATTAAAAACTGCTTTTATTCTAGCCGAAATAAAACAAGACTTTCTCCAGAAGAAAAAATATTACAGGAAATACTGTGAAAAATTCCTGAATCTGTTCAACATCATTTGGGGAATATTTAATAAAGTAAAAGAAAATTCACAATAACTCTGACTTCAACTTAGGGTAAATAAGAACAAAATGTTAGAGGAAAACCTGCGAAAATGTCTTGCTCCATTAAACATCACCAGGGAAAGATATTAAAATAATAATAAAAATTAGACAGGAGGGTAAATAATTTCGCCTTCAGCTGTATGTGAATATGACCAAAACAGTATCTGTGCTACTTGAAGCGTGTTTATTTTATTTAAGGGGCTGCTGATCCTCCTTTTATTGTGAAATATACACATAAGTGGCAGCTACACTAGACTATCACTTCCTAACAGGACGTCCTTATTTTCCTGTTTGAAACTTTATCCCAGTGATGGCTGGTCATAATAATCCTTTCTCCTGCAGCGAGAGTTTCGTTTTTCAGCTCTATTCAGAGGACTCGAGGTGTAATAATGATAAATGGTCTTGCTGGGAAACATCTGAAGTCTGAAGTATGTGTAGCTCACAGGCATCCTGCGCAGGAGTTTAAATCAAACAAAAAATCAGAGGGATTATTGAAAAATTAGTTTGCTTTACTTAAAGTAAGTGAGTAAACCTGTTGTTTTACTTAATAAAGTGAGTAAACCTGTTGCTTTTAAAAGTGATTAGTTGACTTTACTCAAAATAAGTGAGTAAACCTGTTGCTTTACTTAATAAAGTGAGTAAACCTGTTGCTTTTAAAAGCGATTAGTTGACTTTACTCAAAATAAGCGAGTAAACCTGTTGCTTTTAAAAGTGATTAGTTGACTTTCCTCAAAATAAGCGAGTCAACCTGTTGCTTTTAAAAGCGATTAGTTGACTTTACTCAAAATAAGTGAGTAAACCTGTTGCTTTTAAAGCGATTAGTTGACTTTACTCAAAATAAGTGAGTAAACCTGTTGCTTTTAAAAGTGATTAGTTGACTTTACTCAAAATAAGTGAGTAAACCTGTTGCTTTTAAAAGTGATTAGTTGACTTTACTCAAAATAAGTGAGTAAACCTGTTGCTTTTAAAAGCGATTAGTTGACTTTACTCAAAATAAACGAGTAAACCTGTTGCTTTTAAAGTGATTAGTTGACTTTACTCAAAATAAGTGAGTAAACCTGTTGCTTTTAAAAGTGATTAGTTGACTTTACTCAAAATAAGTGAGTAAACCTGTTGCTTTTAAAAGTGATTAGTTGACTTTACTCAAAATAAGTGAGTAAACCTGTTGCTTTTAAAAGTGATTAGTTGACTTTACTCAAAATAAGTGAGTAAACCTGTTGCTTTTAAAAGTGATTAGTTGACTTTACTCAAAATAAGTGAGTAAACCTGTTGCTTTTAAAAGCGATTAGTTGACTTTACTCAAAATAAGTGAGTAAACCTGTTGCTTTTAAAGCGATTAGTTGACTTTACTCAAAATAAGTGAGTAAACCTGTTGCTTTTAAAAGTGATTAGTTGACTTTCCTCAAAATAAGTGAGTAAACCTGTTGCTTTTAAAAGCGATTAGTTGACTTTACTCAAAATAAACGAGTAAACCTGTTGCTTTTAAAGCGATTAGTTGACTTTCCTCAAAATAAGTGAGTAAACCTGTTGCTTTTAAAGCGATTAGTTGACTTAACTCAAAATAAGGGAGTAAACCTGTTGCTTTTAAAGCAATTAGTTGACTTTACTCAAAATAAACGAGTAAACCTGTTGCTTTTAAAGCGATTAGTTGACTTTCCTCAAAATAAGTGAGTAAACCTGTTGCTTTTAAAGCGATTAGTTGACTTTCCTCAAAATAAGTGAGTAAACCTGTTGCTTTTAAAGCGATTAGTTGACTTTCCTCAAAATAAGCGAGTAAACCTGTTGCTTTTAAAGCGATTAGTTGACTTTCCTCAAAATAAGCGAGTAAACCTGTTGCTTTTAAAGCGATTAGTTGACTTTACTCAAAATAAGCGAGTAAACCTGTTGCTTTTAAAGCGATTAGTTGACTTTACTCAAAATAAGTAAGTAAACCTGTTGCTTTTAAAGCGATTAGTTGACTTTACTCAAAATAAGTAAGTAAACCTGTTGCTTTTAAAGCGATTAGTTGACTTTACTCAAAATAAGTAAGTAAACCTGTTGCTTTTAAAGCGATTAGTTGACTTTCCTCAAAATAAGCGAGTAAACCTGTTGCTTTTAAAGCGATTAGTTGACTTTACTCAAAATAAGTGTGTAAACCTGTTGCTTTTAAAGCGATTAGTTGACTTTACTCAAAATAAGCGAGTAAACCTGTTGCTTTTAAAGCGATTAGTTGACTTTCCTCAAAATAAGCGAGTAAACCTGTTGCTTTTAAAGCGATTAGTTGACTTTCCTCAAAATAAGTGAGTAAACCTGTTGCTTTTAAAGCGATTAGTTGACTTTACTTTAATAAGCGATTTTAATAATAATTACAATATTTGTTGTGAAACTATTAATAACTAACATATATGGCTTATTACAAGACTAATTTTAACATATTGACTGTTTATTAGTATTTATAACAGTGGTTTGTTCTGTAGCCAATCGAAAAACAGAAATGTTTTTAAGGGGGCTATTAATATTGACCATTAAAAATTGTAAAAATAAAAAAAAATTTATTCCAGACAAACTGTGAAGTAATTAAGAAAAAATATTATAGGATATACTGTGGAAAAACTTTGGGAAATAACTGAAAAAGAAAAATGAATTATTCTGACTTTGACTGTATATAAACTCTGTCTCTCCCATAATATAGTTGCTAAACTATTTTACAGCAAAATTATAACAACAACAGCAGTTAATATAGGTTTTTAGGATTTTTTTACAGCATTGTTTTTAAGCGCTTGTCTTGAGAGCTTTTGGATATGATGTAAAGAAACCTCTAAAGAGTGTGACACCACCACACCCTTTACATCCGAGCCAGAAACCTCTCCATCACACAAAAAGCTCCAGATAAACGATACAGAGGAAAACTGACGCATAAAGACACATTCATTAAAGAATCGCAGAGTTATTCTGAGCTAGTTCAGACATTGCAGCCTCTAAATGTCTCACTGAACACTTAATCCCGCATTAGCATAAGGTTACACCGAGCTCAGTTTGTCAGAATAAAATAAATCAGGCAAAAACACAACTGAAAGGGTGTGGATGACTGACTTACTTTAATAAAGCTTCGGATTAGACTGTATTTCTGAACAAACAAGCCCTTGCATGGTAACAACAATCTGGCAAGAATACAAGTTACCGTTATTGCTCATAATGTAAAATAATTAGTCTTTAAGTATATTAGCAAAACGCTGTGGCTATTAGCAAGCAGTACAATATAAATTATATCGTTCTAGTACAGGAAAGTAGTGTATTTTCGGCTTAAAGTCTCATTGGTTATAGTAAGTTCGTATCACAAACTGAAAAATGTTGTCAAAACATTTTCCTCCGGCTTTGTCCCTTTATTCATCAGGGGTCACCACAGTGGAATGAACCGCCAACTATTCAATTCCCCTATAGCGCATGTGTTTGGACTGTGGGGGAAACCGGAGCACCCGGAGGAAACCCATGCCAACACTGGGAGAACATGCAAACTCCACACAGAAATGCCAACTGGCTCAGCTTGAACTCGAACCAGCGACCTTCTTGCTGTGAGGCCACAGTGCTAACCCCTGAGCCACCGTGTCGCCCCAAAGTTAATATAAGATTCTAAAAATAACTTTATTTACCAAAAACTTTAGATGTCAGCAGCTGTACCGCATGAAAAATACTATAGTAATCAATAGTAAATACAGTGCTTTTAAACCATGCTATTATATACTAATACTACTTGAATTCATCTGCTGTGGTAATTAACAACAACTACAGTAATATAAGCAAATTACCCAGTCATATAAGTGAATTGGATGAACTAAACTGACCGTAGTGTGTGTGTGTGAATGAGTGTGTATGGGTGTTTCCCAGTACTGTGTTGCGGCTTCAGATATATGCTGGAATAGTTGGTGGTTCATTCCGCAGCTAAATAAGGTACTAAGTTGAAAGAAAATGAATGAACTGACCCAGAGTTTTCTACAATACACCACAGTTTACTGTAGTAAAAACTAATGTATACTATAGTATACCATCAGTTCACTATAGTTAATAATACACTATAATGCAGCATTCATTAAAGTGTTGTAAATGCATATTACACTTAAATACACTTTACTATAGTATGGTTCAAAAAAACTATAGTATTTACTATAAATTACCATAGTATTTGTTTCATATGGAGTGTAAAACTTCCCAAACTTTCACAAAAACTATTTAAAAACAAATAGATGGTAACATCTCACGTTATCTGCGAGGCTGTGAGGTATAATATGAGTAAAAAAACTTTACATGGTAGCGTGTGTGAGTGTGTGTGTGTGAGTGTGTGTGCGTGTGGGTGTGTGTGTGTGTGTGTGTGTGTGTGTGTGTGTGTGTGTAAAGCTCTGTCCCGCACATTCTTCAGAGGATCGTCCCAGCAACCGCAGCCTGTTTATTATTCGTGAGAGAGAAGAGAGGGAAAAGCTCCTCACAACAAAACCAACCTTAACACAGATACCAAAACCAAAAGCTCACTCCACAGAGAGCACAGTAAACCACGGTAAAACAGCGGTGAACACCGACGAGTGCTGAAACGAAGAAACAACAAAGCAAACTCTGTTCATAGTCCGTGAATCTTACCTGCACTGCTGCGGATATTCTCGCGAACTCTTCCTCACACACTGATACAGGCTTTCTCCTCCGATATAAGCAATCCTCCGCAAACTGGCGCGTGGGAAAGAGGAGCGTTTTATAAACATGATCCGAAGTGCGCAATGAGGAGAAAAGGAGGAGGAGAAGTGGAGGAGGAGTGTGGACAATCCGCCATCCAGCGGTGAAGAGGAATGCTGCGTCCCAGCTTGCGTACTTATACTACGAGTGTGTAACGTTCACACAAGAGTATCCAAACCATTAACCGACCGTTATTGTTGCTTAGTTACAAGCCCTGTCAATCATCTCGACACATCATTCACATTTCTGTCATAGTGTGCTTCATTTCTAAACTAATTTCGAGAGGATCACGTGCTTATGATGAACACGGCTGGCACCTCATTAGCTCTGTAATCTGCCCTATTAGCTGATTATGGAAGCATTATAAATAACCAGAGCTTTTCTCTCCAGTTATCTTCGTCTTGAAATTTTACAGAGATATAAAGACAAATTTAAATTAAATAGATTGTTGTGTGTTTTATGATATGCTGTAATAAATGTGAACGCCAATGCTTTTATTATTATTTATCATGTATATGTAGACATTACATGAAACATTACGTCATGAAAATGTACTTAAAAGTTCTGGAAAAGTCTTGAATTTTAGTAGGAAAACATGCATGAACCCTGTATATATAACGAATAGTCATTCAAACAACTTTACTGAAACCTCTTTGCTTGACGATTGAGCTTGCGTGTCCGCCATGTTTGTAGTTTGTTTACACTTTTCCCACAAGTTGTAGTTTTTTTTTTTCAATGCAAGAACGACACATACAAACAATGCCAGAGATATACAAACATACGAAAAGCATAAGAAAATTATATAGAGGTACAAAAACTCAATAGGTAAAACAAAATAACAAATAAAGAAAAACATATTACAAATAATGCAAGGCCTTGCTAACTCACAATAACTTAAACGTGTCAAACAACTACACGGTTCCTTAATGTATTTATATAAATATCTAGTTCCTTCAGTATCACTAAATAAAGAGGTTTCTGACTGCGAGATTTACATGGATGGATATGAAACTTGGTAAGTATAGTCAACAGATTAATAACATAAGCTTCATTTTCCAGCCTCTTATCATAATCAAAAATCAAAACTGACATATTCATACAGTAAAAGAACAATTTTACATCACTTTATTATTTATAAATGTAGATACCTTCCACCATAATCGTTTTGTATACGGACAATAGCAGAATATATGAGGTACTGCTTCTGGGTATAATGAACAGAATGAACAGTTGACATCCACATCTTCAATAAATCTGCTGAAAAATGCTTGACATTTGAGGAGTTTCTTTGATTTAATTTGTAGTCAGATATTTATTAGGTAATACCCAAACTTTCTCCAATCAATCATTTGAATAAACTTAGAGCAATAGAGAATAACACATGGTTTACTAACCAGTTTCTTTTGGAATAATAGACGTATTTTCTTAATGTTACTCTTTTTGCTAAATGTGCCAGAGAAAGTTTCAGCAAGAAAAGAAGACCTCTACATCAGGGGTTCTCTAACTTTTCAGCACACGACCCCCAAAATTACAATGCTAGTGACTCGTGAGTGACCCCCAAAATCCTCTGAGGTGGTTATACATATATAAACCTACACACCGGCGCACATATACCAATAGGCCCAAGTTTATTCATCATTTAATTTTGAAGAACACCACTCAGAGACCATCAGTTGTGGCCTGTATTTATGCCATAAAGATGTCAGAAAGTTTAACCTGGTGCCTTAAAATCAACGTGCATTGTCTTTAATGTTACAAAATAACCCCTGGGATCGCAAAAAATGGAAAGGCTGATGGCTTTTTATATGCATGTTGTTTTTTTAATGGAACTAGTAACTACTATTCGTTTCTTCTGCAGGTTATGGATAAAATATGCTCATTCTAGTAGTTTAATAAAATGAATTTGATTTTTGGAAATGCCCAAGCGACCTCTCCGTCATTGTCTCGTGACCCCCCGGGGGGTCTCGACCCCCACTTTGAGAACCACTACTCTACATAAAGAAACAATAATAGAAGAGATAGCTCCGATTACAGAGGCATTTTCCTTATGGGTTACAGGAAAATCAGAGTATGAAAGAAATTCCTCATATGTCATTAAGTGTCCTTCATTATTCAACATCTGTCCCACCAGAACAACCCCTTTATCAAACCGTTTTCTTGAATATACTCTTGTGTTTATATAGAATATTGTTATTAGTTCAGATATAATATTAGTGCGGCGTGAAATTGTGCTTGTAAATTAACCTCCATCCCAAAAGTGGTTTCCTATGGAAAGCTGAGAGTTTAATGGGCAGTTAATAATTTTATAATCACACATTAAAAAAGATGGGAGACCCCCAAGCTGGTCAAAAGTTCTACTAGAAACTATGTTCCACATTGAGGACGGGTTTTTCAGATAATACTTCAACCAGCTAGTCTTGAAAGTATTATTTAAAATAGAAAAATCTAAAGACTGCCATTCTTATATGAGTTATGACAGATTTCCTTGTGTAATGTACACGGTCGAGGTGTAGTTTTAATCAAGTTCACATCTGATGTGCACGTCAGACTTTTAATTTCAGTCAGCCAGCCACAGGTCTTCCGGTGAATTGTCGTCCCATACAAAATTGCTGCGTTTAAGGTCTGATTTCTTTAAAAACAGCGATCTTCACTGGCTCACTGAGATATGATATAAAGCAGGTCTCAGACCAAACAAGAAGCACTGATTAAATTATATTTCCCTCGGCCATGTCTTTAAAATATGGAAATTAATTTCACCTCAGTATTTTCAATGACATTTTTGTGCTCGCCTGCTGCTAATAACTGCGCCTGCATATGAACGGTCTTTCAACTTGTTTTACACTAGAACAACCAAATGAATGCTGAAGTCTATTTAACTGAATGTATTGTAGTGACATTACAACATCGATGCAGTAAAGGGAACTATATGAAATTAGTTACATAAACCTTTCACCGGAAGTGCATCACTGGCTAAAAACACTAGCTGTGCCAGCCTGATCTCACGAGAAAACGTAAGTATTTTACGTTTTGTCAGTTTAGTGGCTAATTCGTACGAATTCATACGAGTTCAGTCGTACAAAATTGTACGATTTTAAAAAGGAGGCGTGGCACCTAACCCCACCGTCATTGGGGGATGAGCAAATTGTATTAGATCGAATTAGATCGTACGAATTCATACGAATTAGCCACTAAATCAAAAAGTTACAAATTGCCATGAGATTGTGTTGGCTGTGCATAGAGGCAATATCGGTTAGAGTATGGACGCTTCTACACTTAAGGGAAGGAAGAGGGTCGGTCAGTTAGTCAGTCCGTCAGTCGACAGTGGCCTCTAGTGGATTTACGTGAGAACAGCAGGAGCAAATGGCACTCTTGAGAGAAAATTGAGAAAACTGAAACAGAACTGAAACTGAAAACTAACCTAAAACTGCTAAAACATGGCTCCTGGGATGTATTTGGCAGAAATGTATATAGGGGTAAGTAAGCAGAATGACCATGCTCCAGTAAAATGCCATTACTTGCTAAAAAAACACACACATTACTTGTTTGTTTTAAATACTACACTGTAAAAGATGCTGGCTTCCACACAATCGATTTGAGCTGGAACAACAAGACAGAATTAAATTAACTTATTGTTGTTGTTTTTTTACAAATGTAAGTGAATTGGACATGAAAAAATTAAGTTGTCCCAAAAAACCTCAAGATTTGTGTTGATTCAGCTCATTTTAAATACGCAGTTTGAACAAACAGCTCGAAGTATGAGTAAAAAGCCCCTCTAAAAGACCTCAGGAATAGTATTACACTGTAAATAATTTCACCTTTTACCTGGCAGATTAAAAATGTAGCTTAAATCAGAGCCATTTTCTTTTAGAAGTGTTTCTTGTCGGTGCCTATGGCGTAGTGGAAAGTGCACCGACACATGCACTCTGGTGTTCGTGGCATACCAGGTTAGATTACCGCCTCGAGGTCCTATGCCGATCCTTCCCCTCTCTCTGCTCCCCACACTTTCCTGTCAATACTCTCTACTGTCCTGTCAAAATAAAGGTGGAAACCCCTAAAAAACAATTATAAAAAAAGTGTTTCTAAGTGCAAGTTCTATTATTATGCATTTAAAATGTGAGATAAATTTAACGCGAGAACAAGTTACACTAATAAAATATGCATCTATAATAAGCTGTCAGAAAGCAGGTTTCTGCGTTTACATGCGCAGTGCAATCTGTGTACACTAACAAGCAAAAACCTAGCTGATATGCTAACGCTCAGGATATGACTTTTGACCCCTAACAAGAGTGGTCCAGCAGGTGGCGCCAAAAAGCAAACTCCTGCAGCACTGAGAGAATACATGTGTGTGAAAACGTAACATTCTGTAGCGCCTTCAGTGATTATTTTTGGTGACTTCAGTCATCATCCAGTCGACATCATCATCATCTAAACAGTCTGTTATTATGTGTAGTGATTTTACATCCTCGTGGATGCTTCACACTGAACATGTTTACTGCATTTATAAAGCATCTGTCTCTGTGACTGGTTGTTCTACTTAGCCAATCACTGAAGACAAGACAAAAAACATATAAAAGTGCTAATGGCTGCAGGCTGGAGGAAATCAGCTCAGTGAAAGCACAAACAAAACAAACTCGATTTCTAAATGACGTAGTAAAGGACAATTCCTGAGGAAAAACTACTCAATTACAGTGAACTGGGTATTTGTAATTCGTTTCTTTGCACCACCGTCAAACATAAAACTGTGTTTCAGAGAAATGGACAGTAAAAATAGTGTATTTTGTGCTTAAGACTGTTTATTTATCACCACCCCAATCCTTTCTCCCATCCAAGGCAAATTTACACTACAGCTACAGATGCTTCTCCTGGACTACCAGTTTAATCAAAGAAGAGAAGTTCCTGATTTCATCAGAGATGTACAGGATCTTAAAGAGAGTTCAGAGGACGTTAAAAAACAATACTCCAATGTCTTGCCAAAAAACCTGAAGGCTTTGGTTGCAACAGAATAAGATCTCTTCAGAATGAGGAGAGAAAAGGAGGAGAGACTTACGTAAATGTATGCAACGTGACATGTTTTGACATCACATCCTGTGCGCTAGAACAGAAAGTAACCCTTGTATTAATTTCTACACCTTCAGGACTAAAAACAGGGGGAACAGTACAAATTTACACTGCATAACTTATATATACAATTACAATTTCCGTGTGTGTGTGTGTGAATTAAAATACACAGTGCACAACTCACAAAGCGTTCTCTCAGAAGATCTGAATGATGAACGTCCCGCCAGAGTGGACACGGTGATCTCCCTCATAGTTTTGGTGAAGAAAAGCATACATGCATACATCCTCGTGCCGCTCAGAATGAGAAACAGATCCACACGATCATAAATAAGACATCATTTGAGGAGGAAATATACTCGTTTCAGCTACCATTAACAACAACAAAAAAAAAAAGTCTTTAAATAAATTAAAGCGTACAAACACAAGAGCTCCACTGCATCGTTAGGTCTCGCCGGTTTAAAAGGCACCAGACAAGTGCGTCCTGAACAAAACAACACACATAATAAATACAGCACAGAGTGTCAAGCAGACTCAACCAATCCCCACTGTAGATGGAAGAGAGATGACCAACACACACACACACACACACACACATATTTAAAAACACCACACACACATCCAACGGGTCCATCTCATAAAAACAGGCCATGATTCCACCTCATAAATCAAAACAAATCATATTTAGCATTAAAACAAGAGTCAAGCCTATTTTAAAGACACGGTTCACCCAAAAATGACAATGCTGTCATCATTTAATCATTAAATGTCTGAGTTTCTTTCTTCTGTTCAACACAAATAAAGATAAACCGAAGAATGCTGCCTTCGTGGACTTTATTTCATTTCTATGTCAATGGATGTTGAACATTCTTCAAAATATCTTGTTTCGTGTATAACAGAAGAAACCCATAAGTGTTTAGAAGCACTTGAGTGTAAGTAAATGATGAGATTTTCATTTTTAGGTGAACTATCCCTTTAAGAGCCATTAAACTATTGCATTTCTTATGAGAATGTTAATTAATTTAATTTATTTTAAATAACATTAATGAGAAATGCTCATGAAAACAACTGCAATGCTGATATGAATGCTCCTACAACAACAGGCTTTACTTTTGGCAATGCAAAATATAATTTCTCCCTTCAAAAGGGATAGTTCACTCAAAAAAATAATTAATTTACACACTATTTACTCTCCCTCAAGTGGTTCTAAACCTTTATGAGTTTCTTCTGTTGAATACAAAAGAAGATATTTTGAAGAAAGCTGAAAACCTGCAACCATTGACTCACTGCTGTTTTGAATTTAAGGTTTTTTATTATTAAGTGAAAAGCAAAATACAATTCTACAGAGTCCTGTGTGAAAACTGTGAACCGCAATCAACCTGCTTTGAGCCTGTTACAGTGCTTAGGAGGAACCACCTTTCTAAGGTCATCTCAATTTGATTCAGGTCAGGACTTTAACCAGGCCACTCCAAAACCTTCATTTCTTTTGTTTTTCAGCCAATCAAACACCTTTTCACCCCGGGCTATGTAGTTTTTCCTTAATAATAAAAACCTTCATTTCAAAACTGCATGACGTGTTCAAATCTGAGTACAAAATGTATACAAGGGCTAAACCTTCATGAGTTTCTTTCTACTGTTGAATACAAGAGAAGATATTTGGCAGAAAGCTGAAAACCTGCAACTATTGCCTTCAATAGTATTATGTAATAATATTAACTACAATACAATAGATGAAATACCATTGACTTAAATAGAATTATAATACAAACCATCAGCCTTTAAAGTACTTTAATACAAATCATCGACTTTTATTGTATTAATAACTATCAACTTTCATAGTAGTATAACTATTGACTTCGATAGTGGTATAATACAAACCATCGATATCCAACCTAGTATAATACAAACAATCGATGTCAATAGTAGTATAATACAAACCATTGACTTCTATAGTAACATAATTACCATCAACGTCGATAGTAGTATAATGCAAACCACTGACTTCCATAGTAATATATTAAAAACTATCGACGTCAATCGCAGTATAATAACCGTCGACATCAATTATAGTATAAAAACCATCACCTCTTTTAGTAGTACAAAACAAATTGATTTAGAAAGTAGTGTAATAACCATCGACTTCCATAGTAATATATTACAAACCATTGACTTCTACAGTAGTATAATTACCATCAACGTCGATAGTAGTATAACCACTGTCTTTCATTGTCAACCATTGACTTTTATATTAGTATAATAACCATCGACTTCCATAGTATTATAATAACCATCGCCTTTTATAGTAATATAAAACAAACCATCGACTTTGATTGTAGTATAATTACCATCGACTTCCATAGTATTATACTAACCATCGACTTCCATAGTATTATAATAACCATCGCCTTTTATAGTAATATAAAACAAACCATCGACTTTGATTGTAGTATAATTACCATCGACTTCCATAGTATTATACTAACCATCGACTTCCATAGTATTATAATAACCATCGCCTTTTATAGTAATATAAAACAAACCATCGACTTTGATTGTAGTATAATAACCATTGACTTCCATAGCAGTATAATAACCATGGACTTCCATAGCAGTATAATAACCATCGCCTTTTATAGTAGTATAAAACAAACCATCGACTTTGATTGTAGTATAATTACCATCGACTTTCATAGCAGTATAATAACCATCGCCTTTTATAGTAGTATAAAACAAATCGATTTAGAAAGTAGTGTAATAACCATCAACTTTGATTGTAGTATAATTACTATTGACTTCCATAGTAGTATTATATAAACCATCGACTTCCATAGTAATATAATAACCATCGCCTTTTATAGTAATATAAAACAAACCATCGATTTCGATTGTAGTGTAATTACCATCGACTTCCATAGTAGTATAATAACCATTGCCATTTATAGTAATATAAAACAAACCATCGACTTCGGTTGTAGTGTAATTACCATCGACTTCCATAGTAGTATAATATCCATCGCCTTTTATGGTAGTATAATACAAACCACCGACTTCCATAGTCGTATTATAACCATTGACTTCCATAGTAGTGTAATACCTCAAAATTGTATTGTACTACAATAGAAGAAACACTAAACTAAAATAAACAGCATTCCAGCCGTCTTTAAAAAATCTTCCTTTTGCGTTCATTAGAGTAAAGAAACTCAGACAGGTTGGAACCAAGTAAAGGATTAGTAAACAATGACAGAATTGTAATTTGTGTGTGAACTATCCCTTTAATGTGGAGGGAATGTGGTCTAGGGTGCCAACTACACGTACACAAGGTCTCGGTTCTGCTCCATCGGCCGCTGCGACGGCTCGTCCTCTTCAACGTAGTCTTCGTCCTCGTCCTCCTCCTCACTCTCGATGGGCTTAGGGCAGCTGTACGGGTGGCCGTTGTCGTCAAAGAACCGGCGAAAGGTGAACTCGTAGAAGGCGTGCTCGGGGTGCTTGCCGTTCTTGAACCAGCGGGTGAGAGTGTCGTTGTGGTTTCCGTCCGCGTCCTCGCTCCACAGTTTATCTGGGTCCACTGGGTCGAAGTTGGAGGTGTCTGTAGAGTGTGTGATTTTGGGGATGTAGGGGGCTTGATGTTGCTGCCGCAGGTCCTTGGAGAAGTCGATGGTCCTGAAGAAGGGCTGTGCTTTGATCTCATCAGCTCCGTTTCTGCCTAGCCGGTCGTCCGGGCCGCGGCAGAGCTTCAGGATCAGGTCTGTGGCCTCCGGGCTGAGCTTGGCCTGCAGCGGGATGTGGAGTGACGTCTGCCAGCGGATCACCTGAGCAAAATACACGGACAGCGATAATTAGAGAAACGAACTTGATACAATAGATTCAGAAAAGTGTAAAACAGGGTTTCAAAGTCCCTTTAAAAAGGCTTTAAAAGACCCTCCCTCATTTAGCACAAAATAAAAGCCTATGTTGGAACTATGGAAGTCAAGCCACTGACTTCGACAGAAGTATATACAAACCATCGACTTCAATAGTAGTTTATTAACCATCGACTTCAATAGTAGTATAATAACCATCGACTTCAATAGTAGTATAATAACCATCGCCTTCAATAGTAGTATAATAACCATCGACTTTAATAGTAGTATAATAACCATCGACTTTAATAGTAGTATAATAACCATCGACTTTAATAGTAGTATAAATAACCATCGACTTTAATAGTAGTATAATAACCATCGACTTTAATAGTAGTATAATAACCATCGACTTTAATAGTAGTATAATAACCATCGACTTCAATAGTAGTATAATAACCATCGACTTCAATAGTAGTATAATAACCATCGACTTTAATAGTAGTATAATAACCATCGACTTTAATAGTAGTATAATAACCATCGACTTCAATAGTAGTATAATAACCATCGACTTCAATAGTAGTATAATAACCATCGACTTTAATAGTAGTATAATAACCATCGACTTCAATAGTAGTATAATAACAATCGACTTCAATAGTAGTATAATAACCATCGACTTCAATAGTAGTATAATAACCATCGACTCTTACATTGGTATAATAACCATCGACTCTTACATTGGTATAATAACCATCGACTCTTACATTAGTATAATAACCATCGACTCTTACATTAGTATAATAACCATCGACTTTTATATTAGTATAATAACCATCGACTCTTACGTTGGTATAATAACCATCGACTCTTACATTAGTATAATAACCATCGACTCTTACGTTGGTATAATAACCATCGACTCTTACGTTAGTATAATAACCATCGACTCTTACATTAGTATAATAACCATCGACTCTTACATTAGTATAATAACCATCGACTCTTACATTAGTATAATAACCATCGACTCTTACATTAGTATAATAACCATCGACTTTTATATTAGTATAATAACCATTGACTCTTACATTGGTATAATAACCATCGACTCTTACATTAGTATAATAACCATCGACTTTTATGTTAGTATAATAACCATCGACTCTTACATTAGTATAATAACCATCGACTTTTATATTAGTATAATAACCATCGACTCTTACATTAGTATAATAACCATCGACTTTTATATTTGTATAATAACCATCGACTCTTACATTAGTATAATAACCATCGACTCTTACATTAGTATAATAACCATCGACTCTTACATTAGTATAATAACCATCGACTCTTACATTAGTATAATAACCATCGACTCTTACATTAGTATAATAACCATCGACTTTTATATTAGTATAATAACCATCGACTCTTACATTGGTATAATAACCATCGACTCTTACATTAGTATAATAACCATCGACTCTTACGTTAGTATAATAACCATCGACTTTTATGTTAGTATAATAACCATCGACTCTTACATTGGTATAATAACCATCGACTCTTACATTAGTATAATAACCATCGACTCTTACATTAGTATAATAACCATCGACTCTTACATTAGTATAATAACCATCGACTTTTATATTAGTATAATAACCATCGACTTTTATATTAGTATAATAACCATCGACTCTTACATTAGTATAATAACCATCGACTTTTATATTAGTATAATAACCATCGTCTTTTATATTAGTATAATAACCATCGACTCTTACATTAGTATAATAACCATCGACTTTTATATTTGTATAATAACCATCGACTTTTATATTAGTATAATAACCATCGACTCTTACATTAGTATAATAACCATCGACTTTTACATTAGTATAATAACCATCGTCTTTTATATTAGTATAATAACCATCGACTTTTATATTAGTATAATAACCATCGACTTTTACATTAGTATAATAACCATCGACTTTTACATTGGTATAATAACCATCGACTCTTACATTAGTATAATAACCATCGACTTTTATATTAGTATAATAACCATCGACTCTTATATTAGTATAATAACCATCGACTCTTACATTGGTATAATAACCATCGACTTTTATATTAGTATAATAACCATCGACTCTTATATTAGTATAATAACCATCGACTTTTATATTAGTATAATAACCATCGACTCTTATATTAGTATAATAACCATCGACTTTTATATTAGTATAATAACCATCGACTTTTATATTAGTATAATAACCATCGACTTTTATATTAGTATAATAACCATCGACTCTTATATTAGTATAATAACCATCGACTTTTATATTAGTATAATAATCATCGACTTTAATATTAGTAATAAGTAGGCTATGTAGTTTTCTCCTAATAATAAAAACCTTCATTTCGAAACGGCATGATGTTCAAAGCTGAGTACAAGAGCACAAATCTATACAGCGGCTTCACTGGGTATACTTGCGCATTTGTTGATTTAGTTTTTTATCTGTTTAATTAAGATTGGAGTTAAACTCATCAGAACAGTGGCCCTCCAGAAAAGCAGGAGCCATCAGCCGTCCTCACCTTCATCTGCGTCTCCAGAGGAGTCGTGGCCAGAAATGGAGGCTGACCGACGACCATCTCATAGAGGATAACGCCAACACTCCACCAATCACACAGCTGCGTGTAGCCTAGGATTGAAAACAAAACTTATCAAGCAAAACAAAATCACACTCATTACCTTCTACTGATCGTGAAACCTCAGGACTACAGCAGTGGAAAGATCTGCTTTGCTTAGAAACATACTAGTAAAAAAATGTGTATACTCCTTTTACAGCATTAAAATAATGATTTATAATGCAATGAATGTGAATGATGACTTTACTAACATCTTGCAGTTAGTTACACTGAAGAAAGAAAGTCATAGACCTTTAGCATGACTTTTTCACTGCAAACTATTCATTTTGTTCATTAAAACTCCTTCAGCTGTGAGGCTTTCCACATATCTTGCTAGTCTGTTGTGGCAGGAATGGCAGGAACGAGATCCACAAATTAGTATATTTTTTTGTCATTATTACAAACTTTTTACATCCAAAACCGCGTTCAAAAAATAAATAAATAAATTTTGCGATCTATAATCCCTAATAATAACACATTCTGACACTCGATGACACTCGAATCCCCTGTCAGAAAAGTTTAGTGGCTGCAAATGAGCTTTTTACAGTGTCTGCTATAATGTTAATGTTGTTTTTGTGTGTTTATATTGATGAATATGGCCACTGTGTAAATGCACAGTACAGTTAGGATCTTATTGTCACATTATATCATCATGATAACGTTATATCGTCACCTTCAGTGATTTTCTGAAGATAAATACCAAACAAATAACACATCTGGAATAACTACAGAAGTCGCCATCGTCTGATCTCATATGAAGCAAGAGATCACTATGACATATAATGACGTGTGCGGGTGCTGTGGTGCGGTCTCATTTCTTAGGGGTACATTTTAAAGCCCTTCCCCTTCACAGTCTGTTTCAAGGGCTAAGGGAAAGGGGAAAGGGGTACAAAAATAGAATTGGGATTGGGCCTAGATCAATGTTAGTAAGGACAATAACTAACATTGTTCTAAAGTGTTACAAATTTCTCTAATTCTGTCTTCAGAAGAAAAATATTACAGGAGATACTATGAAAAATGGCCTTGCTCTGTTAAACATCACTTGGGAAATATTTGAAAAAGGGTCTAAATTTCACAGGAGGGCGAATAACTGAGTGTTCAGCTGTAATGTGCGGCTCATACCGGTGCGCAGCAGAACCTCGGGTGCGATGTAATTGGGCGTTCCCACTAGAGAGTGTGCCAGGCAGCGCTGGTGTTGTCTAGCCGCTCTGCGCTCCAGGGGCTTCAGGCGATCCCCGCAGCGGCAGTTTGCAGAATCTTCCCACTCCATACTGAAGTCCATGCTGTCCTGACGCACATGATCACCTGACGACACACAATAATAGCGCAAAATCATTAGATCAGTTCACTGTGTTTGGGTCTTTGAGGTGTTAGACTCACCGCTTTGGTAGTATTTCGAGTCGTGAGTCCATCTGAATCCAGTGCAGAGGCCGAAGTCTGTCAGTTTGATGTGTCCATCACGGTCGATCAGAATGTTGTCTGGTTTGATGTCTCGATGGATGAAACCCATTTTGTGGACACTTTCCACAGCACAGGTAAGCTCTGCGATGTAAAACTGAGCCAAGTCCTCCTGAAAAATGCCCATTCTGATGAGTAGACTCATCATGTCCCCACCAGGGATGTAGTCCATGACGAAGTACAAGTTATCTTTATCCTGGAAAGAGTAGTACAAGCGGACGACCCACTCGTTATCCGCTTCAGCGAGAATATCCCGCTCTGCTTTCACGTGGGCTACCTGGTTCCTTAACAACACGTCTTTTTTACGGAGGGTCTTCATGGCGTAGAGCGCTCCAGTGTCCACTTTCCGAGCCAAACACACTTCTCCAAACGCCCCGATTCCCAGTGTCTTGATCTTCTCGAACATGCATTTGTCCATTTTGGCGCGCTTGAGGCGGATATAGTTGGACTCCTTCTGGGACAGCATCATGCGCATCTGCTCCTGTGCGTCGCCCGAGAGTCCTACCTGAACACACAACACACTCCTTATTCAGAAACCCAGATACACCTGCGATACACAACACAGACTGACTGATTTCAGACACGCAGACACAACACCGGCAACCAGCACTGAAAAACAGCACAGCATGCAACACACACCTGGTTTCTGACAATGATCAAATGACCACTATGCTGCTATTCTGAAAAATAGTATTAAACTTAAGTATTCTGGGCTAGTTTTTAACAGCAGATGGCGCTCTTGGCAAGTTTTTAACAGCAGACGGCGCTCTAGGCTAGTTTTTAACAGCAGACGGCGCTCTAGGTTAGTTTTTAACAACAGATGGCGCTCTAGGCTAGTTTTTAACAGCAGACGGCGCTCTAGGCTAGTTTTTAACAGCAGACGGCGCTCTAGGTTAGTTTTTAACAACAGACGGCGCTCTAGGCTAGTTTTTAACAGCAGACGGCGCTCTAGGCTAGTTTTTAACAGCAGACGGCGCTCTAGGCTAGTTTTTAACAGCAGACGGCGCTCTAGGCTAGTTTTTAACAGCAGACGGCGCTCTAGGCTAGTTTTTAACAGCAGACGGCGCTCTAGGTTAGTTTTTAACAACAGATGGCGCTCTAGGCTAGTTTTTAACAGCAGACGGCGCTCTAGGTTAGTTTTTAACAACAGACGGCGCTCTAGGCTAGTTTTTAACAGCAGACGGCGCTCTAGGCTAGTTTTTAACAGCAGACGGCGCTCTAGGCTAGCTTTTAACAGCAGACGGCGCTCTAGGCTAGTTTTTAACAGCAGACGGCGCTCTAGGCTAGTTTTTAACAGCAGACGGCGCTCTAGGCTAGTTTTTAACAGCAGACGGCGCTCTTGGCTAGCTTTTAACAGCAGACGGCGCTCTAGGCTAGTTTTTAACAGCAGACGGCGCTCTAGGCTAGTTTTTAACAGCAGACGGCGCTCTAGGCTAGTTTTTAACAGCAGACGGCGCTCTAGGCTAGTTTTTAACAGCAGACGGCGCTCTAGGCTAGTTTTTAACAGCAGACGGCGCTCTTGGCAAGTTTTTAACAGCAGACGGCGCTCTAGGCAAGTTTTTAACAGCAGACGGCGCTCTAGGCTAGTTTTTAACAGCAGACGGCGCTCTAGGTTAGTTTTTAACAACAGATGGCGCTCTAGGCTAGTTTTTAACAGCAGATGGCGCTCTTGGCAAGTTTTTAACAGCAGACGGCGCTCTAGGCTAGTTTTTAACAGCAGACGGCGCTCTAGGTTAGTTTTTAACAACAGATGGCGCTCTAGGCTAGTTTTTAACAGCAGACGGCGCTCTAGGCTAGTTTTTAACAGCAGACGTCGCTCTAGGCTAGTTTTAAAAAGCAGAAGGCACATAAGGATCTGTCTAGATCTGTCTAAATATTCTTGTAATTCTCTTAAACTACAGGTGTCAAACTCAGTTCCTAGAGGGTTGCAGCTCTGCACAGTTTAGTTCCAACCCTAATTAAACACACCTGATCAACCTAATTGAGTCATTCAGGCTACAGGTTAGTGTGTTGAAGCAGAGTTGAAACTAAACTGTGCAGGACTGCGGCCCTCCATGAACTGAGTTTCACACCCCTGGCTTAAACCTTTCCTATTGATTATTTTAGGTTAAGGTGGTATGTGTAAAGAATTAGATGCAAGCAGAGTATGGCTGTCTGTAAATCACACAGCTCCGTCTGCTGTTAAGCTACGCTCATAATCCATTCAAGAGAGAAAATGCATTTTGAAAAACTCAGAATCGATTTCTTGAACAATTTTATGCTACAGCTCTTAATGTTTGAACAGTTAGGAACGTACACTGAATTTACACGGTCTACAACTGCAATGCGTTTCCTATACACTTTAGCATGGTTGTCATGTATGGTGACACTGGTGTTTTCTGCATGCATTTAATTAGATTACATGCAATCAAGCTCTTTCCTTCAAGAACCCAGCGCTCTCTTTTAATGTATCCACTTTTAATCTTTCTGTAGGAATCTGTTGCTGTTTATAACAATATATCAATTACACAATTAAACAATAATATAGTTTAAGATGGCAGCACTGTCAAACATAGATTCCAATCATAAACAAAAGCACAGGCACTAACATTCTGTTTAAATGTAAAGTTGGAAAGATGTATTTGCACAGCCGAAATAATAAAGGAGAAATGTAGTTTCTTCTGTCTGTCTAAAAAAGGGCATAATAGTACTCATTGGATTGTAGTCAAGCCACTGGGCTTTAAAAAGGTGTGGTGATAAAATAGACTCAAGCACATGCTGTCCGAGTACCAGAGTTTTACTTTACCACACTCGAGAGGAGGCTACTCCAGAGGAAACCTTTAAACTATGAAAACCAGCTGATCAGACAAAGAAAAGAAAGGCAGCAGCATAAGGAGGAGATCCACACACTGAGAAAGAAGAAAGACAGACAACAGAAAAGGAGGAAAAAAGGGAAGAAAAGAATGAAAGGAGACGTTAGAGCAAGGTTATTTTAGTAAACGAAGTGTAAAACTATTGGTCAAAAAAAGTTAACTGAAATTGCAATAAACGAAAACCTAAAACTAAACAAAACAAACATTAAAAAACTGAAATAAAATAATAATTAGCAAAAATATTTATAGTTTGCAGAATTAATCAGACACCCTAGCTTTCCGCAATTTCGCGATCGCTGAATCCAACGCAAAATCAATTTTTTTTTTGTTGCAAATTTTCGCAATCCTGCTAAATTCTTAATTTAAATGCAAAATAATAATAAAAAAATGTAAATAATCTCATAAAATATCCAATTCCAAACCATATAATCAAAAATTATTTATTTTTATTTTTTATTTGCAATGAATTGTTTTAAATGACATAGACGTTGCACATGCAGCACACGTGATGAATTTGAGTAACTCTCGAAAAATAATGGCTCACCTGCTCCCTCTCAATCCTAACACTACATGGAGGGGGGAGGGGGGGTATGTTTTTCAGCTTGTGCAGTAAGCAGACCAGGTAAAGTGAGAGTGATTTCCATGTGAAGGCAATGCAAAGATGCGATTAGACATTCTGTGGCACGAATTGGGCGTTTGACGTACTTCAAACTGCAAAAATAAGCGTGAGCAAACATCTAACAAACGGAGCAGTGGAACAGACAGACCAGCAAGCAGCTTACAATGATGGGGATTCGATCAAGAATGACGACCGCTGGACGTGACTGAATTGAGAGACATTATTTGTGCTTTTTATGTAAGGCTGGTGTTAAGTCAAATTGATAAACGATTTTGCTCAACTCTTTCCCCGTCGTTGACGAGAGAAAACACTTCCCTGCCATGACAAGTTTTACGGCAGTCCGTGTTTTAGGTTATTTTACGGGAGGAGAAGCCTAAACGCAAGTCCTGAGAGAGGTAAATGTCAGATGCTCTGGGCAGTGAGATCTGAGAAAGTAAGATTGTGACTTACAGACTTCAACTGTATATTTTACCTGTTTAAAGTAACATCAATAAATAAATAAATGATTTCTATCATAAAGGAATGGTTTAGGTATGACCCAACACTATAAAGCAGATTGAGAGTGTGTGCTGACCCGCTGCATCTCGCTCTCCAGCTGCTTCTTCCTGCGCATCCTCTGCTGGTGGTTCTTCAGGATGTTCTCCACGTGCTGCTCCATGAAGAACTTGAAGGCCTGCGGAGAGTACATGGGAAGTCTGCTTTCGCCCTTGCGTTCCTCGTCTCGTTTATGTCGGCGCACCGGCACCGGGGACGTCGTGATCTGCTTCTTCTCTTTAAATAACAAGTATCAGAGATGGTCAATCATTTATTAAACAAACAGAAGGAGAAAAAGAAATACAATTTTGCTATGAGCCTTCGTCAGCGTAATGATTCATTATCTCTTGATGCTTATATACGTAGTCATTTCAGACGTTCACCATCAGAGAGTCTAGTGCTCAACGATAAATCAACATCAAGTATTTGCACATATCTGAGATTTAGCAGTTGCGATTGTTTTGCACAACATGTGAGGAAATTACGGTGATCTGACCAGTAGCAAATCTCCTCCTGAGAGCCAGAGGGTGCACTTTCTCACAATTGGCACTAAACATCCAAATACACCCAGTAGAAACCCAGGAAATACCAGTCTATGTTAATTCTTCATAGCGTTTGTAGGTTAAACAGTAGATTAAACTGCTTTCATTTGATTCAGCGGGATTAATTAACACATGACCCCCACAACAGGTCATCAAGTATTACTTTAAATAAAGTTAAGCCCAGCTCACACTGTGCAAATTTGTGCTAATCCTACTGATTGCAGCTTGTCAGACTGCAGGAATATGATCTCCATGTAACACTGTAGGATCTCTGTTGTCATCATGTCAGACTGAACGACAGTAAAGATGCACGAAACATACGAACACACAAGGAAAATCACCTGGAGTTTGATGTCAACCATCCCTGATGCTTTCACTGTCCCGAGTCATGACGTGATACCTCACGGCAAACGTAATCAAACTGTAGGGTAATTTTGCTCATGGTGTGCCTCGATAATAAAACCAGAATATACTGTTATGGGTCTCCTATTGGTTCTTGGTTTGATGTTTGTCCAGTTGAAATCACACAGTAGGAAAGAGTCTGAAATCTCCAAGCTCAAGACGTTTGACCAGAGGAGAATGGTTCCTGCCCAGCGGAGGCCCCGTTTACACTAATACGTTGTCATTTTAAAACACATACGTTTTGCTACGGTTACGCCATCCGTCCACACTGTGCCGGAGTTTTCAAGTGCCGAAAACGGAGCGTTTTGGAAATGCTGAAGAGGCTGTTTTCATTTTAAAACGCTGAAATGAAAACAGACACCAAAAATGTTGAGGCGCCGTGTAGCTGCATATTTATACGAGCGTCATCTTCACTGTGTGCATATTTATAACAAAACTGAGCCTACAACATCACTGCCTCCTTTCATTTTCATTGAAAATACGAAACATACCCTCTCTTTTATCAGTTTAATAATCAATAATGACCATTATAAAAGTATAACGTACAATAATTTATACATTATAGGAAATAAAGGCAAGCAGTCAGTCAAATGTGCAGAATCAGTGTATGTGGTTACATAAATTAAAATATTAACTTATCTCTGCGCTCGGCCTAAACATGCTACCTGAAAACAAGTAATAGATTCAAAAGACTGAAGTCAGGCAATATGTCGTTAGATAAAGACAACACGATGAATTAAAGATCACGTTTAATAAATATAGTGAGATTAGATCCAGCGGTAGATCCTGGATGAACCATCCGACGTGTGCTGCTCTCATATGGGTAGATGTGCTCAAAGCATGCTGCAGCGCATGCCAGAGTGTATGTGTGGTCACGTGATGTACGTTTTCAGCGGTGTAATGTAGATGCAGTTCTTCAGATACGCTGGGTGAACACGGATTGTTTTTATTCTGAAACGCCATTTTAAAACTAAAGCGTAATAATGTAAACGGGGCCTTAGTCTGGTTACTTTCGGCAATGGACCCTTTTCACTTTTCCAGGTTTCTCAGCAGTGAAAGTCATCATAGTTGGTGAACTTAGAGAACAGTACATGGGAGAGTACCACGAATACGTTTTAATTTTTCTATTTGATCAAGTAATTTAAAAATAATAATAAATGCATGATAAGAAAAACAGAAAAGAAAATGGTCTGAGACTGATAACGGCTGCCAGAAGAGAAACAGCATCATATTTACACTGCCGCCCCTATGTACTCTGCATTACAAACACCTTGCATGAGTGGTATTTCCAAAAATCTCAAGGCATTAATATATTGATGACCATTAAAACCAGCGCGGGGAAATGTCAAAACAGCTTTTTCTGGTTTTATTATCGAGGCACGCTGTGAGCAAAATTGCAGCCACAGTTTGTTTACCTTTAACATGAAGTATCATATCAGAACGCAGGATAGTGAAAGTGTCACGGATGGATGATGTCAAACTTCTGACGTCTGACATGATGACTGCAGTCAGAAACTATTGCTCACCTTCCTCCGAGCCCTCGGCCCTCTCGCTGGAGCAGGTGCTGTCTGTGTCGTTTTCGTTGTCGGCCGTGTCCCCTTCTTTACTGCAGGGCTTTAGTGCGGGGCTGGAGTCATACCCTGGTGGCTGCTGCTGCTGCTGGAGCAGGTGTTTGGGATAGGGAGGCGGTGGGCCCTGGTAGCTCGGGACTTCTGCAGCAGGTGCGAGGGGTGCGGGCGGCTCTTGGTAAGTAGTGGGCGGAGGTGGCTGCAGCCAGGGCGGGTGTGCAGGGGCCACAGCGGTGTGCAGCTCTGGCTTCTGCACGCGCATGCTCTTCACCGGCTGCAGGATGGGCGCCTGCGTTACTGTGGTGACCGTGGTGGCAGAGAGCTGCGAGTTGGGACACTGGCGGCGATTGTTTGGTGCACTTGTGAAGGAGTTGGAGCGTCCTGGGACGCTGTGCGTCCATGATGAGGAGGTGTCCTGGCCGGGGGGCGTCTGAGCCTGCTGCACTGGCGGCCGTATTACTCCAAGGTTATACATGTCCAGGTTGTGGCTGTTGCGATTGGGCACCAGCATGCTCTGGGGGAGGCTGGCTCCATTTGGGGGTGCGGTTAGAGCACTGGACTGCATCTGCTGGGCTGTGGGGCTCTGCCTGTTGGTTTGGTGCATGGAATAGGGAGGTGGCGGTGGCTGCCAGGCACCGCTGTTAAGGCCCATGTATTCGTTTTGCATGTTGCCATTCTGAGGCCAGGACGGTGGGAAGTTAAACTTGTTGCTGTTAGAGTTCTGCATGATGATGGGCTGCCGACCCACCGGCACCGGGCTGAGCCCACGCTGATTTTGGGGCTGAGGATTTATATAACCATCGGTTCGAGGGCCCTGAGGCACAGGGGAGATCCGTGACACTAGGTAATCCAAGTTCCCAGAATAGCGCTTGGTTGAGGGATTGGAGTCCCATGAAGACGGAGGAGGAGTGATGCTGCGCACCTGCCGCGACAGGGGAGCGTTCACTCGCTGGCCGCTGGAGGCAGAAGCCAGATTTTGAGGGAAGGTGGCAGGCCGAGAGAGGTCGCTTTGAGGCCCGGGGCTGCTGGGGCGATAAATCAGGACATCATTAATTAAAGCGCTGTGTCGCTGTGCGGCCAGAGACTCCTTTGAACCCTTCCAGCTTTGCCGCCGCAACAATGGCTGTTGAATTTGGGGTGGACCTACAGAGGAGACAGCCACACATCAGCAAGATATTTTATGCCGCATTTACACTGCTCAAGTGATTCAATTCTTTTATTCTCCCATGTGGCACAGATCAGATATGGTCCATGTACGTGTAAGCAGGAAAAAAACACATGGATTCCGATTTACTCAAATCAGATTCAGGCCTATGTGTTCATATGTGGAAATTAATCCGATACGAATCGGATCAGTGCCCTCGTGTCTGCAGTGTAAGCAGGTAGATCGGATTTTCACCTGTCAATGAGTCGCACATCATTAAAAACCATAGTGAACGACGTCAAGTCTAACACTTTCTTCTCAGAACAGACTTCAGCAGAGTCCCAAACCTTAAATCTCACACACGAGGACTGAAACAGCTTCTATATTGTCATAAAGCACAGGTATTTAAGCATGTTAACAAGAGCGAAAGAGCGCAACATCCACCACGTAACCAATATAAACTAATATAAAACTAGTGCATACATCACGTGCATACATCACGCCATGGACATGACATTAAGATGCCTACTGGTTTAAAAAAGCCTATATATCAAAAGAAGATGGACAAATGAGAACCTATCTGTCATAAACTATAGTAAAACAGCTCGACAAAAGCTGCGAACAGATTGCAAACAGGAATAGAGAAGAGAGCGATCTTTAATTATCAGCTGTTAGTCAGCGCCCGCTCTTTTTTTCCTGGTCATTGCACCTTTGCGGTGTGCTGTGTAAATGCAGACGATCGGATACGAGTCACTTTTAAAAGATGATGTAAGCAGGTCAGCAAAATAATTGGATACAGGCACAGAATCGGAATTGACCATCAAGATCTGCAGTCTAAATGCAGCCTCTTTACTATAATAATTTCTAGTGCAATTGACATAGCAATAAATTAAGTTTTCTGTGATTTTAATTTTGGTCAATTAAAAAAATAATATAATACATTATAAAAATGGCACTTTAAGCTGAATACTAGCACCTTGCAAATGAATTAGTAAAATATTTTACACTGTCATCATGACAAAAACAAACTAAATTAGTCATTTTCATATCATTTAGTCTCCTATTAAAATTACTCTTATTAAAAACATGAGTTAATTCTTTTTGCCTTCAACTCTATTTGACCAAATGTTCCTCTAGTTAACTAACAAGCTATGGATATTGCATGCCCTCCCTCAGGTTAATACAAAATTACGAGACACTGTTTACAAGCACACTGTGAGATCAATCTAGCCATCACTTTTATAAAAATGAATGGCTGCAGCGTGCATACAGTTCACTTCATTAACTATTTGGATCCATTATGCGAGTATGCAGTAAGACAGTGTCGTCTTTTTTTCAGATGTGCTCAGTCCTGCTCTTATAACTCAAATCAGAATCCAGAACCACATTTAGCATGCACATTTTTGGTATGCCTGGAATCCTTTAATGCAAAAACACTGGGTTGGGTTGTCTAAATTACTAATCAACCACGTGTTAAGGAAGTGTCTTTGGTTTAAGGTCAGGTGCAGCAGACAACAAGCTGGTTAATAAACTACTATACTGTAGTCTGACCCCATAGTATTAAACTGCTACCCCGAGCAGACAACAACTTATCATATACTTGTGGAGCTTCAGTGTTTGGACTCTCAGCAGTGAAAATTAAACCACTTATGTTAAGCTGATTTGACACAGTCTACATTGTAAAAGCACTAGAGAAATAAAGATAAACTGAATTGAATATTTCTATAATTAATGAATAAATATATCAGATTCTGTGGTTGCTAGTAATGAGTGTTGGGTAGGTTACTTCAAAAACAGTAACTAATTACTAATTACATTATCAAGATTGTATTTAAATTGCTGTTTTAAATATGGTATCTATAAAGTAACTTCATTACTCAGTTATTCATTCATTCATTCACTCATTATTTTCTTTTCAGCTTTGACCCTTTCTTAATCGGGGGTTGCCACAGCGGAATGAACCGCCAACTTATCCAGCATATGTTTTACACAGCGGATGCCATTCCAGCAGCAACCCGTCTCTGGGAAACATCCATACACACTCATTCACACTCATACACTACGGACAATTTAGCCTACCCAATTCACCTGTACCGCATGTCTTTGGACTGTGAGAGAAACTGGAGCACCCGGAGGAAACCCACGGAAACACAGGAAAAACATGCAAACTCCACACAGGAACGCCAACTGACCCAGCCGAGGCTCGAACCAGTGACCTTCTTGCTGTGAGGCGACAGCACTACCCACTGTGCCACTGCGTCGCCTATAATCATTTAATTGCTAACAATATGCTAATTCAGGCAAGCAACACGGTAATTTAAGTTACAAAAAATACAGGATATAAACTAAATTCTTCTTTCTTTTAGCTTTATTTACAAAAAAAAATACTTAAGAATGTTAAACGTGTGTATCAAAGCATATTTCACTCCTCAGATAAACTGAATTATCTAGTTAAAACATCTAGTTACTCTCCAGATGTACTTGCAGGGTTTTTCCCTGCCTAGAGAACTACACAGCGGCCACCTCCATCAAATGTTGTTCGCTTCATCAGTCATGGCCACCGACAGACCCAGAGAGTGCTCAAGCACTGCTCATGTATTTAATACCATTTAATGTTAGCTTTTTTTAATAAGACAATATTTGACTTGATAAAATTACAAAAATATTGCAAAATGTGTTTGTTTAAGTAGCAAAAACTTTGTGGCTGGGAGTCCAGCATTATTTTGAACCTGATTTGTATTAAAAAAATAATAATAATAATTAAAAGACATTTACAATAACTCTGGCTATCTGAACCGGTCAGTGAAGGTGTCATTTAAATGACAGTAACTAGTCCCTCTGTTATAACACTGCTATTAATAATGCCTACCAGCTTGTTTCATGGCTGTGTTCACAGGACGTGCCGAAGGTATCTGCTCCCTCACAGCCTCCTGGAAGTTTATCCTATTGACCACCAGCTCCTGTAAAAACACACAGATGATGAAGCTGATGAAGATTACAGGACAGCACATTGCACAGATCACATGTTTGAAAAGTATCTAAAAACATGATAATCATACATGGTTACACAAACACTTTGAGCTGTTCAGCATATGAAGTTAAGCACATGTTAAAACATTATCACAGAATCCCAATCAGAAAGAGCTTTATTGCCAGGTATGTTCACACATACAAGGAATTTGTTTTTCGTGACAGAGCTTAAACGGTGCAACAGAATTACAGAGACAGGACAAAAAAACAGATAATAAAATACATTTTAAAAATAGAAGTAAGTAGTGAACGCAAATCACACGGCTGTCTGGAATACTGGAACCAGATAGGTCGATCGTGACATATCAAGGTTTGTTATTCCCAGATAACAACCGGTGAATAACATAGACTCAGCCGGGAACTGAGAAGCTTTGTGTTTTTGTCTGTTTATCTCCATCTAGTGTCTGAATAATGCGCAGGTTAGTGTATACTCCATCAGCTGTTTTAGCTTCTGTCAGCTTTGTGTTTTAGTCTGTTTGTCTCCATCTAGTGTCTGAATAATGCGCAGGTTAGTGTATACTCCATCAGCTGTTTTAGCTTCTGTCAGCTTTGTGTTTTAGTCTGTTTATCTCCATCTAGTGTCTGAATAATGCGCAGGTTAGTGTATACTCCATCAGCTGTTTTAGCTTCTGTCAGCTTTGTGTTTTAGTCTGTTTGTCTCCATCTAGTGTCTGAATAATGCGCAGGTTAGTGTATACTCCATCAGCTGTTTTAGTGTCTGTCAGCTTTGTGTTTTTGACTGTTTGTCTCCATCTAGTGTCTGAATAATGCGCAGGTTAGTGTATACTCCATCAGCTGTTTTAGTGTCTGTCAGCTTTGTTTTTGTCTGTTTGTCTCCATCTAGTGTCTGAATAATGCGCAGGTTAGTGTATACTCCATCAGCTGTTTTAGCTTCTGTCAGCTTTGTGTTTTAGTCTGTTTGTCTCCATCTAGTGTCTGAATAATGCGCAGGTTAGTGTATACTCCATCAGCTGTTTTAGTGTCTGTCAGCTTTGTTTTTGTCTGTTTGTCTCCATCTAGTGTCTGAATAATGCGCAGGTTAGTGTATACTCCATCAGCTGTTTTAGTGTCTGTCAGCTTTGTTTTTGTCTGTTTGTCTCCATCTAGTGTCTGAATAATGCGCAGGTTAGTGTATACTCCATCAGCTGTTTTAGCTTCTGTCAGCTTTGTGTTTTAGTCTGTTTGTCTCCATCTAGTGTCTGAATAATGCGCAGGTTAGTGTATACTCCATCAGCTGTTTTAGTGTCTTTCAGCTTTGTGTGTTTAACTGTTTGTCTCCATCTAGTGTCTGAATAATGCGCAGGTTAGTGTATACTCCATCAGCTGTTTTAGTGTCTGTCAGCTTTGTGTTTTTGACTGTTTGTCTCCATCTAGTGTCTGAATAATGCTCAGGTTAGTGTATACTCCATCAGCTGTTTTAGTGTCTTTCAGCTTTGTGTGTTTAACTGTTTGTCTCCATCTAGTGTCTGAATAATGCGCAGGTTAGTGTATACTCCATCAGCTGTTTTCATTTAATTGAAGAATGAATAACTAATACAGTTTTATGTTTTTCAGGAAGTTGTTTTCATAGAATAAGCCCTTCAGTCTTATACAACAGTGCTCTGCTTTGTGTCCCCTTTGTGCCAATAAGTCTGTTGGGCTTTATTCTGTGATAACCTCCTGAATGTACTTTATCCCTAAATTATTTTATTGCAACTAATGAGAATCATTAAAACACGCTGGGATTTATAAAATGGCATTTAGATGCAAAACATAAAAAGTATGCAGTTACAATAAGTCTACAGAGCTGTGTGTAAGCATTTCCCGAGCATTTCATTTGCATTTGTGCAATACTGTTTCATTATGTCATGGTTTCCCCAGAACACTTTCTTGTTATTAATGGCACGCTGCTGTCAAATGTTTATGCAATAGATTACCTACATTGCTGTGCTTGTTTAACATCCCTCATATCAGTGAACATGCTCATGTCAAATCATTTACATCAATATTTCATGTCAATGCATTTTTGGCTGCAAACAACTATGTAACAATTAGGATAATGTACAGCCGGTCACGTCAAGACAGTTGCACTGTATATTACGTTATGGATCCAAGAGGTTGTTATTTGCAGAATAAAGCCCAGACAAGTTACACTAACCTGCGCATTAACAAGATGGCGCCAAACAGGTAATACCAATTAAAAATGTGGCATGACAGACAAGCAGAAACGCATGAATGTGAATGCAAGTATATGGATGTGAACATATTCACTGATGGTCAAGGTGATTCTCAGTTCCAGGATGAGTGTGTTATTCAGTGGTTATTATCTGACCTTAGAATTAGGGCTGTGCAATTAATCGAAAACTCAGTTTCGATTGGCTTCTAGCTATGGAATATTAAAAAATATATAAATAAAAATAAATAAAAAACAAAAAAAATATTAAAAAAATCAATTAAAAAAAAAAAAAAAAAAAAAAAAAAAAAAAAAAAAAAAATCAATAAAAATTTTTTAAAAATAAAATAAATAATAATAAAAAAATAAAAAAATAATAAAAAAATAAATAAAATAAAAAATGCCATAAATATTTCGTGCGTAAATAAAATTATGCATCTGTAATTATAAAACCGTAAAGGAAAACGGAGCGTACTCGTAATTTTACGAGGGTACAATTCCAAAATATGTGATTAGAACAGACACAGATACGACATTTTCTTTGTCTGTTTGTATATGACTGATAAATTTACGATGGGTGTACTTTACAAACACGAAATACAGTTTCACCACGGACACGACGACCTGATTACGAGTACGAATCAAACAGCGACACTCCTCTGTCAAAATTACGTCACCGCTGTGTCACAGGCATTAATAAATAAACGAGAGCCATCAATCACAACGGTGCACTTGCTGGGCACTCGAGCTCCCACACACCGTCTCAGGTAAGATTTTTGTTATTCCCTCTTTGAGAAATGTCCGTCACGAGCTGTAATAAAGGTTGGCACTTAATGAGGTCCATTTTCGCTGTGTTTCTTGGACCTTTTAACAGAATCAAAATTAAGAACGGGCCTGGGATACTGAGCATAATGTAAGTTAACATTACAGGCAGCGAGCATAGCGTTTCTCAGTGAATCACTTAACGGTTAACAGCGCCAGTGGTGTAGTGGTTAGTGCGCCGACACATGCACTCCGGTGCTCTCGGCGACCCAAGTTCGATTCCCGCCTCGTGATCCTATGCTGATCCTTCCCCTCTCTCTGCTCCTCACACTTTCCTGTCAATACTCTCTACTGTCCTATCAATTATCGGTGAACCCCCCCAAAAAATTATTATTAAAAATAAATAAATAAAATTAAATTTTTGGCATAATTTAGTACCCTAGACAGCAACATATTTGTTTTAGTATTTTTTATAGATATTTTAATGACAAACCGTAAATGTTGTGCCTTTAAAATTTGGTCTAGATGTCTGCCAAAAACCACCAGAATCGGTTTTGTCAACCAATATGCAAATTTTGGCAATTTCACAAGAAATGCGGAGCAGTAAATCTTATTGACGAAACAAAATATGTCCACCATCACACCCACAGCATTCGAGTATGACGTGTCACTGAGTTCACCACAACAACCAGAGCAGGTCGGGCAACATACCACGTCTGTCATTCCTCAAATAATCAAAATTATGAAGTGACAGAGGGAACATTCCTGGCACAAATGATTGATACGCCGCATTTGAGGCTGAGAGGACACAAAAACAGCTCACTTCAGTATGTTCGGCTTTGATTAAAGGGATACTTCACCCAAAACTAATAATTCTGACATCATTTAACCATCTTTCACTCGATTAAAATGTGTTTGGCTTTATTTTTTCTGTTAAACACAAAGGAAGATATACTAAAGAAAGGTGAAAACCTTAGCCTTAACCTTAGCTCACTAGTGGGCTTTCCCCTGATGACACGTGCAAAGGGAGAATGTCAATCGAAGTGTTTCTGATTACACCAATTAGACTTGAATGTTTACCCTTAGAAGCTGTAATCGAAAGGTTGCAGGTTCAATTCCCGTTCCTCTGGGTGTAATGCTCACTGTGTATGTGCACGAGTGCTCTTGGATGGGTTAAAAGCAGAGGAATAATTTGGAATATAGGTAAAAACCATACTAGACATGTCTCACCTCATATTGGCAAACTAGTACATTTTAATTTTTGTGTGAACTACCCCTTTAAAACTCAACCAGCAGCATTACCTCATCAAAGCCGGGCTCCTGCGTCTGGAGCGTGTGTTTGCTGTAGTCTGCAGAGCTGTTGTCTCCGCTGGAGGAGCTGTCGTGGGCAAAAGGCTGCAGGGATTTGCGGATCTCCTGCAGGGCTCTGTGGTGGTGGGAGTTTCTGGGGTTGTTGCTGCGCCCCTGCTGTCGGGACTCATCCGGCGGGCCCTTCCAGCTATGCTCTGTCTTGGACGCATTGGAGGACGGGGAGAGGTTTCGCAGGCTCTCCCGGATCTCCTGCAGCATTTGCTGACTGTTGCCGCTGTTGTTGCTGGCAGGGAACGTCTTGGGTCGCATTTGTCTGTGTCCCTCGGGTTTCTCGGCCCTCCTCATGTAAAAGCATATGTTAAGTGCCAAGGCGGTGAAGAGCGAAGCGGTCCAGAATCCAGCGTCTGTTTCAACTGCAAACTGAAGGAAACATTGATGAGGGGTCATGAACAAAAACAAATAAATATTTCAGTCATTTATTTTCTGTTCGACTTAGTCCCTTTATTAATCTGGGGTCACCACAGCGGAATGAACCGCCAACTTATCCAGCACATGTTTTACGCAGCGTATGCCCTTCCAGCTGCAACACATCACTGGGAAACATCCATACACACTCATTCACACTACGGACAATTTAGCTTACCCAATTCACCTGTACTGCATATCTTTGGACTTGTGGGGTAAACCAGAGCACCTGGAGGCAATGCAAACTCCACACAGAAACACCAACTGACCCAACCAGCGACCTTTTTGCTGTGAAGTGAACGTGCTACCCACTGCGCCACAGTGCAGCCCCAAAATAAATAATTTAAAAATCTAAAAATAATTAAATCACTACATTTGTCAAACCTTTATAAGTAAATCTGTTAAACAGATAATTTGGAAAATGTTGCAAACCTGTAACCATCGACTTTCATAGTATTTGGGGGTTTTTTTGGATGTCAAGTTCACAGCTTTCTTCAAAAGATATTCTTTGGTGTTCAACAGAAGAAATAAACTTATAAAGGTTTGGAACACTTGAGCGGAAATAAACAGATAGTCAATTTTTATTGTTTGTTTGTTTACAGAGCAAACATTAGTCTTGAACACTGGTGATGTAAATATATCCATACAAACAGCTAAAAACACAAGCATAATAATAATAACAACAACACATGATATGATAATTATACAAGTTTAAATATCACTTACACAGCTTACATTTTAAGTTAATTCACAAGAAAATAAAAAATAATTTATCATTAATTAACAATGTTACGATTTAAAATCACAACCGCAATTGGGACTAGGCATGGGCCGGTATCAGATTCTGACAGTATGATAACTGCATAAAAAGATCACGGTTTGACGGTATTGTAATTACTGCTCTAAAATATATTCCTTGTAAATGTCTGAGTAAAAACAGGGTTTCTGCAGGTTTCATCACGTCAAATTTAAGACCATTATTAAAAACAATTTGACTATCACAGTGCAAAATGCTAATAATTTTCTGTAATAATCAGTGGATTTTTGTACTTGCTCAATTAAAATGAAAAATAAGTTATTTCTTAGCCACAAATTTTAAATGATGTGTCAAAACAAGCAAACTCAAGTTATATACATACATATTTGTATTAGCACAACCTTTCTTTAAAAAAAAAGACAAGTTTTAAAAGATGTAATAAATAAAATTTATGCACAAAATAAAGTACATTTTTTTTAATGTAATTTTGTTTTCTAATGTTCAATAAAATATTTTCAGAATTCTGAGGTCTATATCAAGGTTAATATTTATTTAAAGGGTAACTACACCTTTAACTTCTAGATTATTTCAAAATGCTATATATATTAAAAAACTAATTATTTGGTGTCGTTTATTTAATCGACACTCACAATGAGATCTAAACGTCTTCTGAAAATCAAACCAAAACAGAATATTTTTCATAAATGCAGCATAATATTAAAGACAATCAGAACGTCTCAAAGTTTTAAAAGCTATAATTAACAACACTAACGCACAACATAAATTTATGCATAATACATGAAAACATGGAGAACTTTTAAACCAATGTTATGGTAAAGATGTAAGGAAGACAATTAAAGCATATTGCTAAATAGTTAATAAATGTCAACTTTGTTAAATTTTTTATTATGGATTTGTTGGTTGTACTGGTTGGCTATAGCTTTACATGGACAATTAGTGAAAATTATGACCTGTTTAAAAGTATTTAAGACCCACAACTGCATATTTCAGTGAGTTTTTCAGTGAGTTTTTTAAATTTAGGACATTTTAAGACCCGGCGGACACCCTGAAAAAACTAAAAAAAATTTCCCCTTTGAACACAATATATTTTACTTTGAGAAACATTTACAATATTTTGGAGCAGTAAACACGTCAGGTTGCTCTCTTCATTAGTTTCAAAGACACGGAGTTCTTCACAATTTAAAATAACATCTTTGGATTTTTTTTTCTGCTGGCGATACTGTTTTCCTAAAAAGCTGAAATAAAAAATGTAAATAAAAAAATCTTACACACACCTTAGGAACTGTTTTGGTGGCTTTAAAACCTTGAATTTTCCAAACCGCGGTATACCTTAAAAACGGTTATCGTCCCATGCCTAATTGGGACATATTATTTTTTATAAGTTCTTCTGGCTAAATATTAAGCATGTTTCCTGATTTATTTATGCATTTATTTATATTTTAATGCCATATTCAGCAGCATTGGTTATATGTATGGCAACACTTGTACTAAGTATTCAATTTATAATTTACAGTCCTAAATGTTTCTTGATAATCACACATTGTACAAAAAATACATGCAAAAAACAACAACACTGATAAAAATATCATATCAAAGATCTTTGAATTTGATCAATGATAAATAATCTAGAAAGCCTGCATCCTGATGGACACATTGCAAAAGCGGAGTGGGTTTTACGGTGAACGATTCCTTTGACTGCTATAAACATTATTTTTAATATTGTATAATCAAATCATCAAAAAGTTAAGGTTATTAAGCCTAGTATACTGCATTCATTGTGTTTCTTTTTTAAGATTTTACTTATTTAGTTATGTTAATAGTTCACGGTTTAGATCCTGCTTTTCTAAAGCTCACTAGACCATAAATAACCCAGACTATAAACAAATAGCCAACTGAGTGACCAAAAGCAGTTACTGTTGTGATAAATGGGTTATTATAAAGAGATTATAAATTATAAATGTGTTATTATTAACTTACCCTTAACTTGTTTCAAACCTTCATGTGTTTGTTTATTCCATTAAACACAAAATAAGTTACATTGAATAATGTTGGAAACCTGTAACCATTAACTTCTAGAGTTTTTGTTTACAGGTTTTCAACATTCTTCAAAGTCATTACTTTGTGTTGAACAGAATAAATAAAAGATTTTAACCACTTGATGTGGAGTAAAGAGTGAATAAATGATCATTTTACACGAACAATCCCTTTAAGTACGAGTCCCCATCCTTACCTAGACAGCATCACTAGGTAGGCACCTCAACAGGTTTTTGAAACACAGTCGTAGCGTCCAATAGTTTCACACACCGCTAACATTAGCCCATTTAGCCACTTACTATCGCCACACAACACTTTTAAAACCCCCAAACATCATTCATACTATTTAAAATCACTTTAAAGATGATAAATCATTTATGAATCGCTCCAACAGGTGACTGAGGCCTAAAGCTGAGGCGATAGCATACCGCTACAATACACCGAATAATAAGACGAACTACATCCACCTACCTGCTAATGGGAGCTCGACATGATGTTTGTACAGGTGTGTTCCTCTCCGTGCTGTTCAATAATCAATAACTCCTGCTCTGAGTCTGACAGATACGTGTGTTTGTTGACGCACCGCCCGCTTCTCTTTGGTATTTACTGTCGTCTTGAGTTTTACAACGGCTGTCATGCGCGTCACAGGAGCCCGGATGTTGTTGTTAATCCCCGCCCCCTGAGGAGCTATCATGCGGCCCAGGGCCCTTCTGGGCGCCTGCAGCTTTATTATTCGGACACAGTTAATTGCATAACCAGAAATGGAGAAAATAAAATAAAAATAAGATTATTTTAATTCTGACTCATTATTTCTTAAATTTGTCGCTTGTCTAGAAAATGCTTCCTGATTTAAGAATTAAAAAGTAAGAAAAGCGTGTTTTGCAGTGTAATTGGTGTGAATCGCCATTATTTAAAAATCTGGTATAAAATTACATTTTCTTAAAGGGCACCTATGGTAAAAAATCTACTTTTCAAGCTGTTTGGACAGACATATGTGCATGTATGGTGTATAGACCGTCATATTGGGGTGATATAAACACACCCAGTGCTTTTTTTTCAATTTAACAACATAAAAACGGTGGACCAATTGGAGCGGTGTTCAAACCGACCTCAACTTTACGTAGGAGAGCGGTCCCCCCGCCTACCAATATTGATTGACAGGCGCGTCATCATATCCTCAGTTTGTTGATTCACGTCCGCCATTTTCAGCGTGAGTCGAAGCGATATCACTAAAGGAACACGCTAGCTCTATTTTTAGATGCAAGGCTCATTGGGCTCAACACAAGATCAATATTCTCCACATTATCGCTCTAATCGGAATTATTGGTTGTATCTTTAGGTAGGTTTGCAAACATGTGTACTTCTCATTGAGTCTACCTTATACTTCAGCCGTTTGCATTTCTCGTGATCCCAGAAGCTCCCTGTGATCTTAACTAGCATGCGTTTTACAATTCTAAACATCGGTTTCTATCAGGGTACACTCAAGTCGACGGCTGGGCGCCGCGGACCGCTGCAGAAACCTATGATTAGAAGTCAAAAATGCGTGGCGCGACGATTCGGGACACTTCATGCTTCTGCCGCACCACAGAGAGTGTCTGGTGTGCCGTGTCGCGGCTTCGAGCGGCGCATCTGGTGCCTCAGTCAAAGTTAATTCAGTGTGCGTGGTTATTAGTCTCGGTGTACAAGCTCGGCACTTGAAACTAGCACACAGTTGGCTGTAAAACTGTACAAAGACACAAATGATTTTGTACTCTCTGCTTGGTCTGTGTCCGAGCCGTACATGTACGACTGAATGCTGATCCTCTCTCTCCTTCTCAGTCTTCCTGTCAGACTCTGTTGCAAACGCAGAGCGGGTGAGCTCATGGCCCCGTCCCCTTGTTACATTGGCGGGAAGCCGAAACTAATCTACATGTGAAGCAACACACCCCTAAATCAGCGAGCTGTGGACACGCCCCCAACATGACACTTTTTAACACATTATAATAAACAATCTGAATTGTGTTTTAAACTGAAGCTAAACTGGCACACTCAGAACAACCAGAATATTAATATTAAATCAGAAAAAGAGGTAAACTATGGGCCCTTTAAATGGAGACATACTAGGTGATGAACAAAATAAAAAATAATCCCTGATAATTAATGTCTTGGACACAAATATTTCACATTTCTGTGTCTGGTGGAGAACTTGTTTGAACTGATTATGGCATTTTGTGGCTCCTTGTTGGCTAAACGTGCCAATATTTAATTACATGATATATTGTGATAATGTACACTGTAAAACAATATCCATACAATGATCTGTTTTCTGTAATTTGTGATTCACGTTTTTATTTATGCTTTTTTTTTAAGTTTGCAGTGCTATATTGTCTGTGTTGGTGTGATGACGCTGATAAGTGCAAGCCTTTTTTTTATTGGTCGATTTAGATTTAGATCATCAGACTCTTAGGTTGACATGAAACACAATCGGTAGTTGGCAAATAAATTCATTCATTTTCTTTTCAGCTTAGTCCCTTTATTAATCCGGAGTCGCCACAGCGGAATGAACCGCCAACTTATCCAGCACATGTTTTATGCAGCGGATACCCTTCCAGGTGCAACTCATCTCTGGGAAACATTCATACACACTCATTCACACACATACACTATGAACAATTTAGCCTACCCAATTCACCTGTACCGCATGTCTTTGGACTGTGGGGGAAACCGGAGCACCCGGAGGAAACACACGCCAACGCAGGCAGAACATGCAAACTCCACACAGAAACGCCAACTGACCCAGCTGAGGCTCGAACCAGCGATCGTCTTGCTGTGAGGCGACAGCACTACCTACTGCGTCGCCCTTGGCAAATATAGAGTGGATATGTTTGTAAATCTGAGTCTGAAAGAGTCAGTGCCTCACCAGCCACAAACCTCACTGCACATCACGCGGCACTCGTGTCTCATCCCAAAGGCGCAAACAAAACTGACATTTAGCCTACAGTCCTTGCACAACCTACACTTTAATCTGTTGTGTCTCCCTTTTGGTGGTGCCCAATTTTAATGTGACATTTTGGAAACCAGATCTAAATTAAGCACGAACAGTCGGTCGGGAGACAGGTGAACAAAGCTGAATATACAGTGGGAGCGGTCGGTGCGGAGAAAAACCTGGCGGGAGCGGCATTAAAATACAGTCCCGTGCAGATCTCTAGAGTACCACTATTAGTGTCTCCTAGACACACGTCTCCGTTTCTTCTGTAACCAGGACGCTTTCTTTGTATTATCCTGTCATTTTTTTTAAAGCGTGTCAAGCATGCATTTAATTGTTGGCATCAGTGGTGTAGTGGTTAGTGCGTTGGCACATGCACTCCAGTGCTTATGGCAACCTGAGTTCGATTCCTGCCTTGCAGTCCTGTGCTGAACCTTCCCCTCTCTCTGCTCCCCATGCTTTCCTGTCAGTACTCTCTACTGTCCTATACAGTTAAGGTGAAAACCCTAAAGAGATTATTATTGAAAAAAAACATGCATTTTATTCATAAAGCATTACTAAAGTTCACTGTTAATGCAAGCAAAACATGATGGTTAGCACATGAAGCTGATGATGCTATTTTTATGTTGCTGCAATAATTTCTAAAGCTGTTATCATTAAAGCATCATCACAATATTGACAGGTTTTGTGTATTCCTTTATTGTATGTAAAGGTACAGCGCAAACAAAACAAATTACATCGTAAAAGGGTTATAAAATACATAAGGTTTACTAAAAACTCTCATTAGAAAACAGAACTAACATCAACAGTAAAAAATAGCTGCATGTGTTACAGATGTTATATTAATATTAATGCAAGATAATCTGCAACGTGGTAAGGAATATTTTGCTAATCCCATTGGTGGATTATTTTGCTTGTTTCAAGGAAAAACGCACATCATTTTGACTTATTTTTTCTGAAAACAAGACTCGTGTAGAAAATGCTTCTCGATTTAAGAATTTTTCAGGGCTCAACAATAAAGACTGCCCGATGGCCCGGGGCCAGCGTGAGAGACCCTTGGGAGAGTAGACAGGATCATTACTGGCCCGATTGGGACAGTGTTGCCTTGTCACTAAAGTTTAATTTGCCTGCGACTGTTTGTCAGTTGCATGCATTTTAAGTTTGTGCTTTTGAGTCTTTAAATGCGACCTTCTCTGTGATGTCGTAAACACCATGTTGCTTTTTGATTCCTCTTATCTGATTTTATGTTTTGAGCATGCTATTTTTTTTAACAACCAGTAGTTTAGTGATGGGAACAACATCAAATTATAAGGGTAAAAGAAAATGTCTGTTTCTAACGTCTTGGAAGCAGACATTTAATTTGGTACAACACGACAAACAAAAAAATGAAGTGATGTTTCGCACAGTTTTCCGTCAGTATGACAAGTCGGCCACCTTTTGTTAAATAATTTAGAACTGCATTAAAACACCTGCACATTTTCCATACTTCTTTTTTTTGCATAACACTTTGAATTTTGCTCTATACATGTATTAACATTTTTTAAATATTTAAACTCTAGATTCACAGACATTATTTTCGGTCACATTATTTAAAATATGTGGCTAAAAATAGCGATTAACGTCTCTTTTTTGTTTTTGGTGGGGCCACTGAAAATTTTGCCAGGGCAAGTAAAAATCTGAATCAATGGCCCGATCGGACTACTAGTAAAAATCCCTAGCGTTGAACCCTGTTTTTAGATTTTTGGACTAGAAACAAGAGAAAAACTTTAATTCAAATAACAAATTTACTAACAAAAATAACTTTAGAGTTGTTGTCTTATTTCATGTTCAAAAATCGTAAAATTCTTAAAAATCGAGGAGCTTTTTCTAGAGTATAAATCAAGCAAAATAATCGTATTTTTGTTGTGAAGTAGGATTATTGTACTTACCCCACAGGCCGATTATGTTGCTTGTTTTAAGAAAAAACTTGCATCATTTTGACACATTATTTCAGAAAACACCACGATATTTTTTTAATTGTCTAGAAAATGCTTCTGAATTTGTAGAGATTTGTAATATGAACGAGGATAAACTCTTAAGTGAGCACTTTCTGCAGTGTAGTCAAGAGCGTTCATGTCTTGTTAGCCAATCGTCTTTCAGCAGGTAACACAGACGCCAGCCAATCAGTAGTGCTGTTGCGTGCCTCCTCCCAGTCATACCGAGGACTGTACCCGAACTCCCTGCAAGCCTTCTGATAGGAGAAACTGAAAGGTGTGTTAACTATGGTCACTACCTGCCTATTTAGGGGTGGAGTGAATCTCAGGACGGGTCGGAGCACCGCCTGCAGGATCTCCATGAAGAAGCACAGGAGATACAGCAGAAAAATGGGCAGGATCGGCTTGTTTTGTATACTAAATCCTAAAGGTGACAGAACAGCATGGGTTAAGTCACAATAGCTGAGGTGTGGCGTGTCGTCTGAGATGTAATAGAAGTTTCCCCCCACCACCGCTCTTTTCTGTGGGTCTCTGAGGGCACGTCCTGCTTGTAGATGCGCCAGGGCTGCGTTTCCCACATATACAGGATTGACTTTTGCATCGTGCTGTGAGAGTCTGGGTTGCATGTTTCTATAGCGGATGGTAACCCTCATGCTTTCTAAAGTAAACCTGCTGCCCGGCCCGTAGATGAACATGGGCCTGAGAGCGCAGGTCGTGAGATGTCCTCCGTCCCGCAGCAGCTCTCCATTGGCCTGAAGGCAGATCTGTTCCGCCTCCAGCTTGGTTCTGCTGTAGTTGCTGTTAGGACAGAAGGAGTAAGGAGTGTCCTCGTGGCCGTTGATGATGGGTTCACCGCTGCGATTGGGACCCGCTACCTCAATGCTGCTGGTGTAAATGAAGGAGGACACGCTCTCTTGGATGCAGGTCTCCAGCAGGAGCTGCGTCGCTGTTGTAGGAAAACAAACAATATAAACACACACTGTAAAAATGCTGAGATGCACAGAATTCCTTCATGTTGTCGTAACACAAATCAGTTAAGTTAACCTAAAGGGCACCTATTTTACCCCCTTTTCCGGAGTTAAGATCAGTCTTTTGTGTCTCCAGAATGTGTCTGTAAAGTTTCAGCTCAAAACTCCCATCAGATTATTTATTAGACCCTAATGAATAATTAAATTGAGGTCTGAGAACATGGTAGCTGTTTTTGTTGCATGTGTTTTTAATGCAAATGAGCTAGTTCTCCCTGCCCACCGTTCCCATGTGTGGGTCAGATCGCTCTGTATTACTCTCTAATGCATCTCTGCTTCACCTGCTGAGTCTCCCGTCAGATAAACAGCAAAGTGAGACACGAATGTCTCACAGTAAAGACAGTAAAATTATTATAATTCATCACCTTCACAGACACTTCAATCCCGCTTTGTGGACATTACATCAAGTTTATTTTGTACATCTACAGAACAGATATCCATAACGTTAATATATCCGTAACGTTAATATACAGCAGTGGATGTTAACATATATCATGTCACATTTTCTGTGCAAAAACAGTGCAAAGTTAAACGCGTATCGACATTGTGTGTGACTTTGCACTGTTTTTGTGACAGGATACATGTTAATATCCACTGTTGTATGGATATCTGTTCTGTAAATGTACAAAATAAACCTGATGTAATGTCCACAAAGCGGGATTGAAGTGTCTGTGAAGGTGATGAATTATAATAATTTTACTGTCTTTATTACAAACACGCATTGTTTTAAAATCGTTTGAAACTTTTAAAACTCATCCTCAAGCTGCAGATGATCACAGAGAGCTGAACAGATCTTTTAATCCCAGTTGCTTTGCACACGTCCTGTCTTGTGGATATGATTGTATGCGTTACTACTAGGAGACGCTCATTTCGGTTTATTTTACCAACGGACAACCGCAGCTCGTTAACTGAATATTAACCGTTAACAGAGAAATATTGAAATATTATTTAATTAAAAAAATGTGACGTGTCTATTTCGTGACATTAAATATTTTAAGGTGCTGATTTATTTTAACGAACATCATACAGAACATAACAGAGCATCTTCACGCACCTGCAGTGTTTCCGACAGCATTGAAAAAAATAATAGAAACTAAATAAAAAGAATAAAATAACAGGCCTGCATTAGATATTTTTCACTATTTTATTCCTGATTATGAATTTATGAACTTTGAATTGCCACTGTGTATGAAATGTGCTATATAAATAAACTTGCCTTGCCTTAAATGACAAATTTAGATTACAAAACACAGACTGATTAATTTTTAAGAACCGCCATAGTAGGGCTGTAGCGATACACTAATCTCACGATACGATACACGATATTCAGCTCACGATACGATATATATCACGATATTTAGCCAACGATACGATTTGATATAATTCGATACGATTCGATATCATTCGATACGCTTACATCATTTTCTGATAGATTTAAAAGAGACAAAGTGATTTTGGTGACATCTTGGGAGTGTTTAATTTACTTGGATTTAATTAATTGAGATAAACTTAAACATCAGACAGCTTGCAAAATAAATGCTGGCCAAAATTAATTAAAGATGTGATGAGAAAATTTGTTCCATTTGTTGAAACAGTCCAAACTGTAGCTTACAAGCCTTTGAAAAGTAAATAAAGTGCAACATTGCAATTTGCAATTAACAATGGAGAGTTAAAGAGCAAGTGGCCTGTTCTGAACAGTTTCTTTGACATCTTTTTAGCTTGACAAAAAACATGAGGTAGCAAGTCTAGCTGCCATGAAAGTAAACATAGTAGTACCATGGCTTCTCCAAAACACCAAATGTCACGTCCGACTCAGTCAGTGTGCACAGATCTTTCTCGGTCTTCCTGACTTCACTCGAGAGCAGGGTTGCGCAGATGGCCGGATGTATATATGTATGTATCGATACTCGCGGCTAAAAAATCGATACTTTCTTTGGAAAAAAAAAAAAATCGATTTATATCGCAGAATCGATAAAATCCTCCAGCCCTACGCCATAGGCTGTTTATTCCAATCATGTTTTTTATTCTTCCGTCAAATAAAAATATCAGGCTTTTCAATTGATCGCTCTACTGAAAATATGCATTTAATTAATGCTTCGTTATTATTGTCACAAAACGCCTTTTAACATTTAAATAGAAGTCATCAGTTTAATAAAATAATTAATTGTTTTATGTTCAATTCATTCCAAGTTAACTTAATTGATTTGTGTTGGGACAAGATGAGGGGATTGGTGTGGAGCTCTGCATTTGTAGAAGAACTGAAGGTGTTTTAATAGCTGTATTCCATCTACTAAACTTCTTAACTTAGAAATGTATTATAAATCTCAAACTAAAGCGATTTGTCACTAAATTTAGTGATAATTAAGTGATCAAGTGACTAAATAGATTATATTAATCAATTATATTGACTGACTAAATATAGCTTTTGTCTGAATACATATTTTACAAATGATGGCTGTGTTTTCAGAAATAATAAAGTCAAAATTAAGCGAGTTTTTTTTTTATAAAGACGAGCAAAATAATCTGCCAATGGGGAAAGCTAAATAATTTAATAATTTAATGATAGAAGATTTTTGCTTGTCCTGTTGGCAGAATATTTGCTTTGTCTTTAGTAAAAACTCACTTAATTTTCACTTATTATTTCTGAAAACAAGACAATATTATAATAACGCTTCCTGATTTAAGACTTTTGAGATATTTGAATTAGAAACAGGACAAAAACTCTGAGTACGAAAAGCCTTTATTGCTCTATATTGGCAGATTTTTTTGATCAGAAGTGAATGACTTTATTTGTATGTTCTAACTAAAACTGATTGAACTTTACATGTCAGTCAGACATTTTCACTTATAAACTCCACACAGAACCTGATACACGCACTGTAAAAACAATTAATGACTAAAAGTCGAGATAACAAATATTCTTATGCTGCTTTAACTTATTTTAATACGTTAATCAAGTTTCAACTTGTTTTTAAGCTGTACAAAGTTTAACTTGATTGTTTAGTCAGTTTAATTAATGCAAGATTGATGACTTAATTTAACTAAAACATTCAAGGCAGCAAGCTGTAGGGAGGTGGGTACCATTTCATTTCCAAAACCTTTGTTCTCTTGTTTATGTTCAGTTAGGCAGTAAGTGTACATTTCTGTTGTTAATTTATCTTACTTTGTCAGTTTAGACAGTTTTACTCTCGATCTAGCTTGAGTGTACTTTTGTTTGTTGTTTGTTTTGGCCTTTCCCCCTCCTGAAGCCTATTTTTGCTTCCCAGTTTTATTAACGTCCCAAAGACCAGCAAAAAACCCTTACCTTTAACATTAACTGCGTGTAATTCACTGTATTCAATAGCTCCATTGTAGTCAATGAGAGACGCGGTGTGGAAAATCAATGTTGCTCCTTTACAAGCTCTTCTCAGCAGCTCTCGGTCCCGGATATCACCCTCAAAAACGCTGACTTCAGTCTCTCCACGGGCATCTGAGCACACAGAGCAGCAGCACATTCACTGGCATGCATTTTATGGGCTTTATTGGTTGCGTATAATGGTATTAGAAGAAAAGATGTCGGCTTTTGTGTTGTTTGTTTAATATATTTGCATGTCAGTGAACCGAATTCATACATTTAACTCAATTAGTTCATAATTCAAACTTATTTTCAGTGTTTTTATGGATAATGATTGGATTCTGACATGCAGTAAACCATAATAGGCTCCAGTATGGTCAAAATAAATAATTTTAGTCAGTAATTTTATTATAATATTGGCTATTTAAACAAAAGATGATCAAAGACGACCTCCTAATATTAAAGGTCGTCGTCTAATGTGAAATAAAGGATGGATTTTGCAGAACAGATGTTTTGTTTTCTGTATATCCTCCATTTTCAGGCATAGGTGTCTATTAAATACACACTATAGTTTAATTTGACTTTAGACTGCATGTCGAAACAAACACCTAATATAGACGAAAGTCTCTCTCTTTAAGAAGAATGTGAACAAACAGAAGGTGAGAGGACAAAACTAATAAAGATTTAATAAACAGGAGAACTAATCACAGGATGTGTATTGCAGAGCGTGTAATGTTCATGTCCACTAACCCTCAAGCGTCTGTATGAGCTCTGAGCGGATGTTTCTGTCCAGCAGCCGGATCTCAGACAGATTCTTCTCCTCCTCCAGCAACAGTCGGACCAGCTTTTCTCCCAGAAACCCGCAGGCTCCCGTCACCACACACACCTCTCCTGACAGAGCCATGCAGACCGCTGCAGTGAAACCCTTCCAGAAATCACAGACATGAGAGAGAGGAGATTATAGTAAACACAAACTCAGAATGAAACTGTTGGTCATTTTCATTTAAAGAGATATTTCACTAAAAAATAAAGATTTACTCACTACATACTCCACCTCAAGTGGCTCCAAACCATTATGAGATTCTTTCTTCAGTGGAACACAAAAGAAGATACTTTGAAAAATGATAACCATTACCCAATAACCACTGACTTCAATAGAAGGAAAAACAAACACTGTGGAAGTCAATAGTCACAGGTTTCAACTATTTTTCAGAGAATCTTCTTTTGTGCTCAACATAAATGCTTGAGACAAGTACAGAGTGAGTAAATGATGAGAGATTTATCCTTTTTAAGGTTATCATTGTGCAGAAGAGTAACCCAAAGGCAGTTCTGAGATCAGATTTTGTATTTGTCTAGTACACAAGTTACCAACAGAAAACATTATTAGTATTATTCAACACTATTAAAGTACACTGAACTGGAAAATTAAGTTTATCCTTAAATTAACATATTGTTTCATTTATATAACTTACACTAAAAAAATACTAACTGCTTATTTTAAATGAGCTGAAACAATACAACTCTTGAGGTTTCTTTTTGACTACTTAATTGTTTTATGTTCAATCCACTTAAATTTGTAAGAACTAATAAAGTTAACTCAATTCCTTCATGTTGTCCCAACACTAACCGATTGCCTGGAACCCAGCAACTTTTACAGTGTGAGTAAACAGTGTTGAAGTAATATTCACATTAAAGGGATTTAATCTTGTTAGTTCAAATTAAATGAAAATGTGATAATTAAACTAGTGAATTACACGAGTGATTCGGTGCTTTTGCTATATAGTGCATGAAATGTAAAATAAGTGTGGTTAATTATTATAGCTGAAGCAGAAGCAGTTTAGTTGACTTATCTACAATTACATTAACTTTATGTAACTTAATTAACTTAAGTTTACTGAATAAACATTGCTAGACTACTTAAGTGCAAAACAGTATCAGTAAACAGTATAGAAATAAAAACAATACCCTTGTCGTCAGCCGTCGACGTGTAGAGTCCTCGGAGATTGTGTTTTTAATGTTAGTTTTCTGCAAAATACTGCCTCGATGTGCTGAGAGTTGATAATCCGTCAATCTGCGAGTGGAGTCTGGTCTTTTATATGGTCCTGTTTGACCAAGACGGCCGTTAAAATCACGTGTTGTGCGAAGGCCATAGACGAGACAATGCGGTGTCGAAACTCAATTAGCATACACAACAACACCGCCTCGACGACAGCGAAAACTTAATTCACACAAGTAAATCATTCAAAACTATTTAAAGAATGGAACCCAAGGTATCATTACGAATATTGACCATGATTTTACTATATGTAGCTAAATCTGACGGTCAAAACCACGTTACTTTTGGTGCGTAAAATGTTACTGTGACATTTAAAGTAATAGTAACACAAAACGAGCCACTGTTTTACTACGGCGTTTGAAGTAAAACCAGTACTACTAAATTTACCATAATTTTACTCTGGCATTTAAAGTAAAATCTTAGTAACAACACAAAATTAGCCACGGTTAACTATGATATTTGAAGTAAAAGCAATAAAATTAACTATAATTTTACTCTGCAATTTAAAGTAAAACCATAACAACAAAACGAGCCACGGGTTTACTTCGGCGTTTGAAGTAAAACCAGTACTACTAACTCTAATTTTACTCTGGCATTTAAAGTAAAACCATAGTAAAATCACAAAATAAGCCACGGTTAACTATGATATTTGAAGTAAACGTAATACTAAAATTATCTGGCATTTAAAGTAAGTAACAACACAATGAGCCACGGTTTAACTATATGGCATTTAAAGTAAAACCATAGTAGCCTAACTATAAAATACACAATTTTACTAGGGTAATTAATTTACTAGGGAGTTAATTTGTTTTTAATTGAATCTTTTGGTAGTGCTTTATCACCAATTATATATTTTCTAATGTCTAAAAATATTTTATTGTGTTTTTTTCTGAATCATGATGGCGGATGTAAACCTTTTTACACAAACTTCACATTATTTTCCAACTAAAATGTAAATCTTTCAATTAAATTGTTTGTTTTATAGACATTATTTCTGTAGCTTTCCTGCAGTATGAATACCACAATATTACTACAGCAAGACCACGGTACAAAAAGCATGTTTTAAAAACCACAGTTACCTATAGTTACTGCTGTAAAACCGTGGGTCATTTTCTTACAGGCACAACCATTTACTTGGGACTGCTGAATAACTTCTCAGACATCTTTAAAATCCTCATCATTTTATTTTCTTACAACACAGATTACACACCTTTTTCACGTCTCTCTTAGTGATTATTACACACATTGGAATGTTTTTTATTTATTTATTTTTGAAAGAAAAAAGCTCTATACAAATAAACTTGATCTGAACTGAGTATGTTTTAAAACAAAAATGCATGAGTGTAAATGGCACTGAAATGGGTTCAGAATAGGGTGATTGAATATGGGTGATTATTCGGGAAATGTATAGAGTGTTAGTGGGCCATTTTAGGCCCTGTTCACACCTGGGGCGATCCCAAGTGGACAAAAGACACACATTACCGTTCACACCTGGAGCTTAAATGAGTCTCTTTTGACCACTTTCAACCTCTGGTGAGGGTCTCCGGGTGGACGTTGGCTCTCTCTTTTACTATTACATGTTTTATAACATATTTTTTACAATATATTGTAGACTATAGAAAGTAATTATATAATGTGTCTTTGGATAAAGCATGCAGAAAATCATGCAAAAATACCTATCCCACAACAGATTCATCCAAGACTTAAATTCATCCCTATTTTGCTTTAATTAGAATAAAAATTATTAAACGCACATTAAAGACTTCACTGCTGAAATAAAGCATTCACAAAGCTGTGTCTAATGAAAAGCACTGTGGGTCTTGACCACGTGCACATCAATAAAGCATTTTTTGCTACACTCTCAGAAAAAAAGGTACATGGTGAAACAAATAATGCTCCTTAAGGAACGGTTTTGTACCTTATATGGGACAGAAAAGACGTCTTATGATACTGTTCTGTACCTTTAATGGTACAATCGAAATACACAATTGTTTTCATAAAAAAGGTACATAAGTGTTGGACAGCTCCTTCTTTATTACAATATCTCTGAAAATAAATATGACCGTAAAGGCAAAGTGATTTATGAATAGTTTCCATATTAAAACATGAATCATCATTTAAAAGCAAATGTTTAAAGAAACTCATCGAGATTAATTATTAATATCTATAATACAAAACAACTGGTAAAACATAAACTGTAGGTATTGTAAACTAAACATTAAGGCATTTTTAATAAGCATTTGGTGAACATTTTCTGATAAATACACTTTTATTATTGATATCTCCACCTTTTGCCATTTGTTTTCCACTATACGCACGTGAGCTGCAAAAGTCCTGCATATGCAAAGTGTTCATGCAGACATTTTACTATTGTAAAGCTAATCAAACATTGAGCATCTCATTTCAATACTTCTGCATAAATCTATTTCTGTTTTAAAATGAAGTAAATTAAATGAACTTTTCAGTGATTATGAAGTGTGAAAATTGGAGAAAAATAATGTTTTATATTGTAGATGGGAGAATGTGTTTCTGGATCATTTTGTGAAAAATGTTGTGAAATGTTTAGCTAAAAATAGCTCTTCTGATTGATGTTAAAGTATTTTTTATTCTTTATTGTGAATGTTAAAGGTGCATTTACACAAAAAAGAAACTTATTTAAAAAAAACAATGTGTGTAGGGTTTGTGCTTTGTGCTCTCTGGTCTTTCTGGACCCCAGAGTGTCCCCTACAGGAGATATTTAACACAGCAGACTGACGCTGGATCAGTCGCTGCAGCTGCTTCAGTTCTGGCGGTGGACTCGACAGGTGCAGCGTCAGCTTCATCCTCTTCGACAATGCGCTAAACGGCGATTCTTACATCCTAATGTAACGCTCCTGATCGCGAATGTGATGTGATTGTTTCCATCAGTGTTTAACCCAATTATCTTCATCCTTCTCCTCCTCATCATCATGTTCCCACGGGCGCATCATGTTCTTCTGTGCGCAGCTCTGCTCTGGGTCTCCATCTCGGCCGGGGCGCGCTCTTCTCCAACATCTGAGCTCAAATCCCGGATCTCCGGGGTGGAAGAGCTGCTAGAGGAGTTCCGCAAACAGCTGCAGCAAGATGAGCCGGGCTCCCGGGAGCAGGAGGGTGACGGAGACCGCTGCGTCGCAAGCTTCAGGGCGGCGGAGTCGCGCATCATCCGCGCCAGCGCGTCCATCGAGCAGGGCGCCGCGTTCTTGTCCGCGCCGCCGCGCGTTTTCAGCTGGAGGGACTGCGCGCGCGCCTGCTGCTCGCTCCCGCACTGCACAGTCGCCATCATCCAGGAGGACCTCAAGCAGCCAGACGACAGTTTGCGCTGCTATTTGTTCAACTGCACCTACAGGGGCAGGAACGTCTGCTCTTTCTCCTTCCAGCCGGGATTCAGCACCTACAGCCGGCTGAATGACAGCTCCGGGGCCCCGGGCACACCTGCCACCGACGGGCCGGCCGGGAGACACGCACCTGCGCTCGGCGAGGAGGAGGCCATGATGCAGGGTGGGTGACATGATGGGATACATATTACCACTGACAGCAGAAAGTCTATTAAGTCTATTTCTGTCAGAAATTAGCCTATAAAACATTTTACACCACAAAAATTAACTAAAATTTTATTAAAAGTGGAACACACACACACACACACACACACACACACACACACACATTTTTACTCCACAAAAACTACTGGCACACACACTGACACTAACATACAACCCTTCCAAACACACACACATACGCACACAAACACTCCAAAAAACACACCTATCAATCACACACACAGATAAACAAACAAAAACACACTCCAATAAACACACCTCCCACACACACACACACACACATATATTTTTACTCCATAAAAACTACTGGCACACACACTGACACTAACAGAATATAGCAGAATATCACTACTAGTCAACTAAGACTACACCTGCAGGATAACACTAGAAAACTAGTGCGGAGTTCACTTGAAGTAAAAACAAAAGTCTTAATAGTGGACTACTTCTTCAAGTTAACTGGCCCTAAAGTTAATATAAATGCGTTTTTGATTTCGTGGAGTTTCTAAGAACAGTTATTCCAGATCAAGAGATAACGCAGAACACTTTGCCTCCTGTTTTCCTGAAGTTCACTGAAAGCATAGACATCTGCTAAGTGCACACTACTGCAGACAAAACACAGGGAGGCTTTAGTTATAAAAGGACCTGTTATGCAAAAATCATTTTTAACAACAGCTGCGTCGTGACCGTGTGTGAATATAGCCAGCTTCTGATGGTAAAAAATATTAATTCTATTGTTAAAGAGGTTTTCACCTTTAATTTGGATAGGAAAGTGGAGATTAAAGACAGGAAATTATTGGGAGCAGAGAGAAGGGAAGGGTCGGCAAAGGACCTCGAGCAGGGAATTGAACTCAGGTCACCGTGAGCACCATGGTGCTAAATGCCGGCGCACTTAACCACTAGGCTATTGGCACCAACTAATTCTATTGGTTATAATCACACTTGGGGGTGGCGCAGTAGGTAGTGCTGTCGCCTCACAGCAAGAAGGTCGCTGGGTCAAGCCTCGGCTGGGTAAGTAGGCGTTTCTGTGTGGAATTTGCATGTTCTGCCTGCGTTCGTGAGGGTTTCCTACGTGTGCTCCGTTTCCCCCACAGTCCAAAGACATGTGGTACAGGTGAATTGGATAGGATAAACTGTCCGTAGTGTATGAGTGTGAATGAGTGTGTATGGATGTTTCCCAGAGATGGGTTGCAGCTGGAAGGGCATCCGCTGCGTAAAAACATGCTGGATAAGTTGGCGGTTCATTCCACTGTGGCGACCCCTTATTAATAAAGGGACTAAGCCGAAATGAAAATGAATGAATGAATGAATCATCACACTTGATAAAAACAGTCTGCAGAAACACTTTGATTGACATTGAGTACGTTTACATGGACACCAATACTCTGGGTTAAGAGTCGAGCATGTAAACAGCGATTGATTAATTGAATCTGATTCTGTTTAGTTCGATTATGATCTGAAAGTAAATGAAGACATGTGGAGTATGCTGATTTCAGTGCGTTATTGAAGGGCAGCACAGACATGTAAACACCGCAGTCAAACTATTACCCTCGTGCAGGATTCTCGAGGCATTTTGTGACAGGATAGTCCACACACACACACACACACACACACACACACACACACACACACATACACGGCTGTTTGACACTATTCTCTGCACCTACCGAGTCAGTGAAGGACCACAGACACCTGCATCACGAAATCTGTGCGGTATCAAATTCCATTAAAACAACACCCTTCCAGCAGTTCCTCACATCCTATATCTCATTTGTCAGGGGGTCATGCATGAAATGTTCCTGAATGAAAGTGAAAGTGCCAAACTGCAGGTAAAGTCAGCAAATTAAGAATGAAACATCCAAAATTGCATGAAACTCCAGAGGAAATGTGGATAGCGTGGTGACACAATGACCTGAATTGAATTATGTGCTAAAACATGTAAGACTGGATCATGAAAGGAACATGTAAACACCTCAGTCTTATTATTGTCTTATTCAGATTAATGCTAATCATTCCATTACTGATGTCCATGTAAGCGTGGTGTGTGGTAGTTTGAGCTGAAGCGACATCAGAGACTCAGTTTATATCTTGTAAAAAGGGCCATAATAGGGCACCGATTAAAGTGTGTGTGTTGGCCAGATCTGGACGAGCCGCCCCGCAGTGACGCTGGTCAGGATCTGGTGGTGCAGCTGCCGACGGACTGGGCAGTGCTGGACGGCAGAGACAGCACCGATGATCACCACATCACACGCTATGAGTGGGCTCTCGTCAGAGGAGACCCTTCTGTTAAAATGAAGGTAAACCTGCTGCATGCTGCTCTGGTTGAGAAGATCCATTAATTAATTAATTCATCCATCATTTATCTATCTATAATCATTCAGTCATCTTTCATTTCATTGATCAATTAAACATCATCCATCCATTCATCCATCCATTTAACATTATCCATCCATCACCCATCCATTCTTATATCCATTTATCATCTTTCCATCCATTCATCTGTCCATCCATCCATTCATCCAAATATCTATTTATCATCCATCCAACCATTCATCTGTCTGTCCATCCATGCATCCATTCATTCATTCATTTAATCATCCATTCATCTATCCATTTATCATCCATCCATCAATTTATCATCCATCCATCCATCCATCCTCCATTTATTCATTTATCATCCATCTATCCATCCATCCATCCATCCATCTATTCATTTATAATCCATCTACCCATCCATCCTCTATCTATTTATTTATCTATCATCAATCCATTTATCATCCATCCATCCTTCATTTATCATCCATCCATTCATCCTTCCATCCATCTGTTTATTTATCATTCATCATCCATCCATCCATCCATCCATCCATCCATCCATCCTTCATCCATTCATTTATCATTCATCCATCCATTCATTCTCCATCTATTTATTTATCATCCATCCATCCTCCATCCATGTATCATCCATCCATCCTCCATCTATTAATTTATCATCCATCCTTCCTCTGTCTATTCATTTATCATCCATCCAGCCTCCATCCATCCTTCATTTATTCATTTATCATCCATCCATCCATCCATCCATCCATTTATTTATCATTCATCATCCATCAATTTATCATCCATCCATCCATCCTTCATCCATTCATTTATCATCCATCCATCCATCCATCCATCCATCCATCCATCCATCCATCCATCCATCCATCCATCCATCCATCCATCCATCCATCCATCCATTCTCCATCTATTTATTTATCATCCATCCATCCTCCATCTATTCATTTATCATCCATCCATCCTCCATCTATTCATTTATCATCCATCCATCCTCCATCCATTTATCATCCATCCATCCTCCATCTATTAATTTATCATCCATCCATCCATCCATCCATCCATCCATCCTTCATCCATTCATTTATCATCCATCTATCCATCCATCCATCCATCCATCTTTCATCCATTCATTTATCATTCATCCATCCATTCATTCATTCTCCATCTATTCATTTATCATCCATCCATCCTCTGTCTATTAATTTATCATCCATCCATCCTCCATCTATTCATCTATCATCCATCCATTTATCCATTTCTGATTGACCTTATAACCTTATGTTCTTCAACTCACGTGTTATTTCCCAGTCTGCATGTAGGAGCTTCATATTGATTCCTAATCCACAAGCGATGATGATTATTGGACTTATATACAACTCCATATAAGATTACCTTTCAGCACTTTTGAAATAAACAGTGAATGTAGCATGTAGGAAGTGTTTTTGCGCGATCATCTTACGTGCCTTTTTGGAAACACACATGAAGTTGCAATGAACGCTCAAAACCTGATGTACAGAATGCTTTTAAAGCCTGGTTTATACTTCTGCGTCGAGTGATCAGCGTGACCCACGGCGCATGCCTTGTGCGTTATTATGCACTTATACGTCTGCGTGCTGTTTGTGTTGCTCTGCAATAACACTTCTGAAACACTAGCTGGCAGTAGGTGTTTATGTACATTTTACCTTAATGTACAAGTAGCTTAAACTTGCTCATTCTGAAGCAGGAACCAGCGGACGTGCAACAACATTAATCCTAAGGTAAACACAAAACAAAACTATCCATCTGGAGCTCCTTCATGGGATTCGACACTTGTAAACACTCGCTCCAACGGGTTCGCGTGGCTCTTAGTCCCGCCCACACTCGTCAGCTCTACCAAGTCGAATAATCACACAGCTTGCGCTACTTATCATTGCGATATGTAGTTACATTTTTTTGAAAGGAGCGTGTCAGCGTCGGTGAGGGCGTCCACGCGCAGGCTGTGCTGGAGCATACGCGTACGCTTGACGCAATATATTGTTATTGAGAAACCCAGATATGGGCTATCAACAGTTTAATTGCAGTCATCAAATCAGAACTAAGCAGATGTGGTCACGCTCATTTCAACAAGTGCTTTTCTTACTTAAGCCCTGGTCACATCTCACGATTCTATTGTTGGTTACTAAAGTCACTATGTCAGATTATTTTGTCTCGACAAAATCTTGACTTGTCGTGGGTAACAAATGTACCAGACTACATGTTCCTTCACCATCAGTCATCCCGTGATGTCTACGACGAGCGTTATTTCCCAAAGCAGTCACATTGCTATTGTTGTTGCTATAACAATATTTCTTATCTCAATTTTTCATTTTTTCAACTTATTTTAATCTCAATAAACACTGTTGCTTGCAGACAACTAATGACTACATTATTTAAGGGCATTCGTTATGACATGGATGGGATCATGGATAGACTTCCTTTTTAATATTAAGATATTTTCTTTGAAATCTAAATGTATATTTTCCTGTCATGGGTTGCTTATTAAACACTTCTTCACCTGAACTTGGCGTGAGTGACACTGAGAAAGTGAAAGCACACCAGCACTGAGGGAAAATCAGGTGCTTAATCTTTAAAATAATGACATATTAAAAAATGAGCAAATGTATAACTGAGGTTTATGATACAACAATTACAGTGAAGCATTCAATAAATCTTTTTACAAATCTTTTTAATAATATGAAATGAATTTCATTCGGTATCTTAATTTTAATGTATCTTTTGCCGGTCAGTTATCTACTAGATAAACAAGAATAACAAATAACTATTGAGGTGAAGCGCTTTAAAACCAGTCCACTATATGCTTCAGAGCCAAAACACGAGTTGCTGTGAGACTGTGCTAATGTGTTAAATAAAATAATAACCTAGCCTAAATAAAGTTAAAGAGAAATATTCAGTTTCAGAGAAGCCTATATTAAACTGTTTTCACTATTAATGGCAAATCTGAATAAGCAGGAAATGTATCCGCATGTTCCCAGATGACCTCGGAAGAACAAACTCTGTTGGAAGGCTGAGAGAACTCAGAAACTGGTTGTGAGAATGAAGATGCATATTTGCGCCAGTCTGTCAGATAAAATTGATTAAAACACCTTAATATTTTGAGAAAAGGTATTTAAAGTTTGCATAAACAAAGATTGATCTTATCCACCCGAGACCCACCCATAAGTGAATATTCAGCCTATTTTTTGATTACCTGACCAGCGTATTAACGACAGCACCTGCTGATATAACCCAGAAATGATGTGCTCCTTTTGCTCAGTGCCACCCACATGATGGAACTCATCGTGGAGAACGCTAAGAAAATTAAACATGCTAGACTTTCTGCGATAAAGCCGTGTGGCGTCGCTGGCATGGTATCCGGTTGTCGTTAACTAAGCCACATTACACAAGAAGAAACGATTGTCACCACGCCCATTTGCCGTTTACGAATCCCTACGATACCCTACGTCAAAGAAATCCTGCCGAAATCATAACAAATTCATGTGATCTGACTGGCGCTGTAGAGATTTTGTTTCCAAAATAATCTTTATGACATAAGATTACTTTGCATACTCCATTGGTGGATTATTTAGCTCAATTTTAAGTAAAAACTCACTTACTTTTGCTATATTTTTTCTTAAAACAAGACAATACAGTTTGCTTGTCTAGAAAATGCTTCTTGATTTGAGAATTTTTAGATGTTTGGTCTTGAAACAAGACAAAAATCTAAGTATGAATAGTGTTTATTTGCTGCGCTCAAGCATTTACAGAGGCAGTATGCAGTGTTGATTGCAGTATGCAGTGTTGGTTGTTGTCTGTTGTGTGCAGGTAACTCACCCGGGCCTGTTGAAGCTCAGTGGACTCAGAGAAGGAGTTTACACCTTCGAGATCACGGTCATCGACACGGCAGGCCAGAAGAGCTCAGACAACGTGTCTGTCAGCGTGCTCGCCCCGGCCCCAAACGCACAGGGTCAGAACTGATCCCAGTTTAAAATCTTTCAGTTGCATGTGTGCATGGATGATTGCTTCTGCTATATCGCACAGACGTGAACAGAATTGCTAGTAACCTTCAATTTTGTTTCATTAGTTGGCCTTTTTTATAGAATAATTGGAAAGTAAGGGGTGCACGGTGGCGTAGTGGGTAGCATGTTCGCCTCATAGCATGAAGGTCGCTGGTTCGAGCCTCGGCTGGGGCAGTTGGCGTTTCTGTGTGGAGTTTGCATGTTCTCCCTGTGTTGGTGTGGGTTTCCTTCGGGTTTTCTCCAAAGACATGTGGTACAGGTGAATTGGGTAAGCTAAATTGTCTGTATCAGGCATACTGTGAACATTTCCTTGCTCTGTTAAACATCATTTAGGAAATATTTAAATAAAGAAAAATAATTCAAAGGGGGGTGAATAATTCTGACTTTATCTGTGTATTTGTATTCATATTTCCCATTCTGATGAGTAATTTAGCATATTTGTAATTCCCCTGTGGGGGTAAGTGAATTGTAGCCTGTATCTGAGTGGACGTGACACAGACGTGTGTGTTTCTCTGAAGTTTGCACAGGTCACTGTTCTCGCTATCAGTTCATGTGTGATGATGGCTGCTGTATAGACATTGGTTACGCCTGCGATGGAAAGCAGCACTGCCCTGACCGCTCAGATGAGGACTTCTGCCAGAACTGTAAGTCTGGACCACCAAACCATTCTACTGCAATCATCTCAAAACAGCTTCATATCTTCTGCTGTATCGTACAGACGTGAACAGAATTGCTAGTAACCTTGTCCTGGACAGTTTCATTAGTTGGCCTTTTTTATAGAATAATTGGAAAGTAAGCGGTGCGTGGTGGCGTAGTGGGTAGCACGTTCGCCTCACAGCATAAAGGTCGCTGGTTCGAGCCTCAACTGGGTCAGTCTGGACCACCAAACCATTCAACTGCAATCATCTCAAAACAGCTGAATATCTTCTGCTATATCATACAGACGTGAACAGAACTGTGCTTATGCAAAAATCACTTTTATAAGGTGTTTAAACACAGTTGTGTGTCAGCAGTGTGTGAATATAAGCAGCTTCTAATGGTCAAAATTCTGTTTGTTTTAATCAGACATGATAAAATCAGTCTGCAGAAACACTTTGATTGACATTCTCTCTTTGTACGTGTCATCAGAGGGGGAAAGCCCCGCCCACTAGTGCCCATCTCTCCCTCATTAGCATAGGATGTCAGTCTTGTTTTCAAATCTGCCACTATGCTGACACACAGGTGTTTGTAGCTCCGCCCTCTTCTGAAAAGAGCTCAATCTCATTTGAATTTAAAGTGACAGTCACCAAAACAGCACAATTAGGATCAAAGCCTAAAAGGGTCCGTTTCAGAGAGTTAGAAAGCATTATTTGTGTGCTATTTTGAGCTGAAACGTCACACACAAAAAAAATATTTGAAGATGGATAAAAATGTTTGTTTTTTTGTGTAGTTGATAGTGGTCGTAAGTCCAGTTCCTCAAAACATGGACCAGATCTACAGACTGAAGCTGCAGTACAGACACCCACAGAGAAGCAGCACACGGATATCTCCAAACCTGAACCACGCCAACATTACGGCTTCAGTAACCAAGGTAAGACATAAGAATCACTCACAGATGCACACACTCATATTTGAAGTAAAAATTGCGGGACAGTCAAAATGAACGTAGCATTATTGACTCTCACTTTATCTCGCATAATGTGTATGCGTAGTAGCCGGGACACACCGAGCTGAAGGTTGGACGTTGGGCTTTGTCCAGGGCCGGGGTGGGACTCCTTTTCAGCCCTGCAGTTTTAAGCTGTAGACCAGCTCCACCTCAGTTCAGGACTGACTATATTAAAATAAGGTCATTTCCAATACTGTTTCTAATGACACGATCACGCCTTTTTAGAACTTCACATGTTTTTCATAAATATGAGGACATAAAGGGTAGCTAAATCTCCAACACTATTCTTTAAAACATCACAATGTCCTTTACTGCAATATCTGAATATATATTCTGTGCAACATTCTTTCAGTACTTTGTAATGGTGGACACACAAATAATAAAATATGTACACGTACACAAATAACCCAAACAGTAATATATGTCTTAACACTGAAAGTGAAGAAAAAAACAAAAAATAAATCACTCAGGTGAGGTTTGAACATGCTGACCACTGGACCACAATGGCACTGTTGTGCACGTGCGTGTGGTAGAAAGAGTATTGCACTGCCATCTGCGAGACTCTTTTAACCACAGTGTTACTTTCTATTGATGTCTTAATCTTTTTGTCCCCTTTTTAGATTTCTGATCAAATTATGTCAGAGTTATTAATGTGATTTTCATTGAGCAGGTGTAATATTCATTAGTATTAATTATTCGAATTCTTATATTCACTAAGGTGCCGCTGTTTGGTGTCGAATGATAGTTACATCATCGTTAACCTGCAGGCTGCATTTAGCTCACGGGGCTGCGAGAAAATAAATAAAACAAGCTGAGCTGCGGCAAAATAATGAATAAAAAGAGTGAGGCTATGGTCAAATAAATAAATAAATGAAAAAAGTGCGACTGCTGAGAGTGTGAGCAGGCCAAAAAACGGACTGGCCCACAGGGAATTCTCCCGGTCCTCCCGATTAGCCAGTCCGGGCCTGGTTTGTCAGTCCGACAGTCAGGGGTGCGTTTCCGAAAACCATAATTAGCCAACTAAAGTCGCAAGTTCTGTCGTTACAAACAGAGTTCGTTGGTTTGGTGTTTCCCAAATCCGTCGTTCCAGCGAACATTCGCAAACTGCGTCCCAAACTTGTACGCTTGCAGCTACACCTCTGGAGCTGTAGTTAGAAACAGAGTTCCTGGCTGTGTTCTATTCCCAGTTATCCCCCCTATGCCCTATTCATTTAGAACATTCTAACATTTAAACATGGAATGATTAAAGAAAAGCATTAAAGTCATCTCTCTTAGGTGTAATTTGCTTTCAAAGTGTTTTAGCGATCTTCATGTTTACAGTTGCGCTCCCTTCGCAGTGCACTTTGAAAACATTGCCATTTTGAACACAGCCGTGGCTCATGACGAAAGCTATAGGTGACCAATTACTTAAAAGCGAAATTTACGTTACGTCTCCAAAGCTTACACAGCATACGTTAATGCTTTTAATTTATAGTGGGTTATTTATTAAGTATCTGTACTCTATTGACATGGGCCTGTTGATTAGAACATTTCTGCAGTGGTTTACATGTCAAACTGTAAACGTTGACTTTTCAAAAGAATTAAATAGACAATAACCTACTTAATAATAATAATAATAATAATAATAATCATCATCATCATCATCATCAATTTGTCACTGGATAGTCAAATATCCAAATGTCACTTTTATACTTCCTTAAGCTAGGCTGTATCATTTTGACAAGATGAAGAATAGTTAGAAAGCTTTATACAGTGGCTGTACAATGGCTAACATAGCTAAGGGCTGGTCACATCATTTTTGTTGTTGTTAAAAGAACAATATTAAAGAGCCCATATTATGGCTTTTTGAAAATGCCCTTCCATGTAGTGTGTCACACAGCTCTAAGTGAAGTGAAATATCCAGCTAAGGCTTAAATCTGTAAGTTTACAGTGTTTAAAACTATTGATTCATCTATAAAAGAGTCGACTCATAGTGCTTCAAACGAGTCGTCTTGATAACGAGTCATTAGGTGTTTCGCGATGACGCAGCTACGAAACACAAGTAGTTGCACGCGCAAACCCGGGAGATTTGAAACCTGCGGCCCCGCCCACTAACAGAAAAAAGTCACACACACACACACACACACAGAGACACACACAGACACTGGTAGAATGAAGTCACGCTGTGCAGATGGAGATTATTGTCAGTTCACCCAAAGATGAAACCTTAGCATATAGCCTAGCCTTGAGCAGATCGAGAGCCTCTGGAAACTACCTGCTTACAAAGAAGACTTCATCAGTTTGTTAAAGGAAGGATCAGTAAAGACTGTCAGAACAAGGATCAGTGGATCATGAATCAGTTTCTTCCCCCATTTCACCAGTGTAAGTACGTGCGATTAAAATTGTTGCCTCGTTTACTCTAGCTTGCAAATTATGCATTTAGTTGTGTTTTGTTACTTGTAACCGTGTGTGCTGTATCAGGTTAACTCTTTATATTCTCATATCGCGTGTAAAGCCACGTTGAAAACGCGACGCGTGCCGCTTTGTTTATGGATAGTCAGCTATGTGTGTGTGTGTGTAATGTGTGTGTGTGTGGCTCCTCTGAGGACGGTCGTTTGTGTGAGTGTCTCCTCTTAGGAGGTTGATGTGTGTGTGTGTGTGTGTGTGTGTGTCTCTGAATAGGGTAAAGCTCTAGGCAAAGGGTGATCAAAGGGACCCGTTTGTAAAATGAGGACCGGGGGGGGGGGTGTCGCGGTTGAAATCGCGGATGTAACTGAGGACGCGGAGGGGGAGGGAGGTGTCGCCGCCGCGCCGTCTCTATTCTGGACGCGCCGGCCCTGTGTGTGCGTGTGTGTAAAAAGAGCAAGTAGACTGCTAGGACATATCCTAGCCAGTTCTTGGACTTTTTGCTTGATAAAATAGTTAGTCGTCAGTATTTTCTAGTCCATCGTCTGTATTTACATTCACCCACTGGCAGCCAAAATCCACTATGAAGCGTGTGTACACTGTGACTACTTTTATATTGTTGATAATCTGCTGGGCATTTCACTCTGTCTCACGCTGAAGCCTGTCAGTGTCGTCGACCAATCGCAGCAGCCTGTCATTGGTCCAATCAGCGCAGATTAGCTTCGCGCTGAGGACGAGTTTGGGTACAAATGAATCGCTGAACGATTCATATGGGAGTCGCTGGGATAACTAGGTAAAAATAAATGCATATTATAAGACCATCAAAGTGTTGTTTGACCTTGCATGCATATTAGACTGTTGTTGGAGACCCTTACAACCTAAATATGACCCTATTTCATCTATAATATGGGCTCTTTAATATTAAAGTATGTCATATCGGGCCAGTCAGTTGGATCACTCCTCCAGCAAACAGATAAGTGGCAAAAACTGAAACAGACGTGGAAAAAATGAGGAAACTCTCAAGTCAAGCTTAATTTTGACTTGTCCCAAGATCTAAACATGAATAAATGAATTAAAGAGACAGACACAGAGTTATTGTGTGATTCTTAGACTAATCCAGTCAAGTTTTAACAGACTAGCCATTTGATTAATTTCACTTATAGGTTTCTGCCCTCAAAAAATGTTGTATGGGTGTTGTTGATATTAATTATGTTCAAATTAAATAACTCAGTTGTGTTTGTGTGTTGAAATTAGAAGAGTTGTGTGTTAAGGGCGTCACAGTGGTGCAGTGAGTAACACACAGCCTCACAGCAAAAAGGTCACTAGTTCGAGCCTCGGCTGGGTCAATTGGCGTTTCTGTGTGGAGTTTGCATGTTTTGTGTTGGCGTGGGTTTCCTCCGGGTGCTCCGGTTTCCCCCACAAGTCCAAAAGCATGTGGTGTAGGTGAATTTTGAATGAGTGTGTATGGGTGTTTCCCAGTGATGGGTTGCATCTGGAAGGGCATCCGCTGTGTAAAACATATGCTGGATAAGTTGGCGGTTCATTCCGCTGTGGTGACCCCAGATTAATAAAGGGACTAAGCTGAAAAGAAAATGAATGAATGAATGAGCGAGTTGATTGTTAACAATCAGAAAGTATTCAATGCTGGCATTATCAAAGGTTGCTGTTAAATAACAATGCTTATTTAGATTGCTGCTTTGCTTTTACTGTTGCACCTCGTGAGCACTATGCAACAATGGTCCATCATATATATTAGTAACGCTAGTGAAGGCAGAACTGCTCAAAAACCTTCAGAGTTCACATCCGCTCCACAACTCCTCAGCAGTTTCCCTTTCATTCTTCTCCAGCAGCCTTTATTAACAAAGCCTCTCTATTTCTAGATATCTGATACCGTGTGAAGCACAAAAGCCTCTCTCTCTCTCTCTCTCTCTCCCTCTCTCTGTCTGTCTGTGTCTCTCTCTTCAATTTAATTAAATTAAAGAAACAGCTTTATTTGCAGTATAAAAGAGCATTGCAGATTACATAAACAATTAATAAAACTGAAAGACAATTATATAATACACATACACACGCACATACATAGTAATATACAGTTAGTCAACACAATTATAATATTTTTGGCTCTATACACCAACACAATCCATTTGAAATGAAACCAAGATGTGCTTTAACTGCAGACTGTCAGCTTTAACTGGAGGGTATTTACATCCAAATCAGGTGAACGCTGTAGGAATTACAGCAGTTTGCATTTGTGCCTCCCACTTGTTAAGGGTCCAAAAGTAATTGGACAATTGGCTTCTAAGCTGCTTCAGGGCCCAGTGTGTGTTATTCCCTCATTATCCTAATTACAATGAGCAGATAAACGGTCTGCTCATATTAAGCCAAATGCTTCAGAACTCATTAGACAGTGCTTTACAGTGCTGATGGAGAATGACACATAGCATACTTCAGAAGCAACCAAAGAGGTTTTAAAAGGAAAGAAGTGAAATGTGTTGCAATGGCCAAGTCAATCACCTGATCTGAATCCAATTGAGGAAGCATTTCACTTGCTGAAGACAAAACTGAAGGGAAAATGCCCCAAGAACAAGCAGGAACTGAAGACAGTTGCTGTGGAGGCCTGGCAGAGCCTCAGCAGGAATGAAACCCAGCGTCTGGTGATGTCAATGCGTTCCAGACTTCAGACTGTAATTGACTGCAAAGGATTTGCAACCAAGAATTAAAAAGTGAAAGTTTGATTTATGATTATTATTCTGTCCATTTACTTTTGGACCCTTCACCAGTGGGAGGCACATATGCAAACTGTTGTATTTTCTACAGCGTTCACCTGATTTGAAAATTAAATTAAAGCAGACAGTCTACAGCTAAAGCACATCTCGTTCGTTTCATTTTTAAAATCCATTGTGTTGGTGTATAGAGCCAAAGATTTTAGAATTGTGTCGATGTCCAAATATTTATGGACCTAACTGTGTATATATATATATATATATATATATATATATATATATATATATATATATATAAAGAGAGAGAGAGTTATATCCTACTACTCATGCTGTGCCCCATATGGTCCAAAACCCCACAGGTGGGCAAATCTAAGCTTGTTTTTAATAAAACAAATATAAATATGCAGATAATAAATAATACTGCTAATAATAATAACATTATACCAAAGCAAATTGTTATGAATAAACTGAAAAAGCCCCTCTGAGATGCAGAAGGCATGGAGGCAGTGGTGTTTATATTTATGTAGGCTAGAAAATAATAATTTAGTAATATTTTAATCTTTAATTCTCCTTCATTTGTAAAGATATTTGCATATTGCTGTACATCCTGTGTGTATTAAGCAGTGTGTAAGCGAGACACACAACTAACACGCTCTGCGCTGGACTATAGACCTAATTTGATCTGATCTATTGAAGCGTATATTTAAGTTCCTCAAAATAGCAACGCGCCAGCAATGCGCCTCAACACGCCTCCTTTTTTAGACCAGAACGCGTATGGGTGCACATATGAGGGCAAATGCATTTGCTATTTAAACAGCGTGCTGCAAAACGTCAAAACGACTCTTGCGCCGAGCTGAAACAACCAAACAACAATTGCGTCGCGCCTTGCGCTGCATTGCACCGGGTGGGCCGCATCGCAGGGCTCCTAGACTTTACTCTCTTTCTCTCTGTGTTTGTGTGCGTCAGATCCCTGTACAGCGCCTCCAGTGGTCGGCCCGTGTAAAGGCGTTTTCCCTCGCTGGTATTATGACTCTGAAACGGGAATCTGCCAGCACTTCCAGTATGGCGGCTGCAAAGGAAACCACAACAACTTCCTGCAAAAGTCTGATTGTGTGAATGAGTGCATCCAGAAACCAAGTAAGTCTTCACCATCTTTGATTTAGCTGATTACATTTAGTAAATTAATTGGTATGACTATATTTTAAAGTAAGGGACCAAGAACTGAGCCATGTGGTACCTCTGAACTGAACTTCAACTGGGACAGCTGAAATGAAGCAGCTTTACTTTACCAGAACGTTTTGACACCATCTACACTAGCTATGTTTCCATCCAAAGATGTGAATTAAATTTATGTGCAAAACAGGAATATGGCATAAAAGATGTGCGGAAAAAGCAGCGTTTCCATCCAATGAGTGAAAGAGAACAAAATCGTCACTTCCTGATTAACTGGCGCCAAATATCAACAGTAAACACAGGATTTGCTGTGGTAGGAGAAGCTGTGTGAATCTTCATTTAATAAAGGACTTGCGCCTCTGAAGACAATGTTAGTACACAATGAACACGGGGTGGCGTTTGAAAGCGTGAAACACAGACGATCTTGACAGTCCTGGAGGTGATTAATAATATAACAACACTAATACTGAAACGGTTCAGGTGTTTTAGAATGACCAAAACAACATTTTAGATGTTGAACAGTGTGCTCAGCCTGCTGGTTTGTCCATTCGCACACATTATTATCATCACATGATCTCTTATCTCTTATAACAAAGTCACATGACCTTTTTAATGCACATACTGGAATTTGTTCTGGATTTTGTCTTAACGAATAAAATGTTTGTCCTACTCCGTTATGCGCATACGCTTTTTATGCGCATTTTCAAAACTTATGCACATCTTGGCGTTTCCATCAACTGATTTTTTTTTGCGCATATCCAAAATGGTGGATGTAAACACAGCTAATGTTAAAAGCTATAGAAATAAAAATGAATTAAATGTTTTGACAGAAAGCTACTACATGCTAAAAATTCTCATTAGAGTATCAGTAACTATCTGCTGATTCTGCTCCACCAACAGACATTTAATTAAAAACAAGAAACCTCTTAAGTGCATGTCAACTTACACTGACCCTTAGCCTAAACCTAACCTTGCAGTCTACTGATACCAAAGACTATAGATATACAAAGGCGGTTCTCTGGCATTACTACGAATGGGGAAAAGTGCAATGCTGCAGCAAAGAAAGTCCCGCCTTTTGCTGGAAGTAGCCAATCATCAGTCCCACGCTGAAAAATCCAGCTTAAACCAGCCTAGGCTGGTTGGCTGGTTTTAGCTGGTTGACCAGCCTGGTTTTAGAGGGGTTTTGGTCATTTCCAGGCTGGTTTTCAGCCATTTCCAGCCTGGTCTTAGCTAGTCAGGCTGGAAAATGACCAGCTAAATCCAACTAAAACCACCTTGACCAGCCTGGTATAAGCTGGACATAGCTGGTTTTGGCTGGGCTCCCAGCCTGGCTAGGCTGGTCAAGCTGGTTTTAGGTGGTCATCACCTGACCAGCTAAGACCAGGCTGGAAATGGCTGGAAACCAGCCTGTAAATGGCCAAAACCCCTCTAAAACCAGGCTGGTCAACCAGCTAAAACCAGCCAACCAGCCTAGGCTGGTTTAAGCTGTTTTTTTCAGTAGGGTCTTTATAGCCACGTGGTTGAGTGGGGGAGGGGTCTGATTTGTTTGTTTATAATAGAGAGTTCTGTCATTTAGTGAGTATTGTGCGCCTGAGTGGATGTTGACAGGAGAAAAACATCACAGCACATCCATCATATATGGTGTCGTTCTCCAGTCTTGTCTCAGGTTTTGTCTTTGATCTTCAGTGTTTATAACTGCATCATCGCACAGGCACAATAGCTGGAGCAAACTGGAAAATACATGTTTTAAAGGTATTAGAGCTTATGCAGTGAAAGTACTGGGAGAGGTCACTTCAGATTGTGTTGCTGATTTAAAATATGTGATTTCATTGAGAGTATAGCAAGCAGCTTTGGAGATTTTAGGATTCCTTGCTCATTGAGATAGAGCTTTAGTCTTGCATGAACTGCCCGTAATACTCAGAGAATTAGTTGGCATGTACATTTGTGTACAAATCAACAAATGTGTTAAAGGGACCAACAAAACAACATGTTTTTAAAGTGAGATCGCTGTGACTCTGAAAAGGCTTCTGTTTTCTGTCTTTCAGCAGTAGCAAATCATCAGACGACGACAACTCCGTTATTCAGCTTCAAACCATACACAAGTATGTTCGACCATATCACTTCTCATATTAAGATGAGTTATACTGTATTATAACCTTAAAATTGCTTGAGTGTAATCTAGTGTTATTAAGGTTTGAAAGGTGCTTATATTTTGGAGTGCTTGACTTCACCACCAATGATTTAGCTGATCACATTCATTAAATTAATTAGTATCACTTTATTTTCAACACAACAACTGAACTGAAGCAGCTTTAGTTCACTAGAACTTCATCAGTGTTAAGCTGCGGTCACACTGGGCTTTGTGTGTGCTTGTGTTGTGCGATTGCTCCATGTTTTAAATTTCTGTCCAGAGAGGTCCTGTTTTGATCCTCGATTGGTCTCACGCAGTCAAGTGATGCGATTTCGCAGGTCAGAGTTCATCAAGCTTGAACTTTGCGCCGCAGCAACATGCGAAACTTGACGCATGACCTTGCGTTTCCGGTCTGACGCGTGCGTATGAATGGAAGTCTATGGGAGGAAAAGCCCAGTGTGACCGCAGCTTTAGGCTGCTGTGACACAATCTACATTGTAAGGGCTTGAAAATGTAATTGTGCTGCTTTCCTAATAATTCCTCCTCCTAAACTGGTAATGATAATTAACTATTAAAATATTTTTATTACACCTAGATTACTGCTTCATATATATGTATTTAAGAGTAAAGATGATCAATTCAAGACGTTATTAAGTGAAGTATATTTATAAACTAATGTCGAGAGGATCACGTGTTTATGATTGCTTGCAGCCGGTCCTGCATTATTCAATTCATGATTCACCAATCAGACGATTCCTAAGCCAATAAATACCCTCAGTTCCATATCACAGCCATCTTTGTTTTGAAGAATCCCCCTTCCACCCCTACTCCTCCTCCTTTCCTAGATGGGTGGCACGGTGGCCCAGTGGTTAGCACTGTTGCCTCACAGCAAGAACGTCACTGGTTCTAGTCCTTACCAAGCCAGCTGACGTTTCTGTGCGAAGTTTGCACGTTCTCCCTGTGCTCACGTGGGTTTCCCCCGGTTCCATAGACATGCTCCTAGTAAGTAGTTATCTCTTAAGAGCAATCACTATCTGTTCATTAGCTACTACAGCAGGGGAGTTCTCCAGATCTACCTAAGCTCAAACTCCACTCTCGCCTTGTAAAGGGGAGGGAGCCCAAGGCTCGAGGATGTTATGAGCTCAGGGCTCTCTCCTGGGACTTTATAATCAATCATCAGCTGAGTGTGAACTCTTGAAATTAAATTTTAGAGAGTAAATGACAGTAATTCAGTGTTGGGCTTGGGGCAAACACCATCAAAACGTTCCTCAAAATACTACACTATAACTGATAACACCTGAAACAAGGTGATGAAGTGTGTATACGGTATGTACGTAAACACAATTTGCCACAAAGTGCTGGAAAAGTTTGAAAATGATCCTGGAAAATGCTTAAATTTGACTTTACAACCACATAATTTTGCTAGTAAATGACCTTCAGTGGCCTGGTCCCAATATAATGCTCCTCATGTATCAATGGGTTAAATGAACTTGTCTGTTCATTAAGAGAAAATATTGTGTAAAAGCCAATGTGGCCTCTCTCTTTCCTATATGCAGCTCCTGTGGCCTCTGTCCTTCAGGAAAAACTGCCAAATCCTCCCTTAGACTCGCAGAATTCACTGGCACTAAGGAAAACACAGCGGATACTGGAGGGACACCCGCCTCCTGAATCAGGTGTGTGTGTGTGTGTGTGTGTTATAGACATGCAGAGACACTGCTGGAGTTCACAGAAAACACCTTCACCTCTGCAGTTAAAGATGAGGTGGATCTTCTTCTCCTCTTCTCCTCTTTCATCTTCTCCTTCATTTATTATTATTCTCCTTGTTGTTCTTCTTCTCCTCCTCATCACCCCCTACTCCTCTTTCTTCTTCTCCTTTTCTTGTCCTCCTTCAGCTCATCCTCCTCAAGGTTGCTGTGTAATGGATGCTCTTCTGCAGCTCTCAGTTGTGTCGAGTGGTTATTTGAGTTACTGTTACTTGTTATTCTCTATAATCTGACATCAAATCAGGCTTTTTCACCTACATACTAGACATTCAGCCCAAATGGAAAAATCGTACATGCCAGCAGGGCTTTACATTAACTTTTTTGATCGCCAGCCACTGTGGCTAGTAGTTTTCCAATGTTACTAGCCACTCTGCATTTTCACTAGCCACCCTTTTGTTGTTGGGACAATATATTTTATATGCATTAAATTGACTTTGACATGCTAAAAATAGTTGATTTAGATGTTGTGTTATGTTCATTTCACTTATTGTGTGTTGTAAATGAGCTTGCTCAATGAACATGAGCAAATGGGCTGTGGTTTCATGTCGTGTTGGAATTAATGTTATTTCACATGACTTTTCAGGACTCAGCACTAAGGATTTACCAAATTATTCTCTAGCCACGCCAAACTAATTATTTCCTTTTCAGGGATTTTAAATAATGTGTCAAAACAAGCTAAATATAGCTGCACTCATGTGCTTTTTATTCAACAAAAATGATCTTAAATAAACAATAGACATTTAAAAAAATCTAAAACTAGTTAACTATAGATAAATGGAGAGCTAATCTCCTATTAAAGCGATGTTATTGTCGCGATCTAAGCACCATAGATCGCTGGAAAACACTCACATTCACACGAACTACAAATCCGCCATGGACTACATTGTCCGGTCATGCAACACACACGCACACCTGCTCCTAGTCAGCAGTGATTGCAAACACTCACACAGCTAAAGCTGCTCATGAACTGATTCCTGAACTATTTAAACAGCACATTTATAGGTGGGCATAGATACATTTTTTAAATCTAGATTAATCTCACTATATTCTTGGAATTAATCTAGATTAAAATGACTCATTTGAATTCAGCAGAATGCATTCAGAATATGTGTGCTACCCAAATAATGACTAAAGTAAGTCTTTGAGATTGGGTTTCTCAAGCCAGGTGGCGCATTAAACCAGGGGTTTATCTCCTGTTTCCAAAATGCATCATAAAAACTGCTTGAGAAACTGATCTACTGTGATAATTGGTGATGAAAATAAATTATGTTTAATAAGATGTGCTTGTGTTTACTAACTGTTTATTCAGTTAAACATGAATGTTGAACTGTAGGCCTACATAAGCTCCTAAAAGAGATTTTTGATAACCTTTATCTGACTAAAGTCAGAACTGAACTGAGCAGAAATGGAATTAAGACATGTGGAGGATGCAGATATTAGAGGCATTACTGAAGTAAACACCGCCATCAAACTATTACCGTCATGTAGGCCTTTCGCCATATTTTCCCACAAGATCCACTGTCAGTAAAGGACCGCACACACACACACACACACACACATGGCGAAATGCGTACGTTTTTTTCTTTCCATTTGGCGTGCATTATTAAATTCCATAACACTCTCACCAGTCCTTACTCCTTATTCGCGTCTAATACCTCAGTTTGTCACGGGGGCATGAATGAAATGTTCATGAGTGAAGGTGAAACTGCCGAACTGCAGTTAAAGTCACCCAAAATTACAGCAAACTCTTACATTACAGCACTTCACGTAAACACCTTCATTATATTATTGTCTATTAAGGCGAATAACTAGATTACTGATGTCCATGTAAGCGTAGTCAGTCGTGTCTTCGAAGTAAGAAAAGATCCAGAAGGGCATCCTGCTGCTGATTTGATTCAGAAGGGCACTGTTTAGTCAGACGGCTCACCGGTTTACTTTTAAAGCAGCCGCTCCATTTGATCTGTATATGTTTTACTGGAACGCATGAACTCTTCAGGTGCCTGATGGTTAGATGTGGAGCTAACATTAATCAGATTCACTCTAGTGAACGGCATCCATGTTAGCACGTCAGGTTTGATGTGGTCATTTCACAGTAGGAACACACACAGGTTTGAAGACTCGTTCTCGCCCCCTACAGTGCAATGCGGTCAGGTATACATCTGCGCTAAAATATCAAGGTGAAAGTCATCATAGCTTGCGTAGAACAGACCCAGCTCCCAACACAACTTTGACAACCCTTTGTTGTCTATGTGTCTGACATAATCTAATAGTGTCAAGCCATGTGTGTGACTCTCTCTCTCTGCGGTGTGTCTGTATTGGTGTGTACATGTTTGTCTGTTTGTTTATTTGTGTGTGTGTGTAGGTGCGATCCTGCCGCTGGCCTTCGGTCTGCTCATCAGCGCTCTGCTCCTGCTGATGGTGGGCTGCCGGCTCTTCCTCGTGCGCCGCAGACTGAAGAAAGCTCTGCCTCTGACCACGGAAGAGTCCGATTACCTCATCAACGGCATGTACCTGTAGCAGCACAGACCAAAGCCAGCCTCCAGTCTGCTGTGTCTGCGTGTAGAGGCTGAAGAAGCTGTCAGGTTAACGGTACTGGAGGCAGACCCTCCTCCTGGGTTTGGATGCACCAGCTGGACGCAAGTTACATCTCAGCATTGACCGTATTCTGCACTCGTTTTTGCGATGGACCCTTTTCACAAGGCGGTTATGACGCGTCTAACACTCATCAGCATCTGAAATCCTCTAAAATATTTAGATTTTAATAAAACATCAGAACATTTACAGGCATTTATGTGTGTATTATATCATCTGTGCATCAAAATACTAAAAATGAATGAGCGCTTGTGTGAGGGGCATCTAATGCAGCGTCTATGGGAGCAGGACAGTAAATCTGACATTATTTGCTTTCCTTTTTCTGAAAGTCTTGCTAACACCATCCTGAAGTGTTTACTTTATTATTACTATTATTATCATTACACTGAGCTCAGAGATCACCAAATATGCTGACTTCTGCTGCTGAGGATATGTGAAAAGGGTCCATTGTTTTAATACTTCTGATTCAGCTATGTAGTGTGGCAGATTACTGAATCTTTTATCGTGGTACCTTGATTAAAACATCACACATGTAGTTGGTGCACTATTTCTGGCATTTGTACATTATATTGATCATCCTTGAACCCTTTTATTGAGAGGGTTTGTGATGGATTTGTGCCTCTTTTCTTGTGGCACAAAGATGAAGCTGTGTGATGTGACCGTGTGTCCAAAATCTGCCAAAAAAAAAAGTTTGTGTCTTGTTTCTGGTTCAAATATTGATAAACTCTTACATTAAGAAGCGTTTTTTAGACCAGCACAAAATATTGTCTCGTTTTCAGAAGTAATATGCCTAAAGTAAGTGTGTTTTTCCTTTAAATAAGCAAAAAATAATCTGCTAATGGGGAAAAAGGGGTCAAATAATGTTATTTCAGAGCAAAAACAAGATTATTGTACATGTTTTAAAGAAAAACTCGCTTAATTTTCACTCAATCTTTCTGAAAACAAGAGATATTTTTGCCTATCCAGAAAATGCTTCTTGATTTAAGAGTTTTTGGATATTTAGACCATATAAACAACACTTTTGATTGTCACTGGAGTGGGAAATTTAGATTGAGTTGTATTTATTTGATGCACCACAAGCCTGATTTTCCCCTCATCTGTCTGACTTTAAATGACAAATACTGCATCACTGATTTCTGTGTTTAATTTGGGAGAACATCTGAAAAATGTGCTCAGCCTTAAAGGGATAGTTCTCCCAAAATCTTCTAGTTCTGTCATATTTTACTTACTTTTACCTTTCACTTGTATAAGAGTCTTTCCTACATCGAAAAGAAGATATTGACCTCCATTATAGAGTCAATCTAGGGCCATATATACTTGCAAAATAAAAGAAAGATTTGCAAACAAAAAATAAAGTGTTCAGCAAAAACAAATAAATAAATGCACATCTCCAAAATTCGCAAAGGGAAAATCATTTTTAGAGAAATAAAAATTAATTTTGCTAACAAAAAAAGTCAAAGCAGTGCAAAAAAAGTAGAAAATTAGCAATAAAAAAAAGGCTATACTGTATATATTTGCAAAACATTATAATAGCACAGCATTTACAAAACCCTTACAGTCAATTGCAATGCTCATTTTGCTTTGCTTTTTAGTCAACCGTGAGTTTGCGATGCTGTGTTCACTTTGCACTTCACATTTTTGCGCGTTTCATCTTTGTGGCCCTGATTTGACAAGGGGGCGGGGTCAAGGGAACTTGGGCGTTTATGGCAGGCTCGGACCTGCCTCCATTTAAGCGACGTCATCACCTGGAGACACAGTATCACCGAGATGATCTTATAGCTCAGTAGGTCCGGGCCTGCCGTAAAGGCCCAAGTTCCCTTGACTCCACCCTCTTATTTTGAAAATATATGTTTATGTCAGCGCCAATAGCCTAGTGGTACTGTACACTGACATATAGCACCAACGTGCTCATGGCGACCCGAGTTCAATTCCCAGCTCAAGGTCCTTTGCCAATCTTTACCCTCTCTCTTCTCCCAATGCTTTCCTGTCTTAAATCTCTACTCTCCTATCATAATAAAGGTGAAAAACCCCTAAAAATATATATGTTTGTTTGTTTTTAATTGTAAATATTGTAGTTTTTTTGCGCGGATTGATTTTTATTTGCAGTTCTTTTTTGTTTGCGAATGTCATTTTTATTTCTCAAAACTTACTTTTCTCTTTGCAGTTCTTTATTTTTGTTTGCAAAATTAATTTTTATTTCCAAAAATGAATTTTCGCTTAGCGATTTTTTAAATTTTTTTTAATTTGCATTTATTTTATTTTTTATTTTTTTGCTCAATACTTTATTTTTTGTTTGCAAAACCTTCTTTTATTTTGCAAGTATTTATGGCCCTAGATTGACTCCATACTCCATAGTGTTTTCCTCCTGCACTATGGAAGTTAATGTGTGCGAACATGCATTCTTCAAAAGGTCTTCTTTTCACTTCAACAGAAGATAAAATCTGTTTAAAGCCAGATGACGGAGAGTAAATGATGAGGTAAATTTCATTTTTGGGTGAACTATCCCTGAACATTGAAATCACAGTGTTTCTGTAATTGTACACGAATGCAGAATGAGTTCGAGATGTTGATGATGAGTCTCTGTGCAGGGAAAGAGGTTTAACTGATAAAAGTACTCGTGCCATCTTATTTCAGCTTACATTAAAAACAGACTCTGACGTGGACTCAGTGGTTTAAATATGGCCTTATTTCAGAAAAGATCTACTTCTGGATTTAGTTATGATGAAGATCTCAGTGTGTTTTTACTGTGATATTAAATACTAGACTGTATAATTGGTGTAACTGTGCTATGATGTTTGAAATATAAAATATATGTATATGATTGTAAAAAGAAGAGTCTTGGAGAAATACATTTTAAGTATATATATTAAAATATGGACCTGCTACACAAGTATCCAGTTTTTCATCCAATTCACATTTATTCACACGCATAAACCAAAGTGTTCATCTCTACAAAACATTCGAAATGCACAAGACATTCATATGAAGCTGAAAACACATGCGCTGTGCTGTTCATAGTGTTTTATTTTCTAAAAGCTCTGTAATATCTGTTAATGAATAGTTCTGTATTATGTGATTCACAAGTGTTTATTTGCGGTGGTGAATTGCATTATGGGATGTTGATCTCTGCTCTGTCGACTTTTGATGGTGAAAATTCTACTCTACACTTTAACAAAGTGACTTTTATTGACATTTAGTTGAAATGATGTATAAGAAATATAATAACACACAGAGAAAAAAGTCTGTATAACAGAAAGCGTGCTGCAGTTTAATACAAGGTTTTTGTGGCGTAATATACAACACCAACACACTATTAAAGTGTTCATAAAAGTCACTTTTTCAAACTTTTCAGTGTTAAAAGTTGTTGGAAATAAGATCAATATCCCATAATGCAACTCAAAAGCAGAAATAATTGGGAAAAATTTAAACATGCATCACAACCAGTGGTGTAGTCCTTGCTATACGCACGTATACTCAGTATATGCTTATTTTTTTCCACAAGCTGTTTGGGCATTACCACTTCTGAGGATCAATAATTGTGTATACCCTCGGTATACTCACTTGTTTTTCTAATTAAACTTCCGTAATTTACGTTTATTCACTTCCCATTTAACTGTATACCAAATGTTTATTGTTGTTTAACTGGCGCCATTCCCCGCCCCCTGACGACCGCAGCAGCTGTGAGGGCACTATAGGGTATATACCTTGTGTTTCCCATACTGATAAACTTCCGGTGACCTGATATTTTATACGGTTCCTTTTACAGCATCGATGTTGTAATGTAATCCACATACAATCAGTTAAACAGACTTTGGCATTCATTTAGTTGCTCAAGCGTGAAACGAGCCAAAAAGCCGTTTACTCGCACGCTCTCGTCAGAATCCATTGAATACTGAGGTAAAATAAATGTTCATATTATAAAGACATAGCGGGGGAAAATGTTATTTAATGCAGTGCTTCTTGTACATTCTGAGACCCACTTTACATCAGATATCACTCAGGCAGTGGAGATCGCTGATTTTTAAAGAAAACAGACCTTAAACGCGCAGATTTTGCATTGGCGTACAATTCACCAGAAACAACACAGGTTACTTGCAAATTAAAAGTCCCATTAGCATGCTTCGGCATATACCCCATTAGCTAAACATAAATCAATAAATAGCATAGATTAAATAGGATTAGATTATTAGCATCTCCTTTTAAAATGAACACTTTTTATTTTTATATTTTTAAATGGATAGTTTTCCCCCCCAAAAAAATGAAAATTGTCATCATTTACTCAACCTTCACTTGTTCCAAACCAGTTCCTTCTGTTGAACACAAAAGAAGATATTTTGAAGAAAGCTGGAAACCTGTAACCATTGACTTACATTGACAAAGTATTTGCTTTTCCTTTCCTTTCGTGGAAGTTAATAGTTACAGGTAACTGATGTAATAAAAAAGGGGAAAAAAATAAATATATATAAATTATATATATATATATATATAAATATATATATATATATATATATATATATATATATATATATATATATATATATATATATATATATATATATATATATTTATCTAATGAATCGAAGAAACATTGACTTTCATCGTTTCTTTTTCTACTTTCATAAAAAAAATTGGGGTCGGGTGTAATAGTAGACCACTTTTTTTAGGACTACACCACTGATCACAAAATACAGAAAACTGAAATGTAACTTTAGTTTGTTTGGTTTGAAGCTCTTTTTAGTTTGATTAACACGTTTTAATGTATTTTCTATATATGTAGTTTTAGTTTTGGTGAATATAAGGTGCACTTCCATAGTGTAGACGGCAGCTACATTTGCAGTTTCCATTTTAAATAAATGTACTCTTCCACTTTTATTAGATCAATAGCAGTACACGCTTTACATTTAGCTTTTCTGTCATCTACTTTTAAACCCCCTGTTTTTGAAGAGCTTTGGCTTTAAAACGACCTCTTCCAAGTTAAAGAGCTCTTCAAATATGATCCTGATATAACAGCTTTAGTTAGCCTACAGCAGAGGTGTCAACTGGAGTGCTGCGGGGATCACGTGATGCTTTGAGAGCGACAAGACGTGTCTCAAAGAGCTCCTCGCCATATAGCTGAATATTTTACTAAACAGTCGTCCAAATAGCTTTAAGAGTGCACAGAATTGAGAAGAAGGGGATCAAGATGTCTCTCGATGCCTTTTGGTCGCAATCAGATTCGACTAAACAAGCTAGAAGAAATAAACGCCATAACAAGAGCACTACGGCCGAGCAAGATGGCGATAATCCGGGCCCACCTGTTTCTAAACTGGAGGGCTGCAACTCTGCAGAGTTCACTCCCAGCCCTGCTTCAACACAAATATCTGTATGGTCTCAAACAAGCCTAAAGCACTCAATTAGTTTGATCAGGTGTGTTTAATTAGGGTTGGAAATAAGCTTAGTAGAGCTGCGGCCCTTCAGGAAAACATTTAACTTCAGTGACTGCCTGGTGATGAGTGTGAAAGGAAAAACAGCTCAATCATGACTACAGGTGTCAAAACATCATGATATAAAAATACAAAATAGAAAAATACGTTTTTAGAAATCTTACATTTATTTAAAAGTGACAAACAAATCCCTGATTTAACATGATTAGGACAAAAAATATGAAGAATTCCCAAAGCTGCCAAAGTTTCAATGCAACAGACATTACATATACCACAATATTCCAGAATTGTCTTTACCCTGAATAAGGTTACGATGACAAATGAGTATTTTGGGACTTCATTGTCGTTTGTAAATTATTATTTTTTTATGCAATCACATGATTCTTGTTCCTTATTTTGACTGATAAAGCTGCGGTCACACTGGGCTTTGTGTGTGCGAAATTCTGTCGTGCGGCGCTGCGAAAAGGAGCAGGATTAAACAAGATGATTAGACATTAAAAAAAGCAAGCGATTGCTCCATGTTTTAAATTTCTGCCCAGAGAGGTCATGTTTTGATCCTCGATTGGTCTCACGCAGTCAAGTGATGCAATTTTGCAGGTCAGAGTTCACCAAGTTTGAACTTTGCACCGCAGCAACCTGCGTTTCCAGTCTGATGCATTCGCGTTCGTATGAATGGAAGTCTATATGGGAAGAAAAGTCAAGTGTGACCGCAGCTTAAGACTGTGGTAAAAAAACAATAGTTCAATTGATCTTTATTTTCTCTAGCACTTTTACAGATTGTGTCAAAGCAGCTTAACACTGAAGTTCTAGTAAACTGAAACAGTGTCAGTCCAGATTTCAGAGTTCAGTTTAATTTTCACTGCTGAAAGTCCAAACACTGAAGAGCAAATCCATCGATGTGCAGCTCCCAACCAAGCAAGACAGTGGCGACAGTGGAGGAACAAACTTCACCAATTGACAAAAGTGAAGGATAAAAAGCCTTGAGAGAAACCAGGCTTAGATTGGCACGACCATGTCTCATCTGGCCAAACTTCTTTTGCAGAGCTGCAGTGTAGGCGGCAGAGGTTGGAGAACGCTGGACGTCCACCGTGGAGAAGCTGCAGGTGTGGGCTGGCCCACAGGATCAATACGAAGACTCGTCTGTCTAGTAGTCTTCATTTTAGTGGGTGTCTGCAGTGTGTTAATTATTTTTGCTCTTTTCATTTTTGATGCGTTTTAAACAAGCACATCAGATAAAAGAACAGCCTTCTTATCAAAATAAATATGTTTTCTAGATTTAAACCTGAATTTACCATATGTTTTCTATTTAAACCTGAGTCTAGGATATGTTTTTTGGGTTTAAACTTTGATATCATTCATGATATATATTGTACTATCCCACATGAAGGAATAGTAGAATAATTTGTAGAATAAACTATCACCCTTTTATATTAATGCACTGGAATTAATCTGTTTTTATGATAACACGACTATAGTCATAATATAAACAAATGACCCAATACTGTAGTTTTAACTAGAGTATATTATACTACAATGTGGTAAAAACTAAAGTATATACAGTATTTATTACAGATTATCCGTACGCCTCACTGTTAAAAAGTAAAAAAAAATGTTGTAAGGCAAATTGCTGCAGAGCTTTTTCACTTGACAACTTTTCAAGAGTTCACACTGAGCTGATGATTGATTATAAAGCGTGTTTGGCATGCTGTCCCAGGAGAGAGCCCTGAGCACATAAGATCCTCGAGCCTGGGGCTCCCTCCCGTTTGCAAGGCGAGAGGGGAGTTTGAGCTTAGGTAGATCTGGAGAACTCCCCTGCTGTAGTAGCTAATGAACAGATAGCGATTGCTCTTAAGAGATAACTACTTACTAGGAGCATGTCTATGGTGCTGATTTGGATTAGTCGATTAACTAAAGTTGCATGTTTTTGGACGGTGGGAGGAAACCCGGGGGAAAACCACGTGAGCACGGGGAGAACGTGTAAACTACTTACATAACAAATTTAGGTGGATTAAACATAAAACAATTAAGCTGTATCAAAGAAATCTCAAGAATTGTGTTGTCTTGGCTCATTTTAAATAATCAGTTTGAACAAGCATCAGAATATTATTGTTTTTGAGTGTGAAGCTGATTGCGAAGCCAAACGCAACGAAAACTGAAGTCTCATCAATTATTTTGTTTATTTATTTTTGTCCATCAGTTCCGACTCAGAGATTCTGTGAAGGAAAGCACGAGTGAATGACCAGATCATTGCTTAGCAGTGAGTTTATTGGTTAAAAGCCGTTTGTGCGTGCAGGTAACACACAAACATGCACAGAGAACTGGCATTGAAAACTGCTTACAATCAGAAAACCAGCGCTGAAGGTTTAGCGCAGTCCTGTGTGCGCGAGTGCGGGTCTGTGTGGGACTTTACTTGCTGCTGTTTTAGATAAGAGACAAGCTTGTGATGAGAAACACATCGTGTTGGTGAAGCAGTAAATATATTGCTACACTTGCGCATCAAACTCGACTCTGCTCATATCATTGAAAACCTGCAGGATTCGTGTCTCTTCTGCGAGAAACACGAGGAGATGTTCACCTAAATGAAAACTCATCATTTACTCATCCTCCTGTTTGAGTTTCTTCTGTTGTACACAAATGAAGATATATTGACGAATGCTGGGAAAAAAAGACATTGACTTCCATAGTATTTCTAGTTCCTACTATAGATGTAAATGAGTGCTTTTCCCAATATTTTTCAGTACATTTTGTTTTGTGTTCAATGGTAGAAATAGAGGTTTAGACCCACTTTTGTGTCAGAAGATGATGAGGAAATGTTCATGTTTGGGTGAACTATCCCTTTAATGTACCATCACATTATATCTACACCTCATACACAGGATAATCCATGTCTTAAAGAGAAAGTTCATCCAAAAATGACAATTTACTCACTGTTTACACTAACAAATGGTTCCAAACCTTTATGAGTTTCTTTATTCTGTTGAACACACACACACACACGCACGCACGCACACACGCACGCACGCACACACACACACACACACAAAAAGATATTTTGAAGAATGGTAAAACCCTGTAACCATTGACTTGAATAGTAGGAAAAACAATACTATAAAAGTCAATATACAGGGTTCATGCACATTTTTACTACTAAAATTTCATAATTTTTTCCCAAGATTTTCAAGTACATTTTCATAACCTAATGTTTCATGAAATGTCTACATATACGTGGCAAAACAAAGCAATACATGATCAAATTTATTACAGCATTTCGTAAAACACGCAACAATCTACTTAGTTTAAATTTATATTTCATTCATTCTCTTTTCGACTTTATTAATCTGGGGTCGCCACAGCGGAATGAACCGCCAACTTATCCAGAATGTTTTACACAGTGGATGCTCTTCCAGCTGCAACCCATCACTGGGAAACATCCATATGCACTCATTCACACACACTATGGACAATTTAGCTTACCCAATTCACCTGTAACGCATGTCTTCGGGGGAAAGAAAACATGTGGAAAACATGCAAACGCCACACAGAAATGAACTGGACCAGCCGGGGCTCGAACGAGTGACCTTCTTGGCGATTGTGCTACCCACTGCGCCACCGTGACGCCAAATTTATATTTATATCTATGTAAAATTGATTTAGATAATGCTTACACCATACTAATAATGTGTAAGTATGTGATTGGCTAAGGACAGAAAATAATTAAAGACAACTAACCTATATTTAAGTATACAGATATCTGTTTTCCATGACTTTTGCAAAACTTTGTGGGTTTTTCTATTTTTCCAAAACTTTTCCAGGCCTGGAAAATGCCATGTCAAAATTCCATGACTTTTCCAGGTTTTCCATGACCGTATGAACCCTGAATATAGTTGCAGGCCTTCAGCATTCTTCAAAATATCTTCTTTTGCATTCAACAGAAAAGTCAAACAGCTTTGGGAGAAGTATAAAGGATCAGTAAACTATCAGTCTTGAGTGAACTATCCCTTTAAGATCTCAAATCTCACCCACAGTTAAAGTCAGAATTATGAAACCCCCTTTGAATTTTTCTTTATTAAATATTCCCCAAATTATGTTTAACAGCAAGGAAATGTTCACAGTATGTCTGATAATATTTTTTCTTCTGGAGAAAGTCTTATTTGTTTTATTTTGGCTAGAATAAAAGCAGTTTTAAATTTTTCACAAACCCTTTTAAGGTCCAAATTATATATTTTTTCGATAGTCTACAGAACAAACCACTGTTATACAAGGACTTGCTTAATTACCCTAACTTTACCCTAATTACCATAGTTAAGCCTTTAAATGTCACTTTAAGCTGTATAGAAGTGTCTTGAAGAATATCTAGTCTAATATTATTTACTGTCATCATGACAAAGAGAAAATAAATCAGTTATTAGAGATGAGTTATTAAAACTATTATGATTAGAAATGTGTTGAAGAAATCTGCTCTCTGTTAAACAGAAATTGGGGGAAAAAATAAACAGGGGGGCTAATAATTCTGACTTCAACTGTATATCATCACTTGTGGTATGACTTAAGGCAGCCATTTTCAATGAAACAGTACAAACAATCCCCCATTTTCATCATGTGGAAAAAGAAACACCTCACTTTGTTTCTCAGAACAGTAAACAACACCAGGTTGAAGCGATGTGAGTGGATCATGATGTTCGTTATTATCAGATGAAGGATCCCTTTGTGTTCTGGAGTTAATTTGCTTAAAATATTCATTTAAACATGTAAACTATAGGCCAGGCTGAGGAATATGTTCATATAATCCTGTGATTCCCGTTAACACACATCACAGTAGTGCAACAGTCCATAATAACTGTGCTGTGTTGCTTGGCAACTGTAAACAGCCAAAGTTATAAATAACCGAAGTCCAAGTCATTTCACTTGGCGGCCATCTTTAAACCGCCTCTCGGGCAGTGTGCTCGGGCATTCTGTTTGAATGCGGAAACATCAAATTCTCTCAAACTACTTGCCAAGCTTACGACGGAATTTCTATATAAACAATCACCAATAAAATTAAGAACCGTCTCTTTAGTTTACTTTATAAAATCCCTCAAAATCTGCAGAAACTCACGTCTGGTCCAAGCCTCTGGCCCGAGTATCGTCAGTCTATAGCGATCACTGATTGGCTCCTGTACTAGAAGGCGGGCTTTTCCCGACCATATATCGATCGATGATTGGCTCCTGCACTAGGAGGCGGGGATTTGTTTACCTTATTGACTCTTTCCCCATTCAAAAAGATATGAGTGACATGTCTTGTGTATTCTTGAGTTTTTGATATAACAGACCATACCACTTGCAGGGAGAATTGATTTGATGAATGCATTGTTATTAATAAATGTAGATAGTTTTTTTGCTGTTGAAATTTTGAGTTGTTTTGCTTTTGCTGCCGCCATTTTAAAAGCACACCGCTCTCTCAGAAACACCTGATTGGTTAACAGCAGCAGTCTGTCGTTTGTCCATATTTCTGCAGTTACACTAAATAATAACTCACAGCTGTCACAAAACAACCCATTTCAGACATCATCCTGCACTCGCTTCGGTTTTAACAGACATGTATTTACTTATTTGGTAACTGTCCATCAATAATAGTAGTTCAGGTCAGCAGATTATTTTGCTATGATGACCAGCTCACTGTAAAACATCCCAAACTCAAGCCACTGGAGATTTCACCAGCATTAAAGAGACAGTTCACCCAAAAATCACCTATTTACTCACTCTCAGGAGGTTTCCAAACAAGTTTCTTCGATCTGTTCGAAGATATTTCGAAGAATGTTGGAAACCTGTAACCATTGACTTGCACAGTATTTGTTTTTCCTACTATGGAAGGCCAGTGGTTTCAGCTTTCTTCAAAATATCTTCTGTAGTGTTTGAAAGCACCTGAAGGAGAGTAAATAGGGAGGATGATAATCGGTTTCAAGGTATACCGTGGTTTGGAAATGTCAAGGTTTTAAAACCGCCTATGTTTTCTGTTAAACCATTCCTAAGGTGTTGATTTTACTTCTTGTTTTCTTTTTAACATGTTTTACACAGCTATTTTATTTTGTTTTAAGTACATCCAGCAGAAAAGAAACCTCCACATCAAAAGCTACTGGTCCTAAATACTTTAAACGTTTTTTAATATAAAATATACTGTGTTCAATAGGGGGGAAGAAGTTGTTTTTTACCAAGACATTTAAAAAGAATATATTTTAGAGCAGTAATCACAATACTGCGATATTTTTATCCAAGGTTATCATACCGTCAGAATCTTAAACCGGCTTAATATGGAGTAAATCTTCATTTTTGGGTGAACTAACCCCTTAAGGAGGTTTACTTTAAGAACATCCCATAAGCACTGAAAAAAATCATTCTAACACATCTCGCTGCTTTACCCAACAGTCCATCAGCACATGCTCCAGCTGAAAACACCAGCCGTTACTCTTAACACAGACCTGTAGAGCAAAAGAGGTCCCTACACATGATGTAGCGGTGAATTATGTTTTAATAACAGGCTGGATTCAGCACAAGGGCCGATCCGGTGTTCTGTTTACAAGCTGAGATGCATGAACAATCCAACTGACTGTAATACTGAAGTTATCACAAGAAAAAAATGCACCTGCGCGTCAAAAAGAGAAAGAAACTGCATTCACACAATTCCCAAACTGCAGGCATGAAATTTTCAGCACAAAGCCCTATTCCACCTTTTTAAATAAAATAATCCACGCTTCCGTCTTTCATGACCGTCACAGGTATGGATATAGAGCATTTATACAAGCTCTCCTCGGTGAAGTCCATTTGTGTGTGTGTGTATGTGTGTGTGTGTGTGTGTGTGTACATGTAGTGTGATGAGTATTGCCGGACCATCCTTTCAAAGTTCATCCCTAAAAAAACAAACAGAAACAAAGTTACTATGGATATGAAAGATACACACAACAACATCACCACTAGCTGTGTTTCCATCCTAAAATGCAGATTAGGCTTATGCGCAAAACTGGAATATTGCATAAAACATTAGTGAATAAAGCAGCGTTTACACGAGAACAAAATGGCCACTTCCTGATAAAATGGAGCAGATATCAGTAATAGAAGTGACGTTTCATAAACTAATTTTGAGAGGAGCACGTGATATGATTGAGCACGACTGGCCGCTCATCTGTAATCAGTAATAATCCAATCAGAGTGATGCTAGTTTACTATAAATGGATCGTTTTCTCCCGACTGCTCTATCTTCTTTTTGGAAGAATCCCCCCTTCCACCCCATCTCCTCCTTTTCCTCCCTTTTCCAAGGGGGAGCTCTCGAGACCTAGCTGATCTCAGATCTCCAGATATGCTTATTTAGGCTCAAATATATCCAAGCTCAGGGTTCTTTCCCGGGACAGCATGCTAAACCTGTTATAAACGCTAAGCATATCTAAGTGGGAACTCGTGAAATGTAGTGTTTGAAGAAGACACTGTGGTCTTCTTCTTCTATAATAAATGAGTTGCGCCTCAGAAGATGAAGACGAAACACAGTGAATGCAATGCGGTGCTTTTGGAGACATGAGACCCTCTTTGGGAGCGCAGTAGGGTTGCACGGTTTACCGGTACTATCGTGATACTATGGCTCCAAAATACTGGCGGTGCCACTGGAGTTTGGAAACGGTAGTATCATCATTAATGGTTTGTATACAATAGATAGTTGCATGTGGAAAAGTCACTAAAATGCGGGCACATTTGTGCAACAATAGACCATTTTATTTTAATGGTGTGTGGAGCCCTTTAAGGTTGCAAAACTGTAGAATTCGAGACTTTTATGGTAGCCTTTTGCAGTGTTTCCCAACCCTGTTCCTGGAGGCACACCACCAGTTCATGTTTTGGATGTCTCCCTCATCTGACCCATTAACTTCAGGTGTTGGAGTCTCTTCTAATGTTCTGATGAGTTGATTCAGGTGTGTTTGATTAGGAAGAGGATGAAAATGTGGACTGTTGGCGTGCCTTCAGGAACAAGGTTGGGAAACTCTGCATTAGAAGAGACTCCAAAACCTGAAGTTAATGGGTCAGATGAGGGAGACATCCAAAACATGAATGGTTGGTGTGCCTCCAGGAACAGGGTTGGGAAACACTGGCCTATCGCACGTTTTCTAACGCTTCAGTTCGAACGCACATCTGAATCGGTTCATTTCTGTTCCTGTTAATATGATTTAGTAGCTACAACAACAGTGACAATCTCTTTGAAAGAACAGCAACTAAAAAAAAAAATGTAACCCCCCTCAAAAAACCCCAAAATAGTAACAGGAAACATTGAAACATTTTTTGACCACTTTAAATAGCCTAATTTTGCTGTAAAAATGCTCTTTTTGTAACAAATTTTATTCGTTATAGTTTGTATGTTTATTTTAATGTATTCTTGTTTGTCAGTTATCTACAAAATAAAAAGAATGAATACATTTTAGGTGAAGTGAGGTGCAAATAATACTTTTAGGCCTTTGACCCTTCAAGTAGGCTTATTATAACATAAAATATAGTATTTCCGACAATTTATTCATAATTTGAGTTATGGATTACAGTATCGCGATACTATTTGGTATCGTGATACTTCAGCTGGTATAGTATCGTAAGATTAATTAATGATATCCCGATAACCCTAGAGTGCAGACAGATGCTCCGTTCTGGAGGGAGTAATAATAGAATAATAATAATACTGAAGCACTGTGATGACGGACTGACGGCTGAGGCCTTTTACAATTGAGCAAACCAACATTTCAGATGTTTTACAGTGAGTACGCTCTGCTTGTTTATCCCATCACACACATTTTTATCATCACATGATCTGATAAAACAACATCACATGATTTTTCCTGCATGCTGGAATTAATTCGGCGAAAGCGTTTCAATCACAGTTCATGCAAATTCTAAAAAGTAAAGTAAAACTTTATCCTACTCAGTTTTTAATGCATATTTTCAAAATGTATGTGCATCTCGGCATTTCAATCAATGTTTATGATACTCCAAAATGCACATAAAAATAGCTGGATGGAAACACAGCCACTGACAGCTGCACACTGCTTAAACAACACATGCAAAAATTAGTTTCAGCAGTCATAAATGCATCAAGGCTGTGTTCAAACTGATCACAATTTATTTTAGGACTGATGGTATATACTGCTAATGAAATAATGTTTAGTAAGCCCACTCAATATCTCAATTTATTCATCAACAACAACAACAACAATAGAACCTAATTTTGGATGCATTTTTTCTTTAACCTCTTAAGGCCCGAGGTGTTTTTTTACATACATTTTTTTATTTATCTTTGCTATTTGGGCTTATTGGAACCTAATTAGAATAAAACCTAAGTATCTTCTTTTAATATGATGTACTATTAGATAATAATGTGAACTCGAGGTCTGAATTTCCATAAAACTATTTACCTGACTGTTTAATGCATTAATAACACTTACATATTTTTGAACATGTTTTGACTATCAGAGAGTAAAAGTTAAAAGTAGTGTTTGGGACATTTAATATGCTGTAAAACAGTTGCAGGATGACCCTGTATGTCTGTGACAAAATATAAAACATTCAAAGTATTTTAAACAGCCTCTTAAGAGCTAAAATGCGCCGTCCACGTATGTGGACACTAAGCCCTAGGAGGTTAAAGGCACAGTTCACCCAAAAATGAAAATTCTGTCATCATTCACTCACCCTTCACTTGTCCCAAACACAAAAGAAGACATTTTAAAGAATT